>NW_004443972.1:11000225-11022542 GCF_000243295.1 Trichechus manatus latirostris
GGTGCAGCTATGAGGTCTGGGGAAGTCGCTCTCAGGTGTTGCAGTACAGCCTGGTTAGAAGGCGTAGAGGTATACAACGCCAGGTATTCAGGGAACATCAAGAGAAGGAAGATATAGAGAGATGAGAAACTGAGCAATGTAGAAAGACAAAAAGGGAAAAAGAGGAAAAAGAAAACAAAACAAATTAAAAAAAATAACAAAAACAAGAAAGGCCCCCAAAAAAAACAGAAAAAAAAAGAAGAAAAAAAAACCAAAGTAAAAAGAAATGCTCTCAGGGATCCCTCTGCATGTCTGTGGAAGCCGAAGGGCAGTCTCCCTGCCACGCATCTCAACCTGGCCAGAAAGGGCTCCAAACTCAAGAAAAGGAAAAGAAAACAATCAAACAATTCAAAACAAATGAACGAAAGCCCCGGGATCCCACCAGTGCGGCAGCCCAAACCGGGAAGCAGCTCCACACTCGAAGGGAGCTCCGCAGCCCCACAAGAAGAAGCAAAGATGGCACACGGAGCCAGGTACTTGTGCGAAGGGAGAGGGAAGTGGTGAGAGGCAAGTAAGAAATCAAAAGAAGCAGGAAAAAAAAAGCAACACTAGCAGCCAACAAATGGCACTCAGAGAGCCACCCGTTCGGGTGTGTGGAATCCAAGCAGCCTCTGTTTCCTGGTCAAGAGACTGGCCGCGGGAAGCAGAGGAGGCCAAGTTGGGGTGAAGGTGGGTGGGGAATGGAAAGCGTATATCACCAATTACCGGTTGTTTTCTCACCCGCTGGAAGCTCCGTGAGGCTGCTCTCTCGTACCCCCTGTTTGCTGGTCTCCAATAGGAGTCCAAGATGGCGGATCTGCGCTGCGTTAGCTGGTAGGGGACTTCTGCACGAATCTCTCCTCTCTCTCCGTTCTCTCTCAGTTTTCTCACTCCATTTGGTGGTTGGCTGAGTTCTTTCTCTCTTCATTTGATGTTTTAGGGTTTCAGGATTGTTGTTTTCTCTGTTCGGCTTAGTTTTTCGGATCTTTGCTGTGGAGGGACGGCGTGGTGCTTCTGCCTAGAGCGCCATTTTGTCGGAAGTCAGTATTTTTTTTTTTTTAACCTACTTAGGGTATTTAAATTGTAACAGGCAGCAAGGAACTCCTAAATTAGTCTCTTTTGAGATATAAAAGAAAGAAGCAAGCAGAGAGACATGGGGACCTCATACCACCTTGAAACAAGAGCCAGGAGAATAGCATGCCTTTTGGATCCAGGGTCCCTGTGCTGAGAAGCTCCTCAACTGGGGAAGATTGTCGACAAGGACTTTCCCCCAGAGCCAACAGAGAGAGAAAGACTTCCCCTGGAGCTGGCACCATGAATTCTGACCTCTAGCCTCCTAGACTGTGAGAGGAATAAATTTCTTTTTGTTAAAGCCATCCACTTGTGGTATTTCTGTTACAGCAGCTTTAGGTAACTAAGACACCTACCTATCTATGTATCCATTTCTAAATTATTGTTTGTTAATACTATTGTTGCACGATTGTCTATGTTATAGTATTTACTGTTGTTGTTGTTAGGTGCCATCAGGTCAGTTCCAACCCATTGTGACCCTATCTATATACAACAGAAAGAAACACTGCCCAGTCCGGTGCTATTCTCACAATATGGTTATGCTTGAGCCCACTGTTGCACCCACTGTGTCAGTCTATGTCATTGAGGGTCTTCTCTTTTTCGCTGACCCTCTACCAAGCATGGTGTCCTCTTCCAGGGACGGATTCCTCCTGACAACATGTTCAAAGTATGTGAAATGAAGTACTTACTGTAGTTGTCCTTTATTCTTGTGTTCCTCTCAGTGTCTTCCTCTGCCTTGGCCAAACTGTGCTGACTTCCCCCATGTTGTGTATTGCCTTTTCCTTCACCAATATTAACACGAGTCTTCTATTTAGTTACTAATTTTCCTTCCCTCCCTCTACCATCCCTGGTAACCATCAAAGAATGTTTTTCTTTTTCTGTGTGAAACCTATTCTTGCTTTTTTATAATAGTGGTTTCATACAATATTTGTCCTTTTGTGATTGA
Organism: Trichechus manatus latirostris; assembly: GCF_000243295.1. Classification (NCBI taxonomy): domain Eukaryota; kingdom Metazoa; phylum Chordata; class Mammalia; order Sirenia; family Trichechidae; genus Trichechus; species Trichechus manatus. The sequence goes on from NW_004443972.1 coordinate 11,002,261, forward strand.
CATATTTCACCCAGCATAATGTCCTCCAGGTTCATCCATGTTATGAGATATTTCACGGACTCATCATTATTCTTTAACGTTTTGTAGTATTCCTTTGTGTGTTTGTACCACGATTTGTTTTCCCATTTATCCATTGATGGGCACTTAGGTTGTTTCCATCTTTTTGCTGCTGTGAATAATGCTGCAATGAACGTGGGTGTGCATATGTCTGTTTGTGTCATGGCTCTTATTTCTTTAGGGTATCTTCCTAGGTGTGGATCGCTGGATCATATGATATTTCTATTTCTAGCTTTTTAAGGAAGTGCTACACTGTTTTCCATAGTAGTTGTACCATTTTACATTCCCGTCAGCAGCGATTAAGAGTTCCAATCTCTCTACTACTTTGCCAACATTTATTTTCTCTTTTTTGGATTACTGCTATTAGGTTGTGGTAGTTTTTGACAAGGATTCATAAAAAGGAATTAGGATTATTTTGGTAGATTAACACCAGAGGTATAGAGAGGAAAGTTTCAGTTTATCACAAGGAAAAATTTTACAAACATGGCAGGGAGTTTCTTCAGGAATACAATGCTTCTCAGTATTCTTTTTACTTTTCTTTATGACTACATTATTTTTTCTGGTTGCAGCACTCGGAAACAATCTCCATCTTCTCCAAGAGAAAAGCACCATCCTCAAACCACTTTCTTTGTGCAAATTACCTTAGCTACTATTTCACTAAGAAGTTGGAGTTTACCTGCAATGAATGCCCCTTCCTTTTTGCCACCTCAGCTTTATTTTCTTGCCTTTAGTCTCTTTCCTCACTAGAAAAAGTGCTGCTTCTTTTATTTAAGCTTGTCCTTTCATTTCCCTGGAGCCTTCAGATGTGGGTATGAGTATCCTCCCTAAAAAAATGCCTTACATTTTCCTTCTCAAAATATAACCTTATCATTGTTTTTCCCTTTATCACCAAATCTTTCACAATTGTCACTATCGTCTCTGCTCACAATCATGTTATCCACTCATTTTTACTCCCCTGAAATGTGAATTTCCTCCCACTATTGTGCCAAAACTCCTCTCATGAAGGTTAGCAACCATTCAGCTATGAGTTTCAAAAAAATGGAATACCACTTTGTCTTTTACCACTTTCTATTAATAGCATCACCACCTTCCCAATCACTCAGAATTGTCTTAGATTCCTCATTTTTCCTTACTCCTTCTTCCTTGATCAGGTCCCATGACCACTCTATGACCAAGATTAGTAGATTCTACCTTCTTTCATTGTGGGTTGAGGTTGGTGTTTTGAGGAAAGCACAGAAAGTCAGAGAGAGAGTGAAACTGTAAGGATTATGATGATATAGACCAAGGGATGGAATCTAAAACTGCCAAGAAGCATTGAGATTTAAGTGAAATTAGAAGACACCACAGATTAATGACATAATCCTTTCTGTTGCAGTGGAAGATTGCCATACCAGAGTAAGAAGATACGTTGAAGGGAACAGGAGCTAGACATTATGTTTTTGCTCTGCACAATGAAAGCTCTCCAGGAAAAATGAGAAATGGACTCTAAAGTGATAAACGTCTGTGTTTGCTTATAGTTTCTCAGGGCAAACTGTTTTAGAATATGGCCTTTACCTCTGGTGTTGATGGCAGCCCCCAAACCTCTACAGGAAGATTATCTACTATGTCACATTCTTTTTATCACAAATCAGAATATGTCGAATTAGTTTGAACTTTCAACTTTAATTGGGGGGATTTGGGTTAGATGATATGAAAACTTTGGTGATCAATCAGGTTGTACAACATTAGAAAGACTCGCTGGTGAAGACAATGGTGCTATTTCTTTAATTCCATTTTTATTTTTAGAAAAATAGTTAATAAAATTACTAAGCTACAGTCTGAGTCCAATTTACAGATAAAGTAACTTACTAAAATCTTATGTCAACCTCATCCTGGTTATAGGAGTAAGACATCTGTTAATATAAACAAAACATTCTTCTAAGCATATAAATATTTTGAGCATTAGAGAACTGAGTTTATCTCATCATTAGTTAGATCACCTACTTTATTTTCTAATGTGGTTGTTTGTGCAATTTTAAAGTTCATTTGACTGTATCCATAAATTTAGAATTTACTCAGTATTAAGTATTTAGAAACAGGAAATACATTGACTTGTTAGTAATGTATACGTTTTGTTTTATTACTCTTTTTTTTACACTGTTGTTGTTACGTACCATGGAGTTGATTTCTAGTCATAAGTGACCCTATAATACAGAGTAGAACCGTTTCATAGAGTTTCCTAAGCTAAAACCTTTACAGGAGCAGATCACCGGGTCTTTTCTTTCACAGAACGACTGGTAGGTTCAAACCATTGACCTTATGGTTAGTAACTAAACACTTAAGTATTGTACTATCAGGACTTTGAATATATTCTCCCAGTACAGTACTCTCACAGACTGTCCAAAGAAGAAATATAAATATTTTTGACACAGAACAGAGTAATACAAAATCTTAAGTCATTGGAAAAGAAAGGAAGGAAAGAAGGGAGGGAGGGAGGCAGGGATGCAGGGAGGAAGGAAAGAAAGAAAGGAAGGAAAGAAAGGAGGGAGGGAGGCAGGAATACAGGGAGGAAGGAAAGAAAGAAAGAAAGGAAGGAAGGAAGGAAAGAAGGAAGGAAGGAAGAAAAAGAATTACCTCAATGACAATGGGTTTTATATTTGGATATCACTCTAAAATTTTTATTTTGTTATATGTTTTCTGTTTTTTAATGTTCATTTTCAGTTATATATTACTCAAATAAAGAACGAAAGAAAGGTAGGAAGGAAGGAATAAAGGAAGGAAGGGAGGCAGAAAGAGAGAGAGAGAAAGGGAGGGAGAAGTGAAAGAGAAGAGAGAGAGAGAAGAACAAATAAAAAAGACAAGAAAATAGCCCAGAAGATGTCACTGTGATGTTTTGGGCTCCGCTTCTGTTCTTGTTTCACCGTCTATCACAGTCCTACACATCTCAATGGTTCAGCCACAGTCTATCTGTAGCCACAGTCTAGGCCGTTTTACTCCCTAAAACTTTTATGTTGTTCATTCATCCCAGGATCTCCCCCTGCCCCTATTTCTCTACTTATCTCTTATTTCATTAAGAATTTAGTCAAATGTGACTTCTTTCATGAAGTCCCTCCTGTTATCTTCTCATTACATATTCCTTGTAATATTTCATTTTCTCTTGAGTTATAATTAGTGTCACAAGAATCTGTTTACTAACTAGATTATAAGTCTTTTGAAGACAGGAATCATATCATGATTGCTGGGTTTAATCAAATTAAACTTCATCCTCATCTCAAATAATACTTTCTCCATAAAGTATTTTCTGATTCCCTATTAAATACGACTTCTTGTTCTTCCATTAAGTGTTATGGTCTTAACTCTTTTTATGACATTGACTTTATTGTTATGTTTTAATTAATATGCAAAAATATCACCCCTGATGTACATTATAAAATACTTAATGACAACTTAATGCCTGTGTTTCCCAACATACCCTATACAGTGCATTACATAAGTGTTCAAATATTTATTAAATGAATTTTATATTTTTCAGAGATCTTCAGATACTTATGTATCAAAATTAAAAGAAAAACCCTATCCCAAAATCCGTATGATCAAAATAAACTTGCAACATTATTTGATTTCTCTGTAAGACCCTATATAAAAGCATTGAAAATATACCAAAAGTTGAGAGTAGCTATATTCAGAGACCTGGTGATGCAGTGGTTAAGAGTCCTGCTGCTAACCAAAAAGGTCAGCAGTTCGAATCCACCAGTCGCTCCTTGGAAACCATATATAGGGCTGTTGTCCTGTAGGGTTGCTGTGAGTCGGAATTGACTAGACAGCAATGGGTTTTACATTTAGATATCACTCTAAGATTTTTATTTTGTTACATGTCTTCTGTTTGCTTAATGTTCATTTTTGAGTTATGCATTACTTCAAAATTAAAAATATAAACATTTTGAAAATCAGATAGTCTATAGCATGATTGCTATCAAGTCATTTGAGTCTCAGCAAACCTCTCCCCTAAACTTAGCATATTAATGATATGATTAGATAAAAAACATGGCTAATTTATGACCAAGAAAGAAAAACTTGCCAACCTATGAATAATCTAAATCATCTCATCCTCTCATTGCAATACTATTCTCATTATTAAAGAATTAAATACTTCTTGAACACTTTTGAGGTTAAAATAGTAATAATAATAACGAACTGATTCTGTTTTACTCAACAGAGAAATGGTACAATGTGTTGTAACCTGACGTGTATCGTACTTGTCAAGCACTGGAAATCACTATTTGAAATCATGATGTTAGATTATATTTTCTGCAACTTAATATATTGTAATATAATTGCTAAATGCTAATGAGATATTGTACAGCTTTTCCATAGAGTTGTTCATGAAAGCCAAGCATTTTACATATTACAGTGAAGTGCACGTTATTAAGAAACAAATTATAATGAAGCTTAATGTAGTATGAAGATAAACTACTGTCACTTTATAATGGATGACAGTAGAGTAGTGTATGAATACAATAAATCTGCCACCTGATGAAAATCTCAACTGTTAAGAGCATTAAATATTCCAAGAGTGATAGCACTGTACTTTTAAAGATTTCCACTTGCTCCCATTACTTTAGGTCAGAGTTACATTTGAAAGTTATTTTAGTTTCCACATGCTGGCCAATGTTTTTTGCCAAATATTACAAGGGCAATGTAGAGGAGGTAGATTCTGCCTCTCAACTCTCAGGTCAAGAAGTCCCTATTTCATTCAACTGTAACTAATAGTGTTTGCTAGTTACTTTTTTACATGTGACTATCGTTCCTTTTCTATTATATTTTAAGTGTACAAAGACACCAGCCATATCTTGCACTCCTGTTTTCTTAGCCAAGAATCTTAAATCAGAATGGATTTGGAATCAGCCCAGATCTTTCTATAACAAGCTGTAAAAAAGTAGGGAATCATTTAATATCCTTACAGATAATATTTCTCCTCTAAAAAGAAGTTGCATTAGATGATCTATAAGGTCCCTTTAAAGTCTAAGATTCTATACAACATGATACAGTAATTGCTCAGAAAAACATCTGTAAACTGATTAAATTGAGTTACAAAATTGTTAGAAACTAAGGCTTTGTGGGGAAAAGTATATAATTATACGAACAATCGAACCATGAACAATGGCACTATTTGAGATTATAGCATATGGGAACTCTCAAAACCGTCTTTATAGATGGTGAGGTTAAATTATGCAATTGTCATCCAATCACATTGTAGTATTTGGACCTGCCTAATATATCCCATCTTCATACATTTTTTGGGGTGGGGGCCTTTGGGAGATGGGAAGATGAAACCACAGCAATTAGTACTACAAACAGCAAAAGAGGGCCTTCAGCAATAAAATGGACTACAGATTATAAAACAAAACTCCTCAAAGCTGTTTTCCACTATTTCTAATCACAGTGTTCATTAAATAAAGCACTATTAAAAAAATAAATAAAGGGGCAGAGACACCAATGGGTTTGTTGCAGTGCAGAAGAAACCAGCTCAAAAGCAATTCATTATTAATGCCTGAATATTCTTGCTAAACAGTTCTGATTATTCCACAAGAAAGAGGTCAAGGTAGTGGAGAAAGGGATTTAATCAAACAAACTCTCAATCTCTCTCCAAATAGCATTTTCATCCAGCTGCATGTAAATTCATCAGATGAGTAGCCTCCAAAAGCACAGGCAAGGTTAATCTGCTATGACTGTTAAAACTTCTATGATATGCCTATTGAATAAAGATTTAAAATGGGATGAAGCGTGCAAGTTACCCCAAATTAGAATTTTTTTTTGCCCGTAAAACACATGAAATTTCCACTGTTAAAAACAAGCAAACAAACAAACCAAATTTCTTCCATCTGAGTTAGAGTGTACTATTAATTTCTTAAAGAGATACCTTTGAGTTGTTGTGCAGTAGCTGGGATATTTAGGAATACATACCCTCAGGTTCCAGGAACCTAAAATGCGTCTACCTTTGATGGAATTAACTTAAGAAACTTAAGACTTCAGAAATCATATAAAACATGATTAATGCCAAGCAAAAGTAAAGAAGGTTATCAATAAGTTTTAAAATGTTTTAAAAATAATGCTTGTTTTCTTATTGTTATCTGCAAGATTATAGAATTTATCTTCTTTTGAACCAAAGATAATATCACTAGCAAATATTACCAATTGCACTGGTGATTTAATACTTAAAAAATAAATGTAATTTCAGTTTCCTTTTTTAAAATGTAAAAATGAATGGAGAAAACACCATTAAAAGGTTATTACTAGCGTGCATTTTCACAAACAAAGAAAATAAATACAAGGATAAAATAACCACACAGACAACATTTTACTGATTTATTTTTGTCTGCTTCATTCTGCACGAAACTTCGTAATTGTGTATAAACATACAACAAAAGTTAAAATCACATATTAAATATGATAAGGTGTTCAACATATTTCACCTTGAGGATAAAGAACCTGAATTCATTATCTTAAAAAATTATGCTATATAGATCTATTTCTAATTTTTTTAAGCATAAATAATTTTTCAGGAAAGTGTATAATTTACCTCAGTAATAAAGATCTTAAATGGAGTTTTCAAATGAAACCAATGTCACAATCATGGACATACATGAGGATTTTTAAAGCATCTATGATATTTTCACTATTTGAATGCTCATTTTATGGATTTTTTAATTTTATAATTTAATCTCTTCATAATTTCAAAATCCATACATAAACATGGTAATGTTTAATTCAGTCTATTGTTATTTTAAAAATCCTTAAAACACTTCTCTTTCCTGCTAAATTCATACGATTTCCTTTACATTGCACATTTTTATCTATATTTAAGACATCGTGCATCATTTAATAAATCTTCTTCAAAAGATTAAAGTGTTATTCTGTTGGCATTCTTTGCCCTCTTAGCTCTAAGCACCTTTTTTGAATCTAAGACACCATTTTACATGACGACAATTTCTAAAAAGCAAAATCTAACTGTCTAATTAAGGGCTGTATGATTGGCTAGTTCACGGTCTCTGTGACAGTTGTGACAAATACACATATTGGCACAGCCCTAACCTCACTTCACAGTTTGCAACACAAAGATGGTATTTTCAGAAATGTGGAGAACACTCTGATACAAAGCTTCACCTTGTCTAGTGCTATTCCATTTAATTTTTTATTAACTGCCTGAACATATGCCATTCTAGAAGAGGGTAATAGTTACAAAATGTCAGCAGAAACATTTAAACTGCTAAAATGTAAATGATTTTATAAATTTGTAATGAAAGGTAATTGTCATGTGGGAAAAGTAACAGAAAAACAGATATGTGTAAATGTAAAACTAGTAAAAAAAAATACATCTTATTGGTTGAAGGTAGGAAAACCTAAGTATATTTTAATGAGTACTGTAAGTAGTATTTAAATAAAATTAGATTCATAAGCAGAAAATGTGAATTCCACAATATTTTATTTTCTAACATTAGGAAAGTTCATAATAATGACAAGAACTCATAGAACTTTAATGTGCTAAATCCAATAAACAGTAGGACATTAAGATGCTTAAAAAATAATAACAAATAAATCAAAGCAGGCTAATATAAATTAGAAGTGTTTTTGGTATCAGCACAATAGCTTTAAAAGAACAATATTCAAATATGATTAGTTTGCTTCTTTACTTTCCAGTACGATGAGAAACAATTTAGTGATTAATCCCTTCAGCAACATAGTGCTGGGTCAGTGCTTTCAGATACGTCAAGAAGGAGAAGACTCCAGCAAGGAATTGAGTATTTCCTCAGCCACCACACAGCGCAGCCACCTTCCAGTTAGGTTTGCGGGCAACCATCTTTAAATGCTTGAGCTGTTCTGTGTGGCCATGACAAGATTTGCAATTCTCTACGTTTATTTACACACCATCACCCCAACTAGACATCACATGGAAGTGGCATGGTCACAGCTGACCCCAGGGTAGTCCCTGTCTCTGCCGATCCAATTTCATCCTGCTCTGCAATTGAACTGCAGTCATACTGTGGAGGATGTATGCATAGGACTCCGTGCCGCAATAAAATTAGCAGAAGCTTGTCAGGGGGCATTTTCCTGTTTTACAGTGACAGACCCTGGACAAATAGGTCTGCTTTCCAGAAATCCATAGAGGTCTGGCTCTCTTGAAATGTATATGAGCCCAGCATGTTTATGTCACAGTGCTCTATATGCTAAGCCTGTTAAGTGATAGTTTGAGAACAATGTTAAGCCTTTGCTGTATTTTCCTTTTCCTCTTCGCAGTTTTCAGGGGTTTTAAATAGCACATGGATAGACTACTGATTTTCGATTTATAGGAAAACAGTTTCTGTTTGGTAGTTGTAACTGAGAAAAATTAATTCTTCCTTCAGAGGAGAAATGCAGCACAGATCTATTGTATTTTGAAAGCAAAAGTTCATGGAGAATTTTTATTTGCAGTTTGAAATGAGCAGATGAATCAAGTTTCAAAGGTCTCCTGCAACCTCGTTTTACCTGTAAAAAATAGTTATATCACAAATAGAATCGGTTTAAGATACATTTAAAATATATTTGCAAATAAATTTAAAAGATCGTTCGTTTAAGATAAAATGTTGAGAGGGTAATATTGTAAATAGATAAATTTTACCATTTGTAGGTAGAACATTTTAAACAGTAATGTTTTGCAATCCACCTTAGAGTAATTTTATTAGATATTCTGTGCAGTTCTTACATCAAACATTCTCAGAAGCCCTGAGATCATTTTATATGCACTGGAAGACAGAAAGAAATCCAAAACCTAGTTAAATAAATTGTTCATTTATTCCTTCCCTTTTATGCACCAAGATCTACATGTGGTCATTAATTATAAAGAGACTATTATAGCACCATATTTTCATTCAATATGATGTCCTGGTATATATCAAAGAAGTCCCATAATTAAAACAGAAGGGCCACAATGACAATTAAAATTACAATCTATATGGGGAAAGAAAGTACAGTTCTGCAATTTTTCACCCTGTCACTGTCAGCAGTGTGGAATATTCTGGTCACGTCTCTTGTAAAGCAGCCTAAATTCTTCTTCACCAATGCAACCTCAAAAGCATTATCAGCACCTAAGCAAAAGCCTATGCAAGTATAATTTAATACGAAGCCACAGTTTGCAAGTAATAGCGTATAAAGTGATATTTAAGTGGTGTTTTAAGCACACTTCTGATGGCTACAGCCGCTTTTCCCTGGTAAATGCGTTTTCTTTTGAGTAGTGATTATGAGTTCTAGGTGAAGAGGTCCTGTGTGCAGGTCTGTCTGTAAGCCTTACTTCCAGCTGCCAATCTTCACTTCACAGTGAAGAAAAAGCCACATAGCACCTTGTTCGTACTCTTGTATGCTGTCATCCCCGGAGCCTGATAACTGCAAAATCATTTCCACATAACACTTTTCTGCTTCTGCCTCTTAAACCTTGAGACCTACACATTGTGCATGAACTTCACCCTTGGAAACTGGCTCCCTAGAAGCCCCTTCCTTTGAACTATCAGAGTCTTCCGGCAGACTATTTTTAACACTTATCTTGGTAAATATCTGCATTAATGGAGTACAAAGCTTTTTGGTAGCAATATGTATTTGCTACAATTTATTGTCTATAAAAGTCACGAACAGTGAATTATTACTCTTAAAATTGTGTTTTTCTTTACAATAACTTTAAACCGAGCACTCATATATGAAGCATGCAATGGAGATTGAGCAGGTTTTGTATAATAAAACTGTGACATGGTCATTTTTTCCAGTTTTGCATTACAGAGACACACTCATGCATGGTGCTTTTTAAATTCTTATTATGTGTGAGGTCAGGGGGTCGAATGTCAGAAAGTACTGTTAATTTCACGGGGTTAGGGGAAAGTAAATTCAGAGGGAATACAGATCACTTAGCACAGTAAACCAGCTCCTCTGAAGTTTGGTTTTACATTTGTTAACCATATCCTTCAGCTGACGAACCATTGAGACCACGGTGACATTCTGGTCCCAGATATAATGGCTTGACATGCTGCAGTGAGAGCGCGATTCTGTCGTCCTGCTCCCCGTGCCAGCCTCAGCCTTCCTCTGAATCAATGAAGCACTAAAACTCCACACAACTGGAACTGAACAAAGCATGTTGCCATTTTGGCTGTGATGTTTAAATTATAGAGAAAGCAGTCAGGATGTCTTAAAGTTCAATCTGACATGAAATGTAAAATATATTTCTGTCTTCATTCGCTGGGAAGGTAACATCTTACAGTGCACAGTATCACTACCCAGAGTCCTTTTAAAGTGGTTCATAATAGAACATCAAAGACCAAATTCTTGCATTGCAGGGCTTTTCCCCTAATCACAAAGCCACCTTAGCACTGGGCAAAATTTCTGGGGGAGAATAATATCCTAGCTAATATTGCTTTATCCAGCTGCTGGTAGCAGGAAGTAGTTCCTTTTATTTTAATATTTCTCCTGAAAGACAAAATTAACATGCTGGCATAGATACACAGGCATAGGTTATACAGCTTAACTACCAACAATGACTAAAGAAAACAATGGTTCCATTTTACAGTTATGATAGATGAGTAACAATCAACGTAGGTTTTAATGTTAGGATTGTGAACACGCCAAACTCTGATAAAATGATCAATTTTGTTTAAATATAGTCCTCTGGGCCAGTATAGGCAGATGCTGATAGGTTAGGTTGGGTGGTTTTGTTTTTATTATTTTTTTCAAACAAGATTTTTCAGATTCAAAACTCAAACTGGGCTCAGCTGTCCCTTTATAATTAAATTTTAATGACTTAGGCTGACTGTGTTTTGGCAGCGTGTTTAATAATGTCAGCGTTTAAACGGTTACAACTAGACATTGAGGGGAGCAGCCCCATTGCAAGTCATAGGTAAAGTTTCTCCAACGATGCTCTGGTTTACTCTGATGCTTGTGGATTTAGTAGGGCAGCTAACCAGAGGTCATCCGCTTGTAATAACTCATTTAAAAAATAAATTAAAATAAAATACTACATATTCTAAATTCCACAGTAGCCCGAGGGCCAGTGCTTCTTAGTTTTAACTCTTTCACAAGCAGTAATAGTTCTATGTGTTCATATACCAAAGGGTCTACTGGTAAATAAAAGCAATATGTGGTATTGCTCATAAAATTACCCTTTCTCACAAAACGGCAAGAACAATTCAGGGTACACATTTTAATCAGTTCTTTTTTAATTTTTTTTTTTTTGAGAATCATTATTAAATTTACGGTGGTGTATTTCACTGCCTTCGTTTTATAATTAAAAACTTTTTTCCCCTCAAATCCTCTTTCCAGCAAGTAGCCTGTTGCCTGAAGTTTTAATCTTTCATTACCAGTTAAAACAAAATCACCAATTAGGCACATGAACACGTCTGTATTAATCTCATTAAGGTGATGGCACCAAATAAATTGGAACTATTTTTGTGTTTTTACTGTGTTCCTATGGCTTTATCAGGCCCTGTGGTCATATACAAAGACCTCGCAGCTTAGTCATTTAGAGTCATTCGGTTGTGGACTGAATGTGGCATTACCATCTATGGCTGAAAATTGCTTTCAGCTTTTAAACTGCACTGACTAGTCTGTAGTTAATCTTAGATCATTCACTCGCAAAATTAAATGAGCCAGAACGATGGTCTTTTTTTTTTTTTTAATAAAATAATACATCACAAAACACTTATTTGCCCTGCCCAAAAGAGAGATCAAATTCATTTAAAATCCCATAAACCAGAGTTGTGAATTTTTAATTTTATTTAGTAGCAGAGAAATAGAGGGTAAGCTATCTTTCTACAGTACATCATTGCTATAAATTTACATATGGAACATGGTTTGATGCTTAACCAACCTTTAATCTACCTTTGATGTATACTTCTACTTCAATGTGGTCATGTGACACCCTTATTAATGCAAATGTAAAAAAGACTGTTTTGGACCTCTGATGTAATTAGCCATAAACCATGTTTAAAAAAAAAAAGTGCATGCTTAAGTCACTTGAGTTGCATATAAAGTTCACAGTTATCATCACAGAAGAATAACCTTAAGGAACTAAGTTTAAAATTTTTACTTCATTCATTCCTATATTTTCTGCCCAAGTAATCATTGAAGAACCATTTTACTATACCAGTGATAGTCAGCTAGGAATTGATTGCTAAATAATTAAATTTATATGAGTTTAAAACATTTTAATTTCCCTAGGATTTTTATCCTGCGTCTTATAAAACTAAAATCACATTGAGAGAAAAAATGTTAAATGAGGCAATAAGAAACACAATCTTTCTTATTCTGATTATCATTATGTTATAGTCATTCCAAAGACATCATCTTTTAAATGAAAGCATAGGCTCTGTTTGGCTGCTGTTAACTCCCTTCCTTCCCTGCCCACCCCACAATGTGAACCAAGTGTTTATATTTTTATTTTGGCAGTCACTAATTTTATGCTTAAAAAAAACTTGAGCCCCACCTCATCATGCCACATGGAGGAAAGAAGTTTGGATATTTGAGGGGCTGACCCAGTGAGTCCCGCGGTGGATGACAGGACGCTAAGGTCAGATATTGGAAAATAAGGTTCACGTTACTCTGTCAGTGGGGCTCGTGCAAGCTGCCTGTTTGACAGAGAAGGTGGTGTGTGGTCTAGACCTCAAGAAAAAGGAAGTCAGCCACCCAGATCAGAAATTACCCTGTTGGCCACCAAAAATGATTCTGACATCAGCTTAGGGAGACAAGAAGAAAACGGTTAAAAAAAAAAAAAAAGCAATTAAATATTGTACTTTGTTCTAGAATAGTCTAGGGAAATTCATGGATCTATCTCAATATTAAGAAACTTCCTGAATTAAAAATACAAATGCTAAGGCCACATTAGTAACATCCGTTTACTTTTACCATAAGTTGCAAATGTGTTTGACTCAAGTTATACAATTCTAGATTGAACCATTCATCATTTAAAAAAAAATAGTGCTATAAGTGTAAGTACAGGTGACAAAATAAAATGTATTGCTATTTGAATGTTATCTTTTTAATTTAGACAAAAGCAAAGTTGACCAGATTTAACAGAAGCTACTCTCTGAATATATAATTTTTTTGCCAACTGTGGGTATGTATTTCTATCCCATTTGGAATAATTTAGAAGAAAAAGAATTTGGTGACCCAAAGTATTACATCCATTTTTTATTGAGCTGTCTTCCTTGTCTTAAAAACTTTCTTAAGAGTTTTTTTTTATCTGATTCTAACTATAACTTTGTTTCTTAAATCTCATTATATTATTACTTTAAAACAGACATTGGGATTTTATTTTTTCAATAATATTTAATGGCCTAGAGGGCCTAAATCTACTCAATATTTGTCTCTCTTTTAAGAATATGGATGAAATGAGGGATATATATATTTTTAAATATCATCCAAATATAAGACGTTCATCCTAACTACTGCACAGTATTAGATAGCTTTTCCATCTCAAGAAAAAATGTCTGCATATTGTTTATTCTATAAAATATTCCTTTTTTTTAATAGCCTGAACCAAATAATTTCTCATTTTTACAGGCTTCACTTCACTTTTCTCACAGTGAATAAATTGCAACTTATTTCCATGAAATTCACAGATGACACAGATCTTTATTTTGCATAAAGGCATAAAGAAGTGTCTAACATCTTCAATATTCATCTGCTAAGTGGACATTTGCATTGGGTTAGAACGGAAAAAGAGCCCCAACCCTCCCGCAGTGACAGCTGTACAAAGGGATGACATCTGACAGCTGTGACAGTGCTGAAGGAAAACTCGGATGACTCGAAGCATCCATGATCCAATTACAGCACACATCCCTCTGACAGACCCAGCAGCTTGACTCCAGTGTTTGGAAGGACAGTATTGATCTCTTGTCAGAAACCAGTTGCCTGCCTGCAATTGTGCGCTGCTGAACTTTGAAAAGCTATAGTACCCTCTTAAATGATAGGGGCAGTCAGGTTACAGTATTCAGGTACAAAGAGAGGTGCAAAGGGTATCTGCTAAATGCTCTAAACTTGAACAAATCATAACAATATGACAGTCCAATCATACTCAAGGAGCCCAGCTGATCTGGCTGGCTTCTGTCTGTGCTAATGGAAAGACAGCTCTTTGTGTTTAGTGGGATGATCTTACTTGATGAAAAGGCCACTGCAATTAGTGCACGCTGGTTGGCTGTGCTGGGTGACAGCAGCATGGATGGTATAATGGCAGCTGCCAATAACCCTAACTTTAAGAAAACAGACAATTAGGCCTTTGATCCTAACATGGTTAGTCCCTCCACTGCAGACCTCTGCTTAGCTTTTACTGTAAACCTCACAAGGGCAATGTGGTACAATTTCACCAAACAGAATGACTTGGGCAAGAGGTCAATTACCACTCTCCTCTTGCTTTCTGGTTCCATCTACCCTGAGGCCAGAAAAAGAGAGAGAGAGAAAGAGATCAAGAGTGAGAGCGAGACAGCAAGAGAGAGAGACACTGAAGCAAAACAAGCATATAATAAACAAATATTCCATTTCAAGTACCCTTTAAAAGGAGCTGATCTGTGAGTGTAACTGGTTTAAGATGTGAAACTTTAAAATGAAGATTGTAAAACAGAGTGGTTAAATAAGATGTTAAACTTTAAAACAGAGCTATCTAATAAATTACCTAATGTTTTAGGATACAATGGATGTCAAAACTCATCAAAATACTAGGATAATTAAAAGTTATCAACAGTTAATCTTTATTACTTCAGGATTGGATAAAGATAGAGGAAATATTCTGAAGACTTAGAGCATACACAAAACTTACAATGCAAATTATTTCAGTCCTTTTTATCAAGTGCAGCTTCAGAATACGTAAAGCAATTAGGTGGGAGTAAAACAAGTTAAATTAAATACTGGAGCTCACACCCAAGCACACACACACACGAATTATACCAGACAAATCCATCATCAGAAAAATTAGGTCTAAAGTAGTCTAGATAATTTTTAATGGAATAAGTATAATGAAGAAACTGCAAAACTTACATGATATAAAGTATAAATATGTATATCAAATGTCAAAGTATTAACTAAAAGTTTGTTGTTATTAAAGGTAGAATAGGGCATGAAAATTAGGGTTTCAAAAATTAACTGTAGTTTCAAAGAACAAGAAATGGAAAGCATGTAACAGCAACTTTGGAAGAGCTTTAGAGTGCAGAGAAACTGTGATATAATAACACCTAAAATAAAGTTATGGTGTTGGTGAAGAATACTGAATATACCATGGACTGCCAGAAGAATCAACAAATCTGTCTTGGAAGAACTACAGCCAGTGTGCTTCTTGGAAGTGAGGACAGTGAGACTTTGCTTCATGTACTTTGGATAAGTTATCAGTAGGGACCAGTCCCAGGAGAAGGACATCATGCTTGGTAAGGTAGAGGGTGAGCAAAAAAGAGGAAGACCCTCAATTAGATGGACTGACACAGTGGCTGCAACAATGGGCTCAAACAGCAATGATTGTGAGCATGGCGCAGAACTGGGCGGTGTTTTATTCTGTGGTGCATAGGGTCACCATGAGTCAGAATCAATTCAACAGCACCTAACAACAACAACAAGATGGAAGTAGACACAAAAACCAATGTACTTCAGAAATACTAATCACTAACACACATGAAAAGATGCTTGCATTCATGCATATGTAAATAGATGCTAATTAAAACAGCATATGAGGTCTCCAAAATATAAGTTGGGTAATATGAAGTTAGTGAGGGTATGGAGAAATGGGCATTATCTTCTTGTTGAGAGTATACATTGTAGAACTCTTTCTTGGGGATAATTCAGAAATAGCTTATCAAAATCCATATTATCTTAATCATAAAACTTCTTCAGTGAAAAAAAGATTTACCTACAAGAATACTCATTGCAGCATTGCTTGTTATGAGAAAAAAATGAAAACAACCTAAATGTCCATTAAAAGGGGATTCGTTATTCTGCTGTATGTATATACAAAATTTTGTCTATGCATTCATCCATTCATCTGGCTATTTTGAATAATGTCGCTGTGAGCTTTGGTGTATAAGCATCTGTTTGATTCCTCACTTTCAGTTCTCTGGGATATAGACCTAGGTGTGGATTGGCACAGTCATGCAGTAATTCTATGCTTAGCTTTTGAGGAAACACCAACTGGAGGAGAGAATGGGCATCATTGCTTAAGTTCTGTTTGGGGTGATGTAAGAGTTTTGAAAATATATTGGTGGTTGCACAACCTCATGTGTGTAATTAATGTCCCCAAATTATACACTTAAAAATGGTTACAATGGCAAAGTTTATGTTTCACATATTTTACCACAGTAAAAATTTTTAAAAAGGGGAATTGGTTAAATATACCATGATACATCCATATAATAGGATAATATAGAGCCAATAAAAATAATGTGTTAGGTCAATATTAGGTGATATGAAAATGTCTCAAGATATAAGTATAGATTATCCTATTTTTATAAAATAATACACAAAAGCATACACTTATGTATATAAGTTTGTGTATATGTGCATAGATGAATATGCATATGTATATGTATATTTATATTTCCAGAAATACATACCAGCAACCGGCAGCAAAGGCTGTCTGTCGTGAACTGGAGATGCATTACTTTGATAATAAAATTTTAAATGTGTTAATTAAAAGGCTTTTTAATGGACTCTGACTGCTGAATATAAGAACACCCGTGACAGTTGTTCACGCAGATGGAAGACATGTTGGTGTGTGCTGTCGAGGTGATTCCAACTTATCACCACACTATACGAGAGAGTACAGCCGTCCCATAGAGTTCCCCAGGTTGAATCTTTACAGGAGCAGATCTCCAGGTCTTTTCTCTGGTGGAGCCTCTGGTGGGTTCAAACTGATGATCTTTCAGTTAGCGGTCAAGAGGTTAACCATCCCGCAACCAGAGCTCCTTAAATGGACGATGTTTTGAGCTGAAAAAAAGACATATTCCCTAAAAGTATTGTATGTTTAAAAATTGAAAATTATATACATGAATACCAACAATTTGTTCTCTTCATTCCGTTACTAAACTTTTTTTTAGTTTCTCATTCAAAAATTTATACACATATTGTTATGTGACATTGGTTGCAATCCCCGCAATGTGTCAGCACTCTCCCCCTTTCCCTTTCCACCCCAGGTTTCCTGTGTTGATTTTTCAGTTTTCCTGTCCCTTCCTGCCTTTTTGTCTTTGCTTTTGGGCAGGTGTTGCCCAGTTGGTCTCATAGACTTGAGACTGAACCAAGTAGCACATTCCTGACGGGTGCTATTGTTTGTTTTGTAAGCCTGTTTGTCTAATCTTTAGCTAAGAGATGGACTTCAGGAGAGGCTCCAGTTCTGAGTTAGCAAGATGTCCGAGGGTCATAGTCTGGTGGTTCCCCCTGTCGCTGTCAGAAAAGTAAGTCTGTTTTTTTAATGTGAATTTGAATTTTGTTCTGCATTTTTCTTCCACTCCATCTGAGATCCTCTACTGTGATCCCTGTTAGAGCTGTCGGTGGTGGTAGCCAGGCACCATCCAGTTCTGGGCTCAGACTGCTGGAGGCTGTGCTTCTTTGAACTAATATTTTCCTTGTGTCTTTGATGTTCTTCATTCTCCTTTTCTCTGGACAAAATGGGACCAATAGATTTATCTTAGATGACCGATCACAATTTTTTATGACCCCAGGCTCTACTCACCAAAATAGGACGTAGAATATTTTCTTTAAGAACTATTTTATGCCAATTGACCTAGATGTACCCTGAGACCATGGTCTCCAGCCCTCAGCCCCAGTAACTCAGACCCTCAAGGTGTTTTGATGCGTCTAGGAAGTTTCTGTGACTTTGCTTTGGTCAAATTATGCTGACTTCTCCTATACTGTGTGTTGTATTTCCCTTCACCAAAGTTAACAGTTGTCTAGTATTTAGTTAGTGGTTTCTCATCCTCATTCCATCCCTCCCGTCCCTTGTAACCACCGAAAATTTTTTTTCTGTGTTTAACCTGTTCTTGAGTTTTTATAGTATTGGTCTCATACAATATTTTTCCTTTTGTGATTTACTTATTTCAGTCATCGTAATGCCCTCCAGATTCATCCATGTTGTGCGATGTTTCACAGATTCATCATCGTTCTTTATCGTTGAATAGTATCCAATTGTGTGTATGTACCATAATTTGTTTATCCATTCATTTGCTGATGGGCACTTAGTTTGTTTCCATCTTTTCTGCTATTGTGAATAATGCTGCAATGAACATGGTTGTGCATATGTCTATTCTTGTGACTGCTCTTATTTTTCTCTAGGATATATTCCTAGGAGGGGGATTGCTGGATCATATGGTATTTCTACTTCTAGCTTTTTAAGGGGGCACCATAGAGTCTTCCAAAGTGGTTGTAGCATTTTACATTCCCACTAGCAGTGTATAAGAGTTCCAACCTCCCCGCAGCCTCCCCCGCATTTGTTATCTTTGGTTTTTTTTGGTTAATGCCAGTAATGTTGAGTTGAGATGGTATCTCATAGTTTGCTTTGCATTTCTCTAATGGCATTTCTTCATGTGTCTATTAGCTGCCTGAATGTCTTCTTTGGTGAAGTGTCTGTTCATATCCCTTACTCATTTTTTAATTGGACTATTTGTCTTTTTGTTGTTGACATGATGAAGTATCCTATAGATTTTAGAGATCAGACCCTTGTTGGATATGAGGTAGCAAAACATTTTTCCCAGTCAGTAGGTTCTCTTTTTAGTGTTTTAGTGAAGTCTTTTGAAGAGCATAAGTGTATAATTTTTAGGAGCTTCCAGATATGTAATTTATCTTCTGGTGTTTGTGCACTGTTGTTATGGTTTGTATCTTATCATGCCATGCGTTAGGGTACTTAGTGTTGTCCCTATTTTTTCTTCCATTATCTTTATTGTTTTAGGTTTTATGTTTAGGTCTTTGATCCATTTTAAGTTAGTCTTTGTATATGGTGTGAGGTATGGGTACTGCTTCATTTTTTTACATATGGACATACAGTTTTGCCAGCACTGTTTGTTAAAAAGACTGTCTTTTCCCCGCTTGATGGACTTTGTTCCTTTGTCAAAGACCAGCTGATCATAGGTAGATGGATTTACATCTGTGTTCTTGATTCTATTACATAGTTCTATGTGTCTGTCATTGTACCAGTAGCAGACTATTTTGACTACCATGGCTGTACAGTATGTTCTGAGATCAGGTAGTGTGAGTCCTTCTACTTTGTTTTTTTCCTTCAATAATGCTTTGCTTGTCTGGGGTCTCTTTCCTTTCTACATAAAGTTGTTGATTAGCTTTTCCATCTTGTTAAAGAATGCTGTTGGTATTTGGATTGAGATTGCATTATATCTGTAGATTGCTTTGGGTAGAATTGACATTTTCACAAAGTTGGGTCTTCTTATCCATGAGCATGGTATGTTTTTCCATTTATGTAGGTCTCTATTGGTTTCTTGCAATAGTGTTCTCTAATTTGCTTTGTATAGTTCTTTTCCATTCCAGGTTAGATTTATTCCTAAGCATTTTATGTTTTTGGTGCTATTATAAATGGTATTGTTTTCCTGATTTTCTTTACAAAGTTTTTGTTGTTGGTATAGAGGAATCCAGCCGACTTTTGTACGTTGAGCTTGTATCCTGCTACTCTGCTGATCTTTCTATTAGTTCCAGTAGTTTTCTTGTGGAATCTTTGGAGTTTTCTATGCATAAGATCATATCATCTGAGAACAGGGATAGTTTTACTTCTTTCTTTCCAATTTGGATGCCCTTTATTTATTTTTCTTGCCTTACTGCTCTAGCTAGGACTTCCAGCACAATGTTAAACAGGAGTGGTGACAAAGGGCATCCTTGTCTTGTTCCTATTCTCCAGGGATATGCTTTCAGCCTCTCTCCTTTGGGAATGGTATTGGCTGTTGGTTTTGTATAAAGATGCTTTTCATTACATTGTGGAATTTCCCTTCTATTCCTATTTTATTGAGAGTTTTTATCCTAAATGGGTGTGGGACTTTAGCAAATAATTTATCTGCATCAACTGAGATAATTGTGTGATTCTTTTCTTTGTTCTATATATGTTGTGGATAATTTTGATTGACTTTCTAATGTTGAACCATCCTTGCATACCTGGTATGAATCCCACTTGGTCATGGTGTATTATTTTTTTGATACATTGCTGGATTCTATTGGCTAGAATTTCATTGAGAATTTTTGCATCTATATTCATGAACAATATTGGT
>NW_004443972.1:11022642-11023658 GCF_000243295.1 Trichechus manatus latirostris
TTTTGATTTGCATTTCTCTCATGGCTAATGATTGTGAGCATTTCCTAATGTATTTGTTAGCCACCTGAATGTCTTCTTTGATGAAGTGTCTGTTCATATCCTTTTCCCATTTTTTAAATGGGTTATTTGTCTTTTTGTTGTTGAGGTGTTGAAGTATCTTGTAGATTTTAGAGATTAGACCCTGATGGGATAAATAGTAGCTGAAAATTTTTTCCCAGTCACTAGGTTTTCTTTTTACTCTTTTGGTTAAGTCTTTGATGAACGTAAGTATTTGATTTTTAGGAGCTCCCAGTTGTCTAGTTTCTCTTCTGGTGTTTGTGCATTGTTACTTATGGTTTGTATTCTGTTTATGCCATGTATTAGGACTCCTAGAGTTGTCCCTATTTTTTCTTCAATGATCTTTATCATTTTAGATGTTATATCACATCTTTGATCCATTTGAGTTAGTTTTTGTAAATGGTGTGAGGTATGGGTCTTGTTTCCTTTTTTTTTGCAGATGAATATCCTGTTATGCCAGCACCATTTGTTGAAGAGATTGTCTTTTACCCATTTAACAGATTTCGTCCTTTGTCAGATATCAGCTTCTCATAGGTGGATGAATTTAAATCTGGATTCTCAATTCTGTTCCATTGATCTATGTATCTGTTGTGTACCAGTACCAGACTGTTTTGATTACCGTGGCAGTATATTTGGGTTCAGGTAGTGTGAGGCCTCCCACTTTGTTCTTCTTCTTCAGTAATGCTTTAGTTATCCGAGACCTCTTCCCTTTCATTATGAAGTTAGTGATTTGTTTCTCCATCTCATTCAAAAATGCTCTTGGAATTTGAATTGAGATTGCATTGTATCTGTAAATCACTTTGGGTAGAATTGACATTTTCACAATGCTGAGTCTTCCTATCCATGAGCTTAGTATGGTTTTCCACTTTTGTAGGTCTCTTTTGGTTTCTTGCAGTAGTGTCTTGTAGTTTTCTTTGTATAGGTCTTTTACATCTCTGGTTAGATTTATTCCTAAGTAT
>NW_004443972.1:11023758-11025556 GCF_000243295.1 Trichechus manatus latirostris
TTGAGTAGTACTGGTGTGAGCTCTTCTCTGGATGTTTGGTACAATTCTCCAATGAAGCTATCTGGGCCAGGCCTTTTTTTAGTTGGAAGTTTTTTTTTGGTACCTCTTCAGTCTCTTCTCTTGCTATGTGTCTGTTCAGATTTTCTATCTCAGCTTTTGTTAGTTTAGGTAGGTAGTATGTTTCTAGAAATTCGTCCATTTCCTCTAGGTTCACAAATTTGTTGGAGTACAATTTTTCATAGTGTTCTGTTATGATCATTTTATTTCAGTTGGATCTCTTGCAATGTCCCCCATCTTATTTCTTATTTGGATTATTTGCTTCCTCTCCCATTTTTCTTTTTTGAGTTTGGTCAAAAGTTTGTCAATTTTGTTGATCTTTGCAAAGAACCAACTTTTGGTCTTGTTGAATCTTTCTATTGTTTTTCTCTTCTCTATTTCACTTATTTCTGCTCTAATCTTTATTATTTCCTTTTTCTGATGCCTAGGGCTTCTTTTGCACTCTCTATTTGTTCAAGTTGTAGGGCTAACATTTTGATTTTGATCAGTTCTTTTTTTTATTTTGCTTTAGGTGAAAGTTTACAGTTCAAGTTAAATTCTCATACAAAAATTTATACACATATTTTTATGTGACATTAGTTGCAATTGCTATAATGTGACAGCACACTCTTTTCCACCCTGGGTTTCTTGTGTCCATTCAACCAGTTCCTGTCCCTTTCTGCCTTTTCATCCTGCCTCCGGACAGGAGCTGCCCATTTGGTCTCATGTACCTGACTGAAGTAAGAGGCACACTCTTCACAACTATTATTTTATGTTTTATAGTCCAATCGAATCTTTGTCTGAAGAGTGGGCTTCAGAAATGGTTTTAGCTCTGGGTTAACATAGTGTCCAGGGGTCATGGCTTCAGGGGTTCCTCAGTCTCAATCAGACCATTAATTCTGGTCTTTTTACATGAATTTCAGTACTGCTCCACACTCTTCTCCCGCTCTGTCAGGGACTTTCTGCTATGTTCCCTGTAAGGGCAGTCATTGGTCGTAGCTGGGCACCATCTAGTTCTTCTGGTCTAAGGCTGATGGAGTCTCTGGTTTATGTGACCCTTTTGTCCCTTGAGCTAATATTTTCCTTGTGTCTTTGGTGTTCATTCTCCTTTGCTCCAGGTGGGTTGGGACCAATTGACGTATCTTAGATGCCGCTTACCAGGTTTTTAAGACCTCAGACACCACTCATCAAAGTGGGTTGCAGAACATTTTCGTAATTAACTTTGTCATGCCAATTGACCTAGATGTCCCCTGAAACCACGATCTCCAGGCTCCAGGCCCCAGCCGCAGCTACTCTATCCCTCAAAGTGTTTGAATGTATTCAGGAAACATCTTAGCTTTTGCTTTAGTCAGTTGTGCTTGCTTCACCTGTATTGTGTGTTGTCCTTGCCTTCACATAAGGTGATTCCTGTCTACTATCTAGTTAGTGAGTACCTCCTCCCTCCATCCCCACCCTCAGAACCATCAAATAATGTTTTCTTCTGTGTTTAAACTTTTTCTTGAGTTCTTGTAATAGTGGTCTCATATAATATTTCTCCTTTTGTGACTGACTAATTTTACTCAGCATAATGCCCTCTAGATTCATCCATGTTGTGAACTGATCAGCAGATTCATCATTGTTCTTTATTGTTGGGTAGCATTCCATTGTGTGTATGCACTATAATTTGTTTATCCATTTGTTTGTTGATGGGCACCTAGGTTGTTTCTATCTTTTTGCTATTATGAACAATGCTGCAATGAACATGGGTGTGCATATATCTATT
>NW_004443972.1:11026026-11048397 GCF_000243295.1 Trichechus manatus latirostris
TTTTTTTTTGGTAGTGTCTTTACCTGGCTATGGTATAAGGGTTATTCTGGCTTCATAGAATGAGTTTGGCAGTATTCCATCCTTCTCTGTGCTCTGAAATACCTTTAGTAGTACTGGTGTTAACTCTTCTCTGAAAGTTTTGTAGAATTCTCCAGTGAAGCCATCAAGCCAGGGCTTTTTTTTTGCTGGGAGATTTTTTTATTACCTCTTCAATCTCTTCTTTTGTTAGAGGTTTATTTAGTTTTTCTACCTCAGTTTGTTAGTTTAGGTAGGTAGTGTGTTTCTAGAAATTTGTATGTTTCCTCTAGGTTTTCAAATTTTTGGAGTACAATTTTTCATAGTATTCTGTTATGATTCTTTAAATTTCAGTTGGATCTATTGTGATATTGTCCATCCTGTTACTTATTTGAGTTATTTGCTTCCTCTCCTGTTTTTCTGTTGTCAGTTTGGCCAATGGTTTATCAATTTTGTAGATCTTTTCAAAGAACCAGCTTTTAATCTTGTTGACTCTTTCAATTGTTTTTCTATTCTCTATTTCATTTATATCTGCTCTAATCTTTATTATTTCCTTTCTTCTCAAGCTCAAGGGTTTTTTTTTCCCTCTCTTTCTATTTGTTCAAGTTGTAGGGCTAATGTTTTGATTTTGGCTCTTCTTTTTGGATGTGTACATTTATTACTATAAATTGACCTCTGAGCACGCTTTTGCTGTGTTCCAAAGGTTCTAGTAAGAAGAGTTTTCATTCTCATTTGATTCTATGAATTTCTTTATTCCATCCTTGATTTCTTCTATCACACAGTAGTTTTTGAGCAAGGTGTTGTTTCCATGTAGCTGATTTTTTTTCCTTGCTTTTTCTGTTATTGATTTCTACTTTTATGGCTTTATGGTCAGAAAAGATACTTTGTAATATCTCAACGTTTTGGATTCTATAAAGGCTTGCTTTGTGGTCTAATATATTGTCTATTCTGGAGAATGTTCCATGCGTATTAGAAAAGAAAGTATACTTGACTGCTGTTGGGTGGAGTGTTCTGTATATGTCTATGAGATCAAGTTGGTTGATTGTGGTATTTAGATCTTGCGTGTTTTTACTGAGCTTTTTTCTAAACGTTCTGTCCTTCACCAAAAGTGGTGTATTGAAGTCTCCTACTATTATGGTGGACCTGTCTATTTCTGTTTTCAGTGCTGTTAGAGTTTGTTTCATGTACTTTGGAGCCTTGTCGTCGGTGCGTATATATTTATTATGGTTATATCGTCTGGGGTATTGACCCTTTAATCATTATATAGTGTTCGTCCTTATCCTTTGTGGTAGATTTTGCTTTAAAGTCTATTTTGTCATAAATTAACATTACCACCTCTGCTCTTTTTTGGTCGTTGTTTGCTTAATATATTTTTTTCCATCCTTTGAATTTTAGTTTGTGTCTTTGAGTCTAAGTTGTGTTTCTTGTAGGCAGCAGTATATAGATGGATCGTGTTCTGCCACTCTCTGTCTCTTTATTGGTGTATTTAGTCTGTTTACATTCAGCGTAATTATCGATAGGTATGAGTTTAGTGCTGTCATTTTGATGTCTTTTTTTTGTGATGTTGACAGTTTCTTTATTCTGCTTAATTTTCTGTGCTGAGTCGTTTTTCTATGTATTTCTTTTCATCTTTTTCATTATTGTTGATTTTGTACTTGCTGAGTCTTTATGTTTTTGTTCCTTTTTATTTTGATGGGTAGATTTGTTAATTTCCTTTGTGGTTACCTTAAAATTTAACTCTATTTTTCTAAGTTTAAACCAATCTGTTATTTCTTGATATCTCCTTAACTTCCTCTCCATATGAAAGTTCTATGACTACACTATTTCGTCCTTCTTTTTGGTTTAATGTTGTCATCATTTACATATTGACATCTCAGTTTCCCTATATTCAGTCTTTTATCTTTGACTTATTTTTGTGACTTTCCTGTCTAGGTTGATATCTGGTTGTTCTGTCCTATGTTCTAGTCTTGAGTTGTTATCTTATAGTTTGTTCTCTAGCTTGAGCACTCCCTTTAATACCTCTTGTAATTTTGATTTGGTTTTTACAGATTCCCTTAATTTTCATTTGTCTGGAAATGCCTTAATTTTGCCTTCCTATTTGAGAGACAGTTTTGCTGGATATATAATTCTTGGCTGGCATTTTTTTTTTTTTTCCTTCAAGGCTTCATATATGTCATCCCATTGCCTTCTTGCCTGCATGGTTTCTGCTGAGTAATCAGAGCTTAGCTTTTTGACTCTCCTTTGTAGGTGAGTTTTCGTTTATCCCTAGCCACTCTTAAAATTCTCCCTTTATCTTTGGTTTTGGCCAATTTGATTATAATATGTCTTGGTGACTTTCTTTTGAGCTTCTTGGATAGATATCTTCTCATCTTTCATGACATCAGGGAAATTTTCTGCCAGTAAATCTTCAACAATTCTCTCTGTATTTCCTGTTACCCACTGTTGTTCTGATACTTCAGTCACTCATAGGTTATTCCTCTTGATAGAGTCCCATATAATTCTTAGGATTTCTTCATTTTTTTAAAATTCTTTTGTCTGATTTTTCCCCCAAATAAATTGGTGTCAAGTGCTTTACCTTCAATCTCACTAATTCTGACATCCATTGCTTCAATTCTGCACCGAATACCTTCTACTGAGTTGTCTAATTCTGAAATTCTATTATTAATCTTTTGGATTTCTATTTGCTTCCTCTCTATGGATTCTAGCAGCCTGTTAAATTTGTCCTTCTGATCTTTTATTACTTTCCTGAATTCCTCTATTTCTTTGTCTTTGTGTTCCTTGGCTTGGTCTGAGTTTTAGCTGATCTCCTTCCTGATCTCTTGAAAAGCTCTGTATGTTAGTCTCTTGAATTCTACCTCTGGTAATTCCAAGACCTTCTCTTCTTCCAAAAGGTTTCCTGGTTCTTTGTTTTGGTCACTTCCTGGAGCCTTCTTGATCTACCTCTTTATATGATTTGATATTCACTGTTGTCTTAGAGTCATTGATAAATTATTATATTTATTTATTGTATGTTTACTAACTGTGTCCTAGCTTTTCATTTTGTTTTGTTTTGATACGCCCAAATAGGCTTGGTATGTGAACTACTTTGGTTATTGGTATCTTCGAAGCTCTCTACTTCCTGTCACCAGGTTATTAGTAGGTGTGTTAACCCAGGAATCCGTTTACTTTTCCTGTGTAGACTCAGTTCAGTTGTCCAGGTCATCGATCACTAAGTGTGTGGTGCAGACTCTCACTTACAGTCCTAGACAGGTACTGTTTCGGGTGCAATATCTCCTATTTCTGGCTTAGGGGGCATGACAGTTGTTGAATACTGCCATACTGATATTGGACTGCAGCAGGGAGGGTGTAAGTGAGGGGAAATTGGCACTTGTCCCTAACAAAAGTCCCAGAGGGGGAGGGGTTATTTTGATCCTGAACAGTAGGTTAGATGCTTGCACTTAACTTTCACAGATCCATCACTGCTTCCCCCTGGCTCCGGAGGCTTGTGCAGACTCTCCGCCTCTCGATCTCTCCCGAAGTAGTGAAATGTATCCCAAGCGCTGCTGCTTGCCTCAGCCTGCGTGCCTGAGTTGATTCAGCCCACAGGGTGCCGCCTAGCTCAAGTCTGGCACTTCTTCACTGCTTCTGAATTGTCTCTCCCTCCACCTACTGCTCAGTCCAACTCCTCAACTTTGTCCTTGGTGTTCAGGGCTGCTAGATTGTCATACGTAATCAATTCACTTATTTTTTTGGGTCTTTGTTGTAAGAGGGACCACAGGAAGTCTTTGACTGTTCCACCATCTTGGCCCCACCCCTCTCAGTTCTTTTCTGATGTGTGCATTTAAT
This sequence comes from Trichechus manatus latirostris, assembly GCF_000243295.1. Lineage (NCBI taxonomy): Eukaryota > Metazoa > Chordata > Mammalia > Sirenia > Trichechidae > Trichechus > Trichechus manatus. The sequence continues at coordinate 11,029,867 of NW_004443972.1, forward strand.
GCTATAAATTAACCTCTGAACACAGCCTTTGCTGTGTCCCTAAGGTTTTGGTATGATGTATTTTCATTTTATTCTAGGAAATTTTTGATTCTCTCTTTGATTTCTTCTATTACCCTCTGTCTTAGACAGTGTTCTCTAGAGAAGCAAAACTAGTAAAGCATGTAAAATATAGATAGAGATTTATATCAAGGAAATGGCTCACACTGTTGTAGAGGCTGAAATGTCCCAAGTCTTTGGATCAGGATAGAGGCTTCTTCTGATTCATGTAGTTTCAAGGGCTGGCAAACCCAAGAGCAGCAGGTCAGAGAGCAGGGCTCTTGCTCACAGGCTGTGAAGATCGACAAATCCCAAGTTTGGCAGGTAAGCTGCTAGCTCAAGTCCCAAGAACTGGAGGTCAGACGAACAAGAGCCAGCTGCAGGATCCAGTGTGAGAAAAAAGCCAGAATGTCTGCTTATATTCGGATGCAGCCCACACGCCCAAGGAAACTCCCCTTCAACTGATTGGCTACTCATTCCAGATCCCATCATGGGAGTGATCACATATAAACACCGAGAATCATGGCCCAGCCCAGTTGACACACAATCTCAACCATCACATCCACTTGTTGTTGAGCAAGGTGTTATTCAGATTCCATGTATTTGATTTTTTTCCCCCTTGCTCTTCCTGTTATTGATTCCTACTTTTACGGTGTTGTGATCAGGGAGAAAAGCTTTGTATTATTTCGATGTTTCAGATTTTAATGAGCTTTGCTTTGTGGCCAAAAATGTGGTCTATTCTGGGGAATGTCCCATATGCATTTGAAAAGAATGTATACTTTGCTGCTGCTAGGTGGAGTGTTCTAATATCTCTCTGAGGTCAAGTTGATTAATTTTGGCCTTTAGATCTTCTATATCTTTGCTGACTTTCTTTCTAGATGCGCTGTCCTTTACGGAGAGTAATGTGTTGAAATCACATAGTATTATTGTGGAACTGTTTATTTATCTTTTCAGTACTAGTAGAGTTTGTTTTATATATTTTGGAGCCCTGTTATTGGTGCATAGGTATTTATTAAGTTTATGACCTCTTGGTGGATTTTTCTTTAATCATTATATAATGTCCTTCTTTGTCTTTTATTGTTGATTTTGCTTTAAAGTATTTTGTCTTAGTATTGCCACTCTTGCTCTTTTTTGGTTACTGTTACTTAATGTATTTTTTTCATCCTTTGATTTTTAATATATTTGTGTTTTTGTGTTTAAGGTGTGTCTCTTGTACACAACATATTGATGAGTTGTGTGTGTGTGTGTGTGTTTAATCCATTCTGCCACTCTCTTTCTCTTTACAGGTGCATTTAAATCATTTACATTCAATGTGATTATCTATATGTATGAGTTTACTGCTGTTGTATTGTTGTGCTTGTGTGTGCGTGTGTGTGTGTGGTGCTGATGTTCTTTTTGTTCCTCTTACTTTCCTGTGCTAAGTTACTTTTGTTTGTGGATTTTTCTTTTCTTTTATTATTATAAATTTTATGTGTACTGAGTCATCATGTTTTTCTTTTTTTTTATTTTGATGAGTAGGTTTGTTAACTTTCTTTGTGGTTACCCTGAAATTTACTGTTCTCTTCCTAAGTTTCTACCAGTCTTTCTTGATATTGTACTGATTTCCTCTCCTATTGAAAATTCTATACCTACACGTTTATTCCCCCCTTTTATGGTGTTGACATTGTTGTCATTTACAGAGTGACTTCTCTGTTTCCTTGTTTTAAGTCTTTTAGCTTTGTGTTATTATTGAGAGTTCTTTACCTAGGTTGGTTATCTGGCTGATGTTGTCCTGTGTCCTAGACTCTGGGTGTTGTCTGATGCTCTTGGTTCCCTAAATGAAGGACTCCCTTTAGTATTATTGTAAGTTTAGTTTAGTTTTTACAAATTCCCTTAATTTCTGTTGATCTAGAAATGTCCTAATTTCACCATAGTATTTGAGAGAGAGTTCTCCAGGATATATTATTTTTCGATGGCAGTTTTTTTTTTTTCTTTCAAGGTTTTGTATATGTCATTCTATTGCTTTCTTACTAGCATAGTTACTGCTAAGTAATTAGAGCTTAGTCTTATTGTTTCCTCTTTGTAAGTGAATTTTGCTTGTCTCAAACTGCTGTCAGGATTCTTCCTTTGTCTTCAGTTTTGGCAAGTATGATTATGATATGTCCTGGTGACTTTCTTTTGGGATCTTTCCTGTATGGAGTTCATTGACCTTGGATGATCAGCTTTTCATCTTTCATGGTATTTGGGAAGTATCCTGTCAGCAAATCTTCAAACAATCTTTGTGTTTTCCACTTTCTCCCCCTGCTTGTAACTCTGATCACATGAAAATTTTTGCTCTTGATTGTATCATACATAATTCCTAGGTTTTCTTCATTCTCTTCTCTAATTTTCATCAAACAAAGTGGAGTCCATGGATTTTCCTCAGATTCACTGATTCTGTCTTCCATTGTTTCAGTTTTGCTCCTAAAACCTTCTATTCAGATGTCCAATTCTGAAATTTTGTTGTTTAGCTTTGGATTTCTAGTTGCTATTTTTGTATTGTTTCTAATTGTTTATTCATTTTGATATTTTGTTCTTGTATCATTTTCCTGAATTTTTCTATTGCTTTATCTGTGTTTTCCATGATTTTGTCTATTTTTTCCTCTTAGTTTTCTTTGATCTCTTTCCTAATCTCTTAGAGAGCTGTAAATGTTAGTCTTTTGAATTCCACATCAGGTAGTCCCACTGCCTTTTCTTCTACTGTAAGGTCATCTGAGTCTTTATTTTGGTAACTTGTTGTTGCCATCTTTTCCTGTTTTTTAATGTTTTGATATTGTCTTCTGTCTCTGAGACATTAAACTATTTTTCTTTTATTATTGATTGTACATTTGTTTCGTCCTGCTTTTTAGTTTTGTTTTGATATATCAGGATGGAAAGGCTGAGTGTGCTTTGCTTCTTGCTCATCTGTGGGCATGATAGCTCTCGCCACCTTGTTCAGGTGTGCAGGGCAGCAGCAGGCAGAGCAAGCTTATTTAAGTGTATGCACTGGTTTGGTGAAGTGACTGAAGGTAGATTTGGTGGGAGCTGTCTGCTTCCTGAAGTTGGTCCTGCAGTGTGGGAGCTTTCACAGCCCCATGCCAGATAAGAAGGGTTGTTGTACAAGGAGTGGTATGGACTTACTTTCCACCATTCAGCAACTGATCACATAGAAGGAGGGAGAGGTCATGTGGGCCCAGTAAGGTATTGAGCCTGAGCTCTGGGGATGCTCTAGCTGCAGCAGCATGGCTGGGGCTGACAGGATTTGGGGGAAAGTGGCATTCAGTGTAGGTGGGGTAAATAAAGAAAAGGGAAATAAAGAACAAGGGAGATAGAAAAAAAGGGTGAGCGGCAGGTGGGGTCGGGTAGACCTGGAGGTTTACAAGAAGTGGGAGAAGTGGCATGTGGGGCTAGGTAGGAGGTAGAAAGAAAAAGAAAACAATAAAATAAATGGCAGCTCAGTGGGGGCTGGCAAGTGAGGGCAAGGTGTACTTGGGACAGTGGAGGGCTGCTGTACCAGTGGCACTCTATCCACAGTGGTGTAGTGGAGACTGGAAGAAGCAGGGAGGTAGAGTATGGGGCTTGGTGGGAGGGAGAAAGAAAAGGAAGAAAGGAAGAAAGAGAAAAAATTGGCAGCACAGCTTGATTGGTGAGTAGGGATGGAGTGGGCTCAGGGGCCATTGGGAAGGGAGAGGAGGTGTTTTAGAAGGCTAGATTGGAGGCAGAAATAAAAGGACAAAAGAGAAAAGAAAACAAAAAGAAAGCAAAATAATGGTGGCATGGCCGGAGTTGGTGGGTGGACGTGGGGTTGATCCGGGGTGGCAGCGGGTCAGTGGGTCTCTAGCCACACCAGTGTGACGGGGGCTAGTGGGAAGAGTTGGATGCCACATATGGGTCTAGGTGGGAGATCAAAAGAAAAGGAAGAAAGGGGAAAAAATGGCACGATGGGGCTGATGGGTGCGGGCGGGGCGGACCTAGGGTGGAGGCAGGCCAGTTGCTCTCTAGCCATGGTGACTCTACAGGGTCTGGCAAGAAGTGGGGGAGATAGCATACAGGGCAAGGTTGGAGGGAGAAAGAAAAGGAAGAGAAAAAATTAAAAATTAAAAAAAATGTAAACACTGGCAGCACAGTGAGGGCCAGAGAGTGGGAGTAGTGTAGACCTGAGGGCCAGTGAGAAGGGAAGGGAGGTGACGCACTTGGCTAGGTGGGAGGGAGAAAGAAAAGAAAGTAAAAAAAAAGAAAAAAAAATTGGTGGCACAGCAGGAGACAGGGTGGGGTGGGGCAGACCCAGTGCAGCAGTGGGTAAGTGGCTCTCTAGCCACGGTGGTGTGGCAGGGACCAGTTGGAAATGGGAGAGGTGGCATACAGGGCTAGCGGGGAGGGAGAAAGAGAAAAAAAAAGCTATGCAGCAGAAGGGTTTCGTGTGGGCCCAGGAGGGGGGACGGCTCATATTGTGGACGTTGGTGGTGGGGGCTGTTGTGATGGGGGGTTCTTGCTTCTAGTCACGAGAAGGGTGAGGGGTGGGAGAGTATGTTTCTCTGGTTACTGGGTGCTCTGTCTCCTGTTGGAAGCCCCGTGAAATTGTCTTCCCTTACTCCCTGTCTGGGGGCATTGCTGGCTATGTTCCAAGATTGCGACATTGTGCCGTGTTAGTTGGCAGGGATTACCATTCTGTATTTCTCCTCATTCTCTGTTTTTCCTTCAGTTTCTTCTTCCATTTGGTATTCGATCTAGTTCTTTATTCCTTCATTTGATAGTTAGAGTTCCAAGACTGACATTGATATCTGTTTTACTTAGTTTTTTGGGTCTTTGCTGCAAAGGGATGGCATGGTGCATCTGTCTAGGGCACCATGTGGGCTCTGCCTCTCCCTTTAGGAAACATTTATTAGACATCTGTTATAGGTCAGATTTTATGCTGGGCTGGGGATATGAAGAGTAATTAGTAGTGTTTCTGCCCACAAGAATCTTCTCATGGTCTAGTCAAGGAGATGAAAAAAAAAAAAAAAAGAGAGAGAGAAAGAGAAGAGTACAATGCAGAATGATGAGTATCTTGACAGATACATGGCATGAATGATTTGGAGTACATAGGTTGAACACTTAGCACAGGAAGTCAAGGAACCATTCTCAGAGAAAGTGACTCTAGAGTTAAATTTCACATGGCAAGTATGGTCAGCCAAGTGAAGGAAACATGTAGGCCACAGTTTAAGCATAGGAAACATCATGGGCAAAGAAAAAAATGCAGTTCAACATGACTAACTCTTAGAAAGCAAACAAATTATTGATGATAGAGGAATCTTGAGGGGGAAGTATATATTTCAAGGGAAAAGGGGTGATTAATGATCAAAAATATCAGCAAATTTTCTAAACTTCTGCATTCATTATGGTAGTGTAGAGATACAGTTTTCCAAATACGCTGGGGAAAAAAAAGAAAAAGAATCACTTGGACACCTTGTAAAAAAAGAAAAAGATTCTTGGGGCTCAACCCAGACCTACAGCATCAAACTGATAATCTGCATGTTTAACAAACACCTGTTTGATTGTCATTATCTTACAAGTTTAGGAAACAGTGATAGAAGGTAATAAGTTAATATCCTTAGCCAAAACTCAATCCATCTTTGAAAAAATTAAGCAGCCCAAACCCAAAACTCCATCTTTGAATTTATTTCTACAGTAACAAATATTAAATTAACTATATGACACAAAATACTAATTCCATGAAAGCACCTTCTAGGACTTGGTTGTTTAGTCTCTTAACAAATAACAACAAAAAAAAAAACTTCCTTGAAAGCATGTTTTCAGGACAATTTATTAGTAATCAAAATTATGAGATAATATGATACAAAATCTTAATCTAAATGATTCCTCTGTGAAATTTTAAAAAGGTGAATACTATGAAATTCCTTTTAAAATAGTTTATATTTCAATTAATTTTATTATACCCCTCCCTTAAATCTTCGATTTTTTTTCTGACTTTAAAATACATTAAATTTCATTAACCTTACTTTTACTTCCTACACTAAATTGGAGAATAACATCACCAATAATAATTGGTTATATTTTAATAGTATCTTTTTCCTAGAAGTCAGGAAATAGAGATCTCTTGAAGGTAACCACAGAAAAGAAAGAGAAAAAATATTTCTAGCTTCATTACAGCCCTCAAGATGGTGAGCTTGTTGGTTTGAGCATTATGCTTCTATGGTCTAATTCTAGGCATTGATCTCCTTGTGGATCATTTAACTTTGTTCTGCTCCATTTCAAAAGACTGTGCCCTTAAACCTGTCCATCTTTCAAATACCTGTCACTGGTCAGAAGGAAAATGAGGGAAGAGTGTGGATGGTTTCATAGGAAAACACACAACTATTCAATTTAATTCAGTTCAATTCATCAAGAGTTTAAAGAATACATGCTATATGCCAAGAATACAAAATCATGAACTATGAACTAGAGTACAAAGGTGTTATAATGTATCAGCAGAGGTAGATATGCAAAGAAAAATAATGTAGTTTAGGGTGGTAAACATAATAACAGAAATATATCCAAGGCACAGAAGAGTAAGTGATTATCTGATGGGAAAGTATGAAGAAAGAAATCATTAATGAACCTAAGATAATTCTAAACAATAACTAAACTAAGAGTTCATCGGATTGACAGAGAGTAAACCCCTATTGCCGTCGAGTCGATTCCGACTCATAGCACCCTATAGGACAGAGTACAATTGCCCCATAGGGTTTCCAAGGAGTGCCTGGTGGATTTGACCTGCCAACCTTTTGGTTATGAGCCATAACCCTTAACCACTATGCCACCAGTAGGAGAGGTTAATTCTGGGCAGGAAGAGTAACATGGAAATGCTTCTCCCAAAAATTCATGGAAGTGTGTATCTAGGGAAATTATAGCAATTTAGTATTGATGGAATGTATGTTTTGAGGAGAAGGAGGAGAGGCAGTCAGTTCTATCGAGACTCTTCTCAATTTTTAGAGGTACCTCATCCAGTGATCTTCATGTCCTCAGTGAGGAACTCCCCAGAATCCCCCGTCTAACCATGTCAACTCAGGTCACTAGAGGAAAATATACAGATGGGTCATGCTCAGCAAAGTTGCATTATTTATAACAGAAAAGTTGCCTGGTAAACTATGTTGATCAGAAATGTCCTAACTTAAGACCTACTATAAAAGCAGGTCCTGGTGCAACCTTAATCTTGAGTTATAAGCTTTCTCCAATAAAAAAATAAAGGTGCAAAACAGCAGAAAATTACACAATGCTTTTTCCTAAGTCTATAAAATTGATGTCTAAGCTATCCACCCACTCCTTATGATTTTTCCCTTAAGCCCCACCTTGGTTCTTACTTGGCCTTACCAGCCCCTGAAGAGGAAAGACTGATGTATGCCAACGAGTAAAGACCATGTAAGAATCCTCATCAATCACTTGGCCCTCAGAAAACAGCACCTCTTAACACTGTCACCATAATGTTGTGTTAATAATAACAAATATCTAACCCAGGAAGACCTTAAGGAGATTGGAACAGGTCAACAATATCCCCCAGCTTTTGGTTCTCCTGTTAATCTAATTGGCTTTGTAGGGAAACAACTCTGCCATGGTACTCTGGAGACATTGTCCCTCTCCACATAGACCAGACAGGCAATGTGGAATGATCTGCAATTCTTCCTAGAGCAAAGGTAGGCTAGCCTGGTAAAAGGCTCCTGCATGTAGTTTCTTATCCCTATCTTATGGGAGATATCCTCAAGACTACTTCTCATCCATAATTCTGGTTCTAGTGCAGAACAGATCTTTCCACCTGCTGCTCTCTTTTACTGTACAGTTGCAGACTTCTATGTGAATCTATAACATTGCTATGTAATTAGTAAATTTTGTAGATTCATTTGGGCGCATTGTCACTTTAATGGCTACATCTACATAAGTGTGGCAAGTCAATCTAGCAGCTACTACCATGTTGCAGCTCACAGACAGCTTGATCACTTGAAAGGCTTAGTAGTTAGCATTGAGGTCCATCAGAAATATTGCTCCTGAGGAAGAAATTATCTCTGTAGATATAACTACAGTATAATATTCATTTAAAACTAATATCTATAAAATACCTTCTTTATAGTGAGCATATTAACATTCTAAATCTCATTTAACATAAGTAACTAACATCTATTGAACATTTGGAGTTCCTGGTTTGTATAAACAGTTAACACACTTGACTTCTAACCAACAGGTTGGAAGTTCCAGTTCATCCAGAGATGCCTTGGAAGAAAGGCCTGGTGGTCTTCTTCTGAAAGACTGGTCATTGAGTACTCTATGGAGCACAGTTCTACTGTGACACACATTGGGTTGCCATGAGTCAACTCAACAGCAACAGTTTCTTTCTTTTTTATTGAACACTTATATGTGCCAGTCACTGTGCTTTACATGCATGATCTATTTTAATCTTCACATCAACTCCTTCATTAGTCTAAATTTATATGTGAGAAACTGGATTTTGAAGAGGTTATGTAACTCTCAGTTGGTACATAGCTAGAATAAGCCAGAGCCAAAGTTAGAATAGAGATGGTCCAATTTATTTTTAATGACAAGGTCATTTTGCTTCCCTACTAAGTGATCCCACCTGGTCTAAATTGTTCCCAGACCACTCTTTCTTGCTCTGGATCCTTATGCCAAATAAAACTGATCATCTTATACTACATTTCTCTAGAACACCTCTTTCTTTAGTAACAATCAGTTAACCAGTTATTCTTTTCTGCCATGTTTAGCTTATGTGCTAGTATAATAGAGGCATCAACACCCACTCCAATCCCATGATTATTTTTCACATAACATTTAATCGTTTTAATAGGAATCTATTAATATTGCATTATATTTTGGAATTTAGAATCATTTAAACACATCAGAGTTATTTAAGCCAAATATAGAGCTAGCCTTATGAAAAGGTAGAGAGCATGGCAAAGAGTGATGCCCAATGATGGATGTCATATCTGTTCAGAATTTAACATCAAATGTTGACCAATGTTGCCACATATATACTCTGAAGATTTTATATTATATATTATTTACTGTGTACTATCACCATAGGGTTTATCACCTAATTTCAGGCTTTTCAAGAACAAAATTCCAAGGAAAGCTTTTCTTCTAATGTTCTCTGCATGAAAACTCTACTTCTGATCTCCATCATCCATTTGTTGTTCACAATTTGATTAGGCTGAGGCCATACAATCATCTTTGTTTTTTTTAATGACCGTATGTCCCATTAATACAGAGTCACACAAAAAGAAAATATTAATGAAAGAAAGCATTTTCAGTATTACTTTAATGTCTTATTTTGTTATATATACAGTCACTTTGATTTAATCAATGCTTAGGGTATGCAGACAACAGCTTACTTTTATAGTTACTTTTTAGTAGAACATTCATTTTGAGCTATGGCCATGTACTATGTTTTTTCACAGTGTTAAGAATTTTGTTAACTAAATATAAAACAAAATTTGCTAGGAAAAGTATAGAAAATTCCATATAGAATTTTTAAGCAGAATGAAACATTTGGCCCCAAAGAAATATTGCCAGAATTGACAGATATAGAGATAGGAAAAAGAGATCAAGACTTACTAGTAGCCAAAAAACTTAACTGACTTCATAGCAATCTTATTGCCCGCATAGGGTTTCCATGGCTGTCAATCTTAGGATTGCAGACTGCCACATCTTTCTCCCATGGAGCGGCTGGTAGGTTCAAACCACCAACTTTTCAGTTAGTAGCAGAGCGTTTACCCACTGTGCCACCAGGGCTCCTCTTACCCCTAAACAGAAGTCTACAAATTAATATAAAATATATATATTAAATGGAACATTGTATGATGCATATAAAACAGAAAAATTGTTTAACAACTTGAATATTAAGAAACAAAGGAAATACCAATGAGAAACTGAATCAGAATCACATGAGAATAGTCCCTCTTCATGTGGTGATGGTTTTTTAAACTCACCAATGTAATTTTTATAGTCAAATCTGAAAATTCAGAAAGTGACTAGCATAGGATAATGTTTTGTTATTGTCCACTTTCTGTTTTATAGTTAATGCAAAAAGCCATACTAATTTAAATGAATGTAACAAATACCTTAACCCTTTGAAAGTCGACAGAATTAGTTTTCCATATTTTTATTCATTTGTTGCAATTTATGAACTGCAACCCATGGCCTCAGAGTGCTTGTGCATGATAAAATTATCAGAAAACAAATTATAAATAGTAATCACTGACTTCTTTCCTAGCCACTGAACTTTATCAACGGCCTGACCCACGATCTCAGGCCTGAAGGCCAACCAGCTTGTACTATGCCACGTCATAAGACGAAGAACTCCCAGCCTCTAGCTTGACGAAGTCCATATTCACTGACTGCTGTCCATAGGAGCCAGATAATAAATTTGAATTATGAATATGTAGTAGCAAAATATACTACAGTGATCTTATAGAAATTTCATACATTTAACTCACTTTTTTTTCTAAATAAATTTATACTAATACATACAATTTGATAATATAGAATTTCTATTCTGAGAATAACTTCAAGAAATACAGATTCATTTTAATAAAAGTGTTCCTGTTGACAGACTTAACCTAGTAGTAACTGGCCTGGAACCTATAAGGAATTCTGAAATTTCTCAGCTATTACATTTTCCACAGATCAATGTAAGACTGAAATCTTCAGAAAGAACAAAGCAGTTCCTTGAAATTTTGAAATGAAAGGAATTACTTGCTTTTTACTTGTAATGTTTTATAATTGCAGCTTTTTTTTTCCTTCATATTTTCCTCCGTGTGTTTAAGATCTTTAAAACACTTCGGTGTCATTTAAAAAATATGAAGATGTTGTTCATCTAGGGCCTTACTCCTAAGCATCAAGGAGAAAGCGGACAAGAGTGAGTCCCTGTGGAAAGAATAGGCAGTGAGAGAGAGTCAGAAAGAATTTTAAGTCTTTCTTCAAAACTTTAAGTGAATAGTGGAATCTTCTGAATTTGATGAAAACAAATTAGGAAATAGTGAGAAACTCTGCAATAACTGATTTTTTAAAAAGAGTACTGTAAGTATTTTGAGTATGTACAATGCACAGGATGAAACTGAATTATATTAAAATCAGAATTTTGTGGATTAGGTGATAAAGGATAGTATATTCTAAAACTAACATGGTAAGATAGACAATATGAGGGATCTATCTGCAGTATATTCAGTAATAAAGTACTGAAATGTTCAGAAATACTTGGCTTTGAAGTGGCCTCAAAGCCAGAGGAAAATGCTAAGTCGCCAGTTCTAAGTTCTGTTAGAAATTAAGACGTTTATTAAGATTATAGTACAATTAATCCACCTGAAAGTGCCACATACCATTCTCTCTTTTATCATTGGAAACTAAGTTCTAGTCAGTTGGGCTGCTATTAATTCTTCTATTCAAGTGTACTTTTTCATCTGGAATATACCATATCTGCCTGGAAATTTGATGATGTTTATATCTGTTTAAGTTTGTCTGTGTGTGTGTGTGATATAGTTTTTCTTTTTCCAAACCAAAGACGTTATTCTTTCAGTTTATTGTTAACAAATTAGAGTGCGAATGAGATGAACTAAAATTAAAGCACTTTGAAACCTACTTAAATTTGGTCACATTGTATGTTAATAAGAGAATAACACATTAAAAGTTAATAAATTATCAACCAAGCCAATCTACCTTAATAAGACTATTAAAAAGAAGCGATTGCAAATAAAGTAAATTGAATAACAGGGAGACAAAATTCTGCTTGAAAAATTCATTAAATCCCAAAGATGAGGAAGCTAAGATTTCCTCAAACCCTACCTCATAAATTTGACTTTAGTTACAAACATCACTGATAGCAAAATCCTTAATGTTATATTCTAATTGTTGACATTAAAATGAAAAAAAAATGTACTGAGGCAAACAAAGTGTAGCATTCTTGCTCCAATACTTTCCTTCTCTTTTCCAAATTTGAGCATGATTGTGATAATAACTTCTGTCAAGAATCGCCATTCAGTTCAAAGTGCCATTAGAAAGGTTATGATTTAAATCTTGGCAAACAGACAAATTTGCAACCTGAAGCTAGGATACCTAGCTAATCAGCTTAATCCTTAATAAAGGAAATATTTAACAAGAAATGGAATAGAATCAATGGTTCAGGGGAAATTATTTTAAATATGTTAACTTCTTGCTGGGGCCAGTTTCAAAACTGAGCAGAGGATTATTCCTTGAGAATTATACCCACACCAACAAATATATTCCTGTAATCTTATCTCTTTATTATAAAATAATGATAACAATAGCAACATTGACTTTGCATTATATATGTATATATAACATACACACACACACACACACACACACACTCACACCAAAAAAAAAAACCCGTTGCTGTCGAGTCAATTCTGACTCATAGCGACCCTATAGGACAGAACACAACTGCCCTACAGGGTCTCCAAGGAGCAGCTGGTGGATTTGAACTGCTGACCTTTTGGTTAGCAGCTGAATGTGTAAAGACTGCACCACCAGGGCTCCATATATATAGACACAGATTTATTTATTTTATTTTATTTTATTTTGGTAATTCCATTAATTTAAACTACTGTTTCTTATTCATTTCAGGCTCCTCTTAACCCAAGAAATTCTCATGATATAAAAAGCAGCATAATAATTAGACAGTAGTCTGAAGAAATTCTTTGGTGCACTGAGAAGTCTAGTAAAGTGAAGGTAGAATACAGTCTATAACAGGATTGAAATAGAGCACCATGTATGTGGGAGTGCAGAGCAAAAACGTTTTACTTGGAAAGCAAAAATCTATACACCTACAATGGCCTTTATCCCTCTTGAAGGGGAAATAGAAATAGTTATTTTATCAGCAGGATTCAAGTACAAAATATATACACAGAGCTAGACAACTCCTGCTGATTATTATTCAATCATTGTTAATTTGCATCACTTAACTGAGAACCAACAACGAACTGAACACTGTCAGAGTTTTATTCTAGTATACAAAAAGGTTTTGCATTAGTCAGAATGTGGTCAAAACTACACACAGATAGGGCAAAATAATAAGATACCTCCACCGTGTGATCCACTCCTTGAAAACCCCATCAGTAATCTGTTGTTTTGTAATAAAAGACCTCAAAATGTAGTGGCTTAAAACAATAGCAATTTATTATGCTTCATGATTATGTGGGTTAGCTGAATAGTTCTGCTAGTTTTGCTGTCACAACAGGGATGACTAGGATGGAGTGTGTAAGATAACCTCACTAAGTGATCTGGAAGTTGGTTCTGGCTCAGTTTTCTCCATGTGGCTTCTCATTCTCCTCTAGGCTAGAATGGCTTTTATACATGGTGGCCAAGGGCAGCATTTTAAAATGGTGAAAGTACATTTTTTTTATAAACTATGTTATGCCGATTAAGCTAGAGTAGTACATCCTACTTTGGTGAGTAGCGTCTGGGGTCTTAAAACCTTGCAAGCTACCATCTAGGATACTCCACTGGTCTCACCCTGTCTGGAGTAAGAGAAAATGAAGAAAACCAAAGACCCAAGGGAAAGATTAGTACTAAGGACTGATGGACCACAACTACCACAGCCTCCTCCAGATTGAGCTCAGCACAACTAGATGGTGCCCAGCTACCACCACCGGCTGCTCTGACAGGGATCACAGTAGAGGGTTCGGGACAGAGCTGAAGAAAAATGTAGAACAAAATTCTAACTCACACACACAAAAAAACCAGACTTACTGGTCTGACAGAGACTGGAGAAACCCCAAGAGTATTCAGTATTGCATTCAGTCCTAAGGTTCACCCTTCAGCCAAAGATTAGACAGGCCCATAAAACAAACAATAAAACACATAGCTCAACCATGTATGTGAGACACAATGGGTACACCAGCCCAGGGGCAAGGATGAGAATTCAGGAGGGGATGGGAAAGCTGGTGACAGGGAATCCAAAGTCGAGAAGGGGAGAGTGTTGACATGTCATGGGGGTGGCAACCAATGTCACAAAGCAATATGTGTATTAATTGTTTAATGAGAAATTAATTTACTCAGTAAACCCACAGCTAAAATACAAAAAAAAAAAATAATGAAAATTTACTCTGTAAACCCACAGCTAAAATGCAAAACAAAAGAAAAAAAAAGTGAAAGCAGAAGTTGCAAGACCTCTTGAGAACTAGGCTGTTGTTTCCACCACACAGTGTCAAAACCCAAACCAAAAAAAACAAATGTTTCCATCAAGTCGATTCTGACTCATAGCGCCCCTGCAGGACAGAGTAGAACTGCCCCATAAGGTTTCCAAGGAGCAGCTGGTGAATTGAAACTATTGACCTTTTGGTTAGCAACCGAGTTCTTAACGACTGCACCACCAGGGCTCCAAACTCAAGGAATTAGAGAACAGACCACATATTTTGATGGGAGATAGCAAATTATTATGTTTCTATCTACCATAGAAGTGAGTAAAGTATGGTGATGGGTATAGAATAGGTGATAAAATCTTGTTTTATTTATAGATGAGAACTGCATGGTCTAGCAAAGCAGCTTTTTTACAGTTTTTTTTTTTTTTTTTTTTTTTTTTTTTTTTTTTGCTTTTTTCTTCTTTACTTATACCATTTTTCACACATCACTCTTATTTTCTTCCAGTGAAACTCTAACATGGTGTGCCTTGAAAATTCCTGCATACTCTTACTGGATTGAGAGAAAGGGAAATAGAGGTTGAAAATAGTAAACAACTTAAAAGAGATAGCAAATGGAAGTACAATATTAAAGAATATATTAAAAATGACTATATCTACAAATGGAAACCCTGGTGGCATAGTGGTTAAGAGCTATGGCTGCTAACCAAAAGGTTGGCAGTTAAAATTCACTAGGCTCTCCTTGGAAACCCTATGAGGCAGTTCTGCTCTGTCCTATAGGGTCACTATGAGTCAGAATCAACTCGACTGCAAAGATTTTTTTTTTTAAACCAACAAATAACAATAAACTTTATATATTGCTTTGGAGTTTTAGAAAGTACTCTCAACTATAAAAACTATTTGATTTGATTCTCAACAATAACCCTGTGAGGGAGTGAGAAAGGAGTCATTATTCCCATTTTAAAGATTAAATTCAAATATTCAAGTATGTGTTCTGACAATACAATTCTAGTAGACAGCAAAGGCAGATTTAGAATTCAGGATTCCTAAGTTTTAATGATTTTCCATTACATTTCAATACTAAGCAAGGTTTATCTCCTGCATCTAATGAAAAATTATTTAAAACAGGCATCATTAGAATATTGTTTACCCCTTTCTTATCATTTTACTGTTTATGACTAGGCTTTTTTTTTTTTTTTTTTTAATTCTCCATTATGGGAACAGAGACTTTGATTATTGTTTCATTTCCCATTAGACTTAAACATTGTGGTTCATTCCCTGTGTGTAGTCATAAAAGTATAATAAGTATGATACTGTTGAATATGAAATGCGTATGGACAAAACAAATTCAAATGTTTTAATTAATCTAAAATCTCCTATGTCATCCATGTGTTATTGTTTGAGTATTGTATTTACAGAATAAAAAACAGTTGATCTTCATCTAAGTGACACGTGAAAACAGTATAAACGTCTTAAAATGTATTTTAATTGTTTCAGAAATTTTGATGTTAATTTATTAAAATTCTCTGTAAGAAATAATATTTCAACTAAAATACCTATCTTAAAATATTTCATCATTTATTATATTAAAAAAAAAAATCATACCTTATGGCTTTCTGATTTTGGTGTTATCTGTTTTAATATTTAATCATTTTATCATCTGCTATGATTATAATACACTGGTTTATCACTGGATATAAAAAATTGCTTTTGGAAAAATGTGTTAAACAATATTAAATAATATATTTAATGAAAACTATCATAAATAAATTCCATCAAGAGCTTATGGACAATTTCTGATGTACCATTGCATATAATTATTTTTTAGATAACTATTTATGACTAAAACATGCTGAAATATTCAGAGTAAAGAAAATTTGTAGTCTTCTCTTTAGTTTTTCAAACTTATTGAATTACAAACTGATACAAAGCATCTATATCTCCTACATAAAACAAAATGACTTCTAGAGAGTTAGACTAAACATCAACATATGGAAAAAAAAAAAACTAAATACGTTCGTATAAGTGGTTTTATTAAAATGTGAAGTAAGAGAGTTGCTATAGTCATGAGCTTATTAGTGGAAATGCAGAGGAAATATTATACTTTGACTTGACTACAGAACACTTGAAACTTAAATACAACTAATATTTTGATGCACTGCAATTTTTCGAACAATTTATATGCAATACCCTCTTTTATGCAAATTCCCCCTAGTGCTAGTGCTTAACCAGTAGTTAAGCAATATGTTACCACCATAATGCAATCCTCATAAGGTTATTAGAAAATGAAAATCTGTTTATCAACATATATTTTGTCCTCAAACATTAATAAATTCTCAAAAAAATGTTAAATAAGAAGTATGAGCAACAGTAAATCATGGAAAAACAAATTAATAGATGCATAAAACAATTCAAAAAGAATACAGTAAGCTGGCAGAAGAGGGGTACATTACCTTAAAACAGTTATAACAACAATAATGAAACCTTATGCACTGACCTTTATGCATTTCTCAAGCTGAAAGAACTGAAGAAAATTTTCAAGCCACGAGTCACAATATTGAAGGATTCGACAGGGAAAATAATGAATGACACAGGAAGCATCAAAAGAAGATTGAAGAAATACACAGAGTCATGGTTCCAAAAAAGAATTTATTGGCGTTCAACCATTACAGGAGGTAGCATATGATCAGGAACCAATGGTACTGAAGGAAGAAGTCCAAGCTGCACTGAAGAAATTGGCGAAAAACAAGGCTCCAGGAATTGACGGAATACCAATTGAGATATTTCAACAAACAGTTGCAGGGCTGGAGATGCTCACTTATCTAGGCCAAGAAATTTGGAAGACAGCTACCTGGCCAACCGACTGGAAGAGATCCCTATTTGTATCCATTCCAAAGAAAAGTGATACAACAAGATGCAGAAATAATCGAACAATATCATTAAATCACACACAAGTAAAATTACTCTGAAGATAACTCAAAAGTGGTTGCAGCAGTACAGCAACAGGGAACTGTCAGGAATTCAAGCCAGATTCAGAAGAGGACATGGAACGAGCGATATCATTGTTAATGTCAGATAGATTGTGGTTGAAAGCCGAGAATACCAGAAAGATGTTCATCTATGCTTTATTGACTATGCAAACTCATTCGACTGTGTGGATCATAACAAATTATGGATACCAGTATGAAGAACGAAAATTCCAGAACACTTAATTCTGCTCACAAGCAACCTATACATAGAACAAGAGGCAGTCGTTGGAACAGAACAACGTAATACTGCGTGGTTTAAAGATAGAAGTGTGCGACAGGGTTGTATCTTTTCGCCATGCTTGTTCATTCTGTGTGCTGAGCAAATAATCCAAGAAACTGGAGTATATGAAAAAGAATGGGGCTTCAGGATTGGAGGAAGTCTCATTAACAACCTGTGATACGCAGATAACACAACATTGCTTGCTGAAAGTAAGGAGGCCTTGAAGCACTGATGAAGACCAAAGACTACAGCCTTTGGTATGGACTGCACCTCAACATAAAGAAAAGAAAAATCCTCACAACTGGACCAATAAGCAACATCATGATAAACAGAGAAAATATTGACGTTTCAAAGATTTCATTTTACTTGGATCCACAATCAAAGCCCATGCAATTAGTATTCAAGAAATCAAACAAGGTATTGCATTGGGCAAGTCTCCTGAAAAAAGACCTCTTCAAAGTGTTGAAAAGCAAAGATGTCATCTTGAGGAATAAGGTGTACCTGACTCAACCCATGATATTTTCAATCACCTCACATACATGTGAAAGCTGGACAATGAATAAGAAAGACAAAAGAAGAATTGATGCCTTTGAATTACAGTGTTGGTGAAGAAATTGAATATACTACAGACTGCCAAAAGAATGAACAAATCTGTTTTGGAAGAAGTACAGCCAGAAAACTCCTTTGAAGCAAGGATGGTAAGACTTCATCTCAAGTATTTTGGATGTGTTATCAGGAGGGACCAGTCCCTGGAGAAGGACACCATGCTTCATAAAGTAGAGGGTCAGCAAAATAGAGGAAAACTCTCAACAAGATGGACTGACACAGTGGCTGCAACAATGGGCTCAAGCATAACAATGATTGTGAGGATGGTTCAGCATTGGACAGTGTTTCATTCTGTTGTACACAGGGTCGCTATGAATTGGAACTGACTCGAGAACACCTAACAACTAACAACAAAATGCATGAAATAGAGGAGTCTGGCAAGATGGCACTCTAGGCAGAAGCACCAGGCCGTCCCTCCACAGCAAAGATCCGAAAAACTAAGCCAAACAGAGAATCAACAATCCTGAAACCCTAGAACATCAAATGAAGAGATAAAGAACTCAGC
>NW_004443972.1:11055562-11062918 GCF_000243295.1 Trichechus manatus latirostris
AACGTTGAGAATTTAGAGGGTTAAAATGTTGTGGGGTTGTTAACCAATGTCATAAAACAACATGTGTACTACTGTTTCATGAGAAACTATTTGCTCTGTAAGTCTTCACCTGAAGTACAATAAAATATTTAAAAAAATGCATGAAATAATCTAGCATTATATTGTATAAAGCAAAATAAATAAATAACTGTAGAAAAATACAATCAAAATAAAAGATTTAAAAGTTTCTCAAGCCAAAAGAACAAATAGCAAAAACGAAAATTATAATAAGGATTTAATCAATAAAATTAAGTAATACAAGTCTGGTGTCTGGTAATCAAACAACTACATCATAAACAGTATATATAACATCTGTTCAAATAGTCAAGAAATTAGTACTAATTCTAGTATGGCAGAATTCCTTCTATCAAACTAAGCCTTCTACAGATAACAATTGTAAGCTCTGGAGAAAACGTAGAGAACAACTAGGTAAAGGCACTGAATTGTGACCAAATCTGGTCATAAATAAAAGAAAACCCAATAAATGAAAGAAGGGCACTGTACTAGGTAGTATTCACTTTTTTATAGCTTTTTAACTGAGGATATTCTCCAGTTCCTGCTGCACAGGGCAGGTAAAACTCAAGCAAAAATCATAGCCTTTTGTCTTATGAAACAAAGGATAGAATTTAGGTCTCCTTAAATGGATGGAAAATGAAAGGAAGGATATAGTCACAGAAGGAGAGGCCCTAAAAGCTATCTGTAAACACCAACTAAATCCTTGGTTGATCCCCAATCTTGCGTGTAGTAGGAAGATTTCAAGGTAAAATGCCACAGCTGCAAGGCTGAAACAAATGAACAGATGTTACAGCTTCTTTCAAGTATGTAAGAGTTGATTTTGAGTTCAGTCAAGTTAACTTCATAATAAACAAACAAAAAACAATACACTTCTAAAGAAAATAACAAAATCCAGCGATTCTACAACAAATTATCTAAAATTCCCAGTAATCACTCAAAAATTACTAGACATAAAAATAAACAGGAGAATGTGAACAGAAAAAGAGTTCAGTAAAAACAAACCTAAAGATAGCTCAGATATTAGAATTAACAATGGTTTTAAGCCATCTATTATAAACAATGACAATAATTTGTTGAGAAAACTCCAGCATAAGGAAAATAAACAACATACATCTGAATAAACCATACATTAAAAAAATCGCAAAGGAAATTGGAAATTATTTTGAACTGAATAATAATAAAATACACCACATCAAAATCATAACGATGCATAAAGCAATGCTTATGCAGTAACAAAAAGGAAAGCCAAACACTTTGAAAGAAAAAAAATCAAGAAAAAATTACCAGAGCCAAAACTTGGTTATTTAAAAATTATTAATAAATTTATGAAAGTCTTACTAATAATGATAAATGGAAAAGAAAATATAACTTACTGATATTGGGAATAAAAGAAGGACTATCTGTGTTGGCTGTGTGGTTTGTCAACTTGGCTAGATTAAACTATATTCCTCAATTCCCTTTCTAGTATGTTTCTTTTTAGGGTGAGCCACAAGAGATAGTCTTTAGTAAGAATTGGAGGACAAAATGAAAGCAGCTTCCATTGTGTAGCATAAGCACACCTTCTCCCAGTTATTAAATGAAATACTAATCTAGATGTTGCTTGGAAGGAATTTTTCATAAGGAATTAAAGTTCTTAATCTGTTGATCATAAATTATTCTGTTTGGTCCTGACTAAATCAGTTGGAAGCCTTCAAAGGAGTTTAAGCTTTCCCTAAGGAGAAACAGAGAGAGACTCCTGCCTGTGGACAACAGTTTCAGCTCATGCCTGTGTGGTTCTAGCCTGCTAGTAATCTTCCCTTCCCAACTATTTTCCCTCCAGATTGCAGACTTCCTTAGCTAACCCTCACAAATTAAAGGGTTACAATGTATTGAATAACTATGAATTTCCCCAAAAAAACATAGATGCCAGAGGTGGTTGAATGGCATACCTAAACTACCAAAAGAAAAAAACTGTCAACCTGGAATTTTATAAACCAAAAACCAAACCCATTGTCATTGAGTCAATGCTGACTCATAACAACACTAAAAGTATCCTTCAGGAATGATGATAAAAGTAATTCATATCAAGATGAAAGAAAACTAAAACAATTCCTTGCCAAAAGACTCTATATAAATAAATTATAAAGTTCTTCAAGCTAAAAAAAAAATACCAGGAGAAAATTTAGGGTTTCATGAATGCAGGCAACACAACACAAATGGTAACTGTAGGGGTAATATATTAGACTATATTTTCTCCTTTTAAGTTCTTTAAGAGATGTATGACTGTTAAAGCAAAACTTATAACATTATTTCATGGGGTTTTTAACCTATGTAATGCAATACATATAGAAAATACGACATAAAAAGGGAATCTATACTTTTGTAAGGCTACTTATGTGCAGTGGCAAAATATTAATTTTAAGTATATTATGAAAAGTGAAATATATATAGTAATACCTAGAGCAATCACTTAAATAATGTACAAAGAGGTATAGCCAATAAGCCAGTAGCTACATTAAAATGACATACTAAGCAATAGTCAAATAATCCAAAATAGAGCAGAAAAAGGAGAACAGAAAAACAAAAATATAGAAGAAACACTGAAAACAAAAAATAAAATATAAATCACGCCAATAATTATATGTATGCATACAAAATTAAACACCAACAGAGGACAGATAAATTTTCAGATTGTATCAAAAAAGATCCACCTCTACATGACTACAAGAAATTTGCCTTAACTATAATGACATACATAAGTTAATAGAATGTAAAAAGATGTACCATGTAGATACTAAGATATCTGGAGTGGCTATGTTAATACTGGACAAAGTAGACCTTTAAGTAAATAGAGACATTAGTTAAAGATAAAAGGGTGAATTAACCAATAAGATAGACAATCCTAATTGTATATGAACTTAACAACAAAACTTCAAAACATAAGCAAAATCTGATATAACTGACAGGAGACCATATAAATCCATAATTACACTTGAAGCTTCAACTCTCCTCTCTCCAAATCAATAGAATAAGTAGACAGAAAATCAGCACACATTTATAGAAAACCTGAAAAATACTGTCAATTCTGTTGAACTAATTGATATTTATGAAACACTCCATGCAATGACAGAAGAACACTCTTCTTCAAGTGCACATAAAATATTGACCAAGATGGAGCATACACTAGACCATAAAATGAATCTTTACAAATTTAAAGAAATAGATATCATACAAAGTATATTTTCTAACTCTAATGGAATTAATCTTGCAATTAATAAATTAAAGAGCGCTGGAAATCTCCAAATATTGGGAAACTAACAACCCACTTCTAAATAACCAATGGATCAAAAGGTATTCTCAAGAGAAATTGGAAAATATTTTCAACAGTTCTAAAAGGAAAATTTTAAATATTAAGTGCTGATATTAGAAAAAAGGAAAGTTCTAAAAGTCAATAACTTCATCTTCTACCTTAAGAAAAAAAAAATAGGAATAAGAATATTTAACTGAAAACAAACAGAAGAAAAGAAGCACAGAAATTTAAGAAGGAAGGAAATTTAAAACATAAAATAATAGAAAATATCAATGAAACCAAAATCTGGTCCTTTGAAAAGAACAATAAAATTGACATATCTCTAGCCAGACTGACAAACGAAAAAAGAGAGAAAGCGGACATTGCCATTATCAGAAAAGAAATAGAGGGACCTCACTACAGACCTATAAACCTACCAAAAAAACCAAACCCGTTGCCGTCAAGTGGATTCCAACACATAGCGACCCTATAGGACATTAAAAAGATAATAAATGACTATTACAAACAATGTTTTGCTCATAAATTTAACAATTAAAATTTATTAAAATCATTCAGTGTAGTTTGTCATATTAACAGACTAACACACACTAACACACATACAAATATGATCGATTTATTTTTGACAAATGTGGTTTTTAAGAAAGAAAAATTATCTATTTTTCGTATTATATTTCCTTTCTCTGTCCATTAAGAGGGCCTAGAAGCAATAGCACAAATATCAATGAACACACCTAATACCTTGACCTTTGTTTCAAAATGCCATTTCCACAAAATGTCCTCAAGAAATTTTTGAAGAAAAAGGTGACTCCCATGCTGGGGTTGGAGATTATGAAACAAACCTGAAACATATGCTTATTAAAGTAAGGAAGTATTCAGGTAACAATGGAGTCAAACAAAAGGACACAAGCGTCGGATTTAAGAGAGTCTCATTGGCTAAATCTCATACAAACTGAGCAGCAAAAGTAAGTATAGTAATGGAATACATTGCATACAGTAAAAAAATTCATGAGCCATCCAGAAAGAAGGAAGGCGGGAAGAAGAAAAGAAAAGAAAAAGAGAAAGATAGAAATAGAGAAAAAGAGAAAGAAAGGGGAAAACTATCTTATCAAGCATTTGAAGTTATTTTTAGTGGGATGTATCTATTTCTTCATACTGGTGAAAATATATAGCACAGTGGCTTACAAATATTATGAACTTAATAAATATCTATGAAGACTATTAATGAAATTTAGTAAGGAAAGCAAAGATTATGTTCATTCAATGGTCATATTTTCAACACAATATAGTATTATAAATTTTGTAATTTATCCAAACTACATGTTTTCATCACCTTTTGAGTAACAGATTATCTAGTCAACTATGTAAAAACTACTCCTCCAAGCATCAGCTTTCCCTTCCTGATGGTTTCCATGATAGAGTTCCCATTTATTTCATAACGGAATCCCACACAGAGAAAATGAGACACACACATTGCCAGAAATGGGACGCCAGGGAACTTACTAGGATATTGATACATGTGAGTTACAGTAAATTAAACTAAATGAAGAGCTGTCACATAAGGTTTCTTGTCTACTGATTGCATATGAACGATTCTGGATGAACTGCCAGCTATCAACTATTCACTCAGCATCAAATCAGGAAACAGTGATGTTTATTTCTAGTTGCAGTGGAAAAAAGAACAAAATCTGAGCACTTTGTTGTTATTGTCATTTTGCTCCTGCTATATTCTCAGACACTGAATATATGTTACTTTGTTGTTGTATACTTTCATTTTAAAGATCAGTTCCCCAAAATTGTAAAATAGACTGACAATTTGTTAGCCTGGGGTGATTTAAAAAAATAAATAAACAAACAAAAACAGTACTTTTTCTTGTTTTAATTTGTAATGATTCTTTTCTGCTTTATATTCTTCTTATTTTTCCTGGTTCCCATAGTTTTCAAATAATCATATTTTTTTCTCTTAATTAAACTACATTGGACTTAAAATATGTCTAAGAAAAATAAATGGCAAAGGACAGCCACTAAAACAATTTTGTTTCCCTGGTTATCCATTGCCAGTTAAAGCATTGCTTCAAGAACTCAGCTGCTAACCAAAAGGTCAGCAGTTTGAATCCAACAGCCACTCCTTGGAAACCCTGTGGGGCAGTTCTACTCCGTCCTGTAGGGTCGCCCACTTAAAACAGCACCTGTTTATAATCTCATCAATTTATTATCTTACCTTCAATTCTGAAGGTAAGGAATCTAGGACGGCATAACTGGATTCTTTGCTCAGGGTCTCATGAGGCAGCTTTATTTTCATCAAGAACTCTGGGCTCTTTCCAAACACACTTCTATTCTTCACAGAATTTGTTTCCTTTTGGTTGTAGAATGAAATCCCATTTTCTTGCTGGCAATCAGCTAGAAACCACTCTTAGCTCCAAAAGACCTCTCTCAGGTCCCTGGCCTGTAGCCCTCTCCATCTTAATGCAAAACTTCCTTTGCACCGAATCCCTTTTACATTTTGCATCTTCTGTAGCCAGCCAGAGAAAATTCTTTTTAAAGAGATAATTACTTCAAGCTCACCTGAATAATATCCTCATCTTAATTATCAACTGATTAATAACTTTAATTACATCTGCAAAATCATGAGCATGATGCTAGGGGTTAGAGATCATGGAGCCATCTTAGAATTCTGCCTATCACACTGCCTGACCATTAAGGAAAGCAGTATGTCCACTATTGCCTTACTAAAATATTTCAGTCACAGCAACAATGGAATTAATGAAGAAGTTGACAACATAGTCATGCAATCACAAGAGGCCTAAAACTTAACTATGGTGTGGCTCACATACCATCACATGCGAAAAGATTTTGAGAGGCATTATCAATTATCATCATCATCCTTGTTATGCTTACCTAGGTTATAACCGTTAGTGAAAATGACTTTTCATCTCAACTTCTAAAAAAAAAAAAGCCTTGCTGTGGCATGAAGCCATCTGCCTTCAGGTTGGATTTCTGGTGGCACAGTGGCTAAAAGCTTGGCTGCTAATCAAAAAGTCAGCAGTTCAGATCTACCAGCTACCCCTTGGAAACCCCATAGGGCAGTTCTACTCTGTCCTACAGAGTCGCTATGAATCAGAATCAACTCAATGGCAATATGTTACGGGGTACCTTAAGGTTTACTTCAGTTGCATAAAAGAAGCATATCTAGGTATAAAACATAAGGATGTTGTTGTTGTTGCTGTTAGGTGCCATCAAGTTGGTTCTGACTGATAGTGGCCCTACATAAAACAGAACGAAACACTGCCCTGGCCTGTGCAATCCTCACAATTGTTGCTATGCTTGAACCTATTGTTGCAGCCACTGTGTGTCAATCCATCTTGTTGAGGGTCTTCCTTTTCTTTGCTGACCCTCTACTCTACTAAACATGATGTCCTTGTCCAGGGACTGGTCCCTCCTGATAACATGTCCAAAGTAAGTGAGACGAAGTCTTGCCATCCTGGCTTCTAAGGAGTATTCTGGCTGTTCTTCTTCCAAGTTAGATTTGCTTGTTCTTTTGACTGTCCATGGTATATTCAATATAATTCGCTAACACTGTAATTCAAAATATAGGGATATCATTAGTTCCAGCAAAATGGCGCTCTAGGCAGAAGCACCAAGCCGTCCCTCAACAGCAAAGATCTGAAAAACTAAGCCAAACAGAGAATACAACAATACTGAAACCCTAAAACATCAAATGAAGAGAGAAAGAAATCAGCCAAGCACCAAATGGAGTGAGAAAACTGACAGAGAATGGAGAGCGAGGAGAGATTCATGCACAGGTCCCCTACCAGCTAACACAGAGCAGATCCGCCATCTTCGACTCCTATTGGAGACCAGCAAACAGGGGGTACAAGAAAGCAGCCTCATGGAGCATCCAGCGGGAGACAAAACAACCAGTAATTTGCGATATATGCTTTCCCACCCCCCACCTTTCTTCACCCCGACTCAGTCTCCTCTGCTTCCCGCGGCCACAATCTCTTGACCAGGAAACA
>NW_004443972.1:11070783-11087735 GCF_000243295.1 Trichechus manatus latirostris
GAAAGCATTGTATATACTTCCACAAACTAGACATGAAATAAAAATAAAGATTCTTACTAACATTCCCAATGCTGACTTTCATGGAAACCAACCCTCTTGGGCGATGCAGCACACTAAATGTATGAATACCTAGGTGCAGAGTTTGTCAGGTGGACAGGCAGAATTTACTATGAAGTTTACTTTTATCTAGAATTATACTAAGCCTTAGAATGGGTCTAGAATGAGGCTTCCAATGGTGAAAATAAATGTCTAATTTACTGTTCTATTTAATTCTTATCTTATTCCATGAGCCATTGTCCCTCATTTCTCTTTACTAAGCCAGTGCAAAGATGAATGACAAGTTGTGAAATCATGATCTACGAATTTCTGTTGGCAGTACCACTGATCATATCTTTTTAGTCCAAGTAACTTTAGAGTCTAATGTTTACACACAAAAAAAAAAAAAATCTTGATTTTTGAGGCATTTCAGAATTATTTGCATAATATCAAATGATCCAAATTAATTTTTTCAGGCATACAGAAAATATTTATTAAGGGAATGTGACATTTCATCTACTATGAAGAATTTTTGTATTAATAGTCTCCTTTTCCTCAGACTACTTTTGCCATTGCCTTCTCTTTCAGTGCTCAAGAAAGACAGCAACCTTTCAAAAGAAGCTAAATCAAACTGTTTTTTAAATTTTCTTTAATGTACACAGAAAGCATTGTCAAACAAAAATTATCAGATGAGCTATGACAACTCAGTTCCAAGGATGAAATTTTAGTTTCTCAATAGATATACACCAAGA
Source organism: Trichechus manatus latirostris (assembly GCF_000243295.1). NCBI lineage: Eukaryota > Metazoa > Chordata > Mammalia > Sirenia > Trichechidae > Trichechus > Trichechus manatus. The sequence goes on from NW_004443972.1 coordinate 11,071,572, forward strand.
ACTGTTTGCAGGCAGGTCTAAAAAAACACGTAATACATATGAGCTTATGTTAAATACCAAAAACATACATGAGGGCCAGTTTACCTATAAAATGTTGCAAGTTTCTAGAGGGCAGGACTTCCTGTGTACCCTATAGCTTATCGTACAGACTTAAGTTAGAGTAGTTATCACATACTTTTGTTCCCATCACCTCCATCAGATTGGGAGCTCATCAAAGGAAACTTTCTTTGCCTGTGATATATTTGATCCTAAATACATCAGTTTTAAATGGAATGATTTATATCCAACTCTGTCAGTTTGTCGTACTGTGGTGGCTTGTGTGTTGCTGTGATGCTGGAAGCTATGCCACCAGTATTTCAAATAACAGCAGATCACCCATGGTGAATAGATTCCAGCTGATCTTCCAGACTAAGATAGACTAGAAAGAAGGACTTGGCAACCTACTTCTGAAAAAATTGGCCAGTGAAAATGTTATGAATAACAGTAGAACACCATCTGATACAGTGCTAGAAGATGAGCACCTCAGGTTAGAAGTCACTCAAAATACAACTGGGGAAGAGCTGACTCTTCAAAGTAGATTCGACCTTAATGATGTGGATAGGGTAAAGCTTTCAGGACCTTCATTGCCTGATGTGGCATGATTCAAAATGAAATGAAACAGCTGCAAACATCCATCAATAATCAGAACATCAAATGTATGAAATATGAATCTAGGAAAACTGGAAGTCATCAAAAATGAAATGGAACACATAAAAATCGATAGCTAGGCATTAGTGAGCTGAAATGGACTGTTATTGGCCATTTTGAATGGGACAATCATATGATCTACTATGCCAAGAATGACAAATTAAAGAGGAATGGCATCGAATTCATCATCAAAAAATAACATTTCAAGATGTATTCTGAAGTACCACTCTGTCACTGATAGGATTATATCCATACGTCTGTAAGCAAGACCAGTTAACACTATTATTCAAATTGATACAACAGTCACTAAGGCCAAAGATGAAAGAATTGAATATTTTTACCAACTTCTGCAGTCTGAAATTGATCAAATATGTAATCAAGGTGCCTTGATAATTACTGGTGATTGGAATGCAAAAGTTGGAAACAAAGAACAAGAATCAGTAGTTGGAAAAAATGGCCTCAGTGACAGAAACAACTGCAGAGGTCGCATGAAAGAAGTTTGCAGGACCAACAACTTCTTCATTGCAAATACCTTTTTTCACCAACATAAGCAGTGACTATACACGTGGACCTCTCCAGATGAAATATACAGGAATCTTTTCAACTACATCTATGGAAAGAGAAGATGAAGAAGCTTAATATTATCAGTCAGAACAAGGCCGGAGGCTGACTGCAGAACAGACCATCAATTGCTCATATGTAAGTTCAAGTTGAAGCTGAAGAAAATTAGAGCAAGGCCATGTGATCCAAAATATGACCTTGAGTATATCTCACCTAAATTTAGAGACCATCTCAAGAATAGATTTGATGCACTGCACACTAATCACTGAAGACCAGATGAGTTGTGAAATGACATCGAGGACGTCGTACATGAAGAAAGCAAGAAGTCATTAGAAAGAAAGAAAAGACCAATATGGATGTCAGAAGAGACTCTGAAAGTTGCTCTTGAATGTAGAGTAGCTAAAGCAACAGAAGAAATGATGACTTAAAAGAATCAAACAGAAGGTTTCATAGGTAGCTCAAGAAGACAAATTAAAGTATTACAACGAAATGTGCAAAGTCTGGAATTAGAAAATCAAAAAGGAAGCATACATTTGGTATTTCTCAAGCTGAAAGAACTGAAGGAAAAATTCAAGCCTCGAGTTGCAATACTGAAGGATTCTACAGGAAAAATGCTGAATGACACAGGAAGCATCAAAAGAAGATGGAAGGAATACAGAGTCACTGTACCAAAAAGAAATGGTTGACGTTCACCATTTCAGCAGGTTGCATATGATTGAGAACCGATAGCACTGAAGGAAGAAGTCCAAGCGGCACTGAATTATTGTCAAAAAACAAGGCTCCAGGAATTGATGGAATACCAGTTGAGATGTTCCAACAAACAGATGGCACACTGGAAGTGCTGACTTGTCTATTCCAAGAAATTTCTAAGATTGCTATCTGGCCAACCAACTGGAAGAGAACCATGTTTGTGCCCATTCCAAAGAAAGGTGATCCAAACGAATATGGAAATTATCAAATGATATCATTAATACCACACACATGTAAAATTTTGTTGAAGGTCATTCAAAAGCAGCTGCAGCAGTACGTTGCAAGAAACTGCCAGAAATTCAAGCCAGATTCTGAAGAGGATGTGGAATGAAGGATATTATTGCTGATATCAGATGGATCTTAGCTCAAAGCACAGGATACCAGAGGGATGTTTACCTGTGTTTCATTGACTAGGCAAAGGCATTTGATTTTGTGGATAGTAACAAATTATGGATAACATTACAAAGAATGTGAATTCCAGAATACTTAATTGTGCTCATGGGGAACCTGTAGATAGATCAAGAGACAGTCGTTCAAACAGAACAAGGGGATGCAGTGTGGTTTAAAATCAGGCAAGATGTGCCTCAGGGTTATATCCTTTCACCATACTTATTCAATCTGTATGCTAAGCAAATACTCTGAGAAGCTGGAGTATATGAAGAAGAATGCAGCATCAGGATTGGAGGAAGACTCATTAACAACCTGCAATATACAGATGACACAACCTTGCTTGCTGAAAGTGAAGAGACCTTGAAGCACTGTCTGATCAAGATCAAAAACTACAGCCTTCAGTATGGGTTGCACCTCAACATAAAGAAAACAAAAATCCTCACAACAGGACCAATAAGCAACATCATGATAAACAGAGAAAATACTGAAGTTGTCAAAGATTTCATTTTACTTGGATCCACAATCAATGTCTGTGGAAGCTGCAGTCAAAAAATCAAACGCTGCATTGCACTGGGCAAATTTGCTGCGAAAGACCTTTTTAAGGTGTTGAAAAGCAAAGATGTTACTCCTAACTCAAGCCATGATGTTTTCAATTGCCTCATATGCATGTAAAGCTGAACAACGAATAAGGAAGACCAAAGAACTGATTCATTTGAATCATGGTGTTGGCGAAGAATATTGAATATACCATGGACTGCCAGAAGAACGAACAAATCTGTCTTGGAGGAAGTACAGCCAGAATATTCCTTAGAAGAAAGGATGGTGAGATTTCTTCTCACATACTTTGGACATGTTATCAGGAGGGAACAGTTTCTGGAGAAGAACATCATACTTGGTAAAGTTGAGGGTCAGCAAAAAAGAGAAAGACCCTCAATGAGATGGATTGACACAGTGGCTGCAACAGTGGACTCAAGCATAACAATGATTATGAGGATGGCACAGGACCCAGCAGTTGTACGTAGGGTCGCTATGAGTCAGAAGCAATTGGATGACACCCAGCTACATCAACATATCCAACTCAGTTCTGAACTTGTCACTTCCTTATGCAAAAATAATAATAATAATAATACTTCCCGTAGCTAATCTAAATCCCTCAATTTATTTATTTTTTGCCTTATAACTGCCCTAAGTGAAATGTTATGTGCTATGACTTTTTTCCCTAGATAATGAGATCCTTGAAAGTAGCAAATGTTTCTTAAAAAATTTTTTTTTCCTCCAGCCTTCAGTGCCTAGAACACGGTCAACTGATTCAAGTGCTCTAATGATAATCTAACATTTTTACAAACCACTGGCTCTGGCCCAGCTCAATGACTTACTTTCTTTGACAATACATGACTTAAAAATTACAATTAGGTGTCAGTTTTTTTAAGCATTAGGAGAGTTCTGTTTTTTGGTTTTTTTTTTTAATCTAGATTTTTGGTTTGTCCTGAAAAACTGGTAGATTGGGCAACAAAGGATCCACATTCATATATGCCACATATTAGCCCACTCAAGCGGGGCAAGCACTCCACAGTTCAGCACAGAAATTGATTTCTACCATTTCTTCTCTCTAATGTTGTTTTCAGAAACCCTAGTGGCATAGGGGTTAAGCACTACAGCTGCAAACCAAAATGTTGGCAGCTGGAATCCACCAGGCGCTCCTTGGAAACCCTATGAGGCAGTTCTCCTCTGTCCTATAGGGTCATTATGAGTCGGAATTGACTCAACGGTAACGGATTTGGTTTTGGTTTAATGTTTTCAGTGATGTGTTCCAGGCACACTATTCCCAGTGGATGCTCTGAGGAAGAAAAACAAAAACCAATGTATTTAAGACTAAGTAAAGAAACTTGACTAAACTTGTTTTACCCAACATTATCCAAACTTCATTGCCTGCAGATCCCTTTAATTAGTAACAGTTATTAACATATAACAGAACTGGCATCTATGGTGCATGCTACACCTACATACTTACCACATTATTAGTTTCAATGTACTCACTCAAAGAAAACTATGACCCCTCTTGTCTGAGCCGGGCTTCTCTACAAAACAAAGTCTCTAATCCTGACTTTTTTTCCTGAGCTTCCAATGTGTCTTTTCAACTGCTTGCTGAGCATGTTAACATATAAGTCATGCTAGCTTCTAAATACTTGCTTTTTCTGTGTTAGTTGTTTGCTCCCTACCTCTATCATAACACTAGTCAACTGACATAGAAATCTTTGGGATATTTTTCTCTTGCCTCTGTCTCTCATCCGTCTCTTCTAGATCCAGTCTTACCTTTTCCAATTCATTCTTTGAACTGCCTTAGAGTTGTTTTCCTTAGATACAAACAAATCAGCAAATTTAGAATGCTAAAAATGCTCTCCATTAGCTAAAAAATAATGTCTGAATTCCATAGCATGGTGTTCAAAGCCCTTAACACCATAATCTTATTTAACATTCATTTTTATCTCCTTCATCAATCCTGTTCCAATTACCAGGGATTGCTTATTGCTTTCCATGTCCATTCCCTTCTCCATATCTGTTTACATGATGTTTCCTTATTTTGTCTACTGATGTTAATTTCATTCCTTCTTTGATACCAAAATCAAATCCTCCCTCTCCCTATCAAGCCTTTTTATCTGACATCACAAATTAGAATTAATCATTCCTTCTGCTTATTGTTTCTTTCTGCCATTTATATAGTTATTTTCATGCCTATCTTCTTCACCACATGTTGTTGTTGTGAGCCCTTGATTCCAACTCATAGACACCCTATAGGACAGAGCAGAACCGCCCCATGGTTTCCTAGGCTGTAATCTTTACAGAAAGGAGCCCTGGTAGTGCAATGGTTAAAGCACTTGGCTACCTACTGAAAGGTCAGCACTATGAACCCGCCAGCAGGCTCCACAGGAGAAAAGACCTGGAGATCTGCTCCTGTAAAGACAACAACCTAGGAAACCCCACAAGGCAGTTCTACTCTGTCCCATAGGGTTGCTATGAGTCAGAATTGACTCAATGGAACACATCTACAACCATCTTTATGGGAGTAGATCACCAGGTCTTTTCTCCCATGGAGCATCTGGTGGATTCAAACCACCTACCTTTCAGTTAGCAGTTAATCACTTTAACCATTTCACCACCAGGACTCTTTCTTCACCAAATAGTATTTATGTTCCTCTTTATTACAAAATATATTGATGCTACCCATTTTGTTATAAACTCTTTTTAATACTCATACTCAGTGGTTAAGAGCTCAGCTGCTAACCAAAATGTCAGCAGTTTGAATCCACCACCCTCTCCTTCGAAACACTATGGGACAGTACTTCTCTGTCCTATAGGGTTGCTATGAGTCACAATCCACTCAGTGGCAAAGAGGAAGGGGAGTTATGATTATTCCTTATTCCTCAAACCTACTCTTTCTCTTGTATCTATTTGTCAGTGAATAGTGTTACCATCTCCCCAGTTGTGTAAGCCAAAAACACCTGCAAGTTCTTTATGATTCTCCTCACTTTTTGACCACTTTTATCAATTTACTAACCCCCTCAGTCAGAAAGATCTATACATTTAACCTGTTCAGTGTCTCCTCATCCCATCTTCCTAACTGAAATATCTAATTTCAAGTTTTCACCACTTTTCACCTGGATTATTTTAATAACTTCTTGGCTGGTCTATCAAGTAACGATTTTCTATTGCCAAATTAATTTATATATAGATAAGCCATGTATTATAGTCTACTTCTTTTTTTCTTTAATACTTGCAATATACATTATATGTATGTACATATTATTTTTAAAATAATCTTCATATATGCTTCCTTCAATGCTTTTTAATGTTTAGGAGCACCTTATGTCAATGTATATTGCTTTTTAGATACTAAACGATCATGATACCCTGCCTGTATTGGACACAAGAGCAAGTACTCTATCACTATGCCCTAAATAACACGTCAGGTATGTCAAAATCATCCTTTATGATCTGCTTGAACTTTTGCCAAGCAGCCGATCTATGCAAATATGTTTGACAGAAGAATAAAGTCCAACAGATTTGCTATGCATTTTACTAAAAAAACAATTCTGGATTTCTGGGAATGGCTTGCATATCCAACATATGATTTTTGAATGATTTTCATAACTAATCTTTGAAGACTCTCACAATTAGTCTTTAAAAAAGACTGAATTCTAAAAAAACAAAATTAAGATAGTTTAATTTCTGTTTTTCTATTGCAAAAACTTTTTTTTTCAAATTTTCTCAAGTAATAATGCAACTTTTTCACTCCAACTCATTAGGCTGTAATCAACACAATTATGATTTATTCACAAAAAATTAAGGTTTTATATAAATATGAACACAGAAAACTTAATTTTATATGTGAGTGCCAAGTCTTCATACACAGGTTCTCTATGGAATAGCTCGAAAATTTATATTATTCATAATTAGATAAGAGATTTACCTCCTTTTTTTAAGTCAAATCATAGACAAAACAAGGAATGTTAGGGGAGATAGGAGAATGAATGACCTCCCTAAAATCGCCATCAATTTTGTCAAGTCATATGAGAAAAAACACGAAATATAAGTAAAAACAGTGTTCTTACACAACCATATTTTCAAGAAAAATATATTATCCCTTATCCCTCTTACAGAGATCGTTCTCCTTAAGCTGGCATGATATTCATGCACAATATATTTATTAGTTTTAAAATTTGTACCTCAGAAACAATAAATATAAAATATATTAATAATAAATATATTCTCATATTTATGAATATAAATATAATACTGAAAATTAAAATCCTATACATGGTATATATGTTTGATGATATTTCAATTTATTTTTTGTTGTTATTACTATATTTTTAGGCAAATGACACGCACCTTTTATGTATGTTTGCCAACCTTATCCTCCTTCCATGAGGTATTTTTGTAAGAGCCTCTACCCTAATTATTTTTACATGTTGCTATAAAAAAATTAGCATAGTGCACTTACAAAAATACCTTGTGGGGAGAGGACATGGTTAGCAGACAAACATAGAAGGTGTGCATTATTTCTGTAAAAATACGATACTAATTCATTTTAAGATAAAATATAAAAATTGGGATATATTTAATTTTTTTATGCATTTACTTTTTAATTAATTGCTTTTATGCTTTCAAAAAAATGACATATATTGAGTAATATACTACCTGAACTTTGCAGTTTAAATTGATTTAGAGTTTTTTGTATACTAAGTAACTGCAATAAATACTAACAAATTGAGATGATAGGGAAATCTATGAGAACAAATTCCATTTCTTTCATATGGTATTCTTTTGTTTTTCCCATAAATATCTCAGTTTTATATATCTCTAATAAATCTTATCTTACATAGATTTTTATTCTGATTTCATCATCCCTTATAAAATATTTTAGATGATTATAATAACTAGTTTGTTAATTTTTAACTTAAGAAATATTATTATTTAGTACTTACTACTTAGTAGGAACCATTATAAATTATTTTTATAACGTTATTATCTCCATATTAGAGATGAGGAAACTGTAACATAGAAAGATAAGTAACTTGCACTAGGTCACACAAATAGAACGTACAGAATTTGAACTCAGGCTATTGGATTCCTGAGTCTGTGCTCTTTATGTGTACATTATACTGCCTTGTTATTAAGTAGATTTTAAGTATTCTTTTAGGGACAAATATGATTCATACAATACACTAGGAAAACTCAATAATGTTTGGGGAAAAAGCATGATTTTTGAAGTCGAAGAGACCTGTATCCAAATACCAGTTTTATTCCTTACTAACAATGTGACCTTGAACAATCCCTGAAAACTCAATTTGATGGGTGGAAAAGCAAAAGAGGAGGATAGTAAAATAATAATACTGTTCTCAAAATGTGAACATTATAAATGAAGTTCTTTATTTGAAATAGGTAGATAGCCCATTAACACCAGTTATTTTTTCTCTTTTCTCCCTTCTCTTTCTTCCTTTTCTTTCCTTCCCTTCTTTACTGCTTTTCTATTTTTTACGTTTCTGGTTTTTATTTTTAAGTAGCACTGGGAACAAATACAAAGATTTTAGATAAGTTATTTTTTCCTCAGTCCTCACCCAGGAAATATTTATAGGTCTTGTGTCTCATTTGTGATTTTTTCTTTTATGGCTAGATCACTAGAAACTCTTGTAGAAGTTACTAAAACAGCTACAAATTACTTCTAGCATATCTAAAAGCAAGAAAGAGATTTCTGGGGAGAAAGGTAGAAATAACCTCTGGACAGCAATATTTCTTTCTCAGAAATAAGATGTGATAAATAAAAGTGAATATGCAGTGCAAAAATGCAGTTAGAGGAGTCAAAACTATTCTTCACTTCTATCTCCAGATAAATCATTTTCCAAGAAAAGAAGAATCCCCAACTTTTCCCATTTGAAGTTGCTTCCTATTTGACTCTTGGTGGGGAGGAGGCAATAGGTCTAAAAGCTGAGAAAAGGCCACTTCAGAGTGGTTAGAGGTGAGACCAAGAGCTCTCAAGTCAGCTCATCCATTCCACAAAGAATGCTGCATTCCAAACCTTCTCCCAGGACACCATAACTGCACACCAGCAGCTCTTCTCCACTATTTAGTGATAACTGCAAAAACTGGTTAACATACACAGGTAGTCCCTGACTTATGATGTATTCAAATTATGACAAACTGCACTTGACTGTCCATTTTTTTTTGTACATCTTATCATTGGTCATATGTACTACATACAATGTTGTATTGCAAATTTGCTGATGTTATCATTCTCAGATGTTCACTCGCAGATGTTCAATTTTATGATTTACTGCTCAAAACACTGCCATATAGATTTAGTTTTCTAAATTAAATCAGGGGCTTCAGTTGCCCGAAAACATGGACTCAAATGCTGATTGTTTTGCTGAAGTCAATAGACAGATTCAGGAAGCAGTGAAATGTTACTATGAAATATATGAATTAAAAAAGAAAACAACCATACAGACAACTCTCACTAATTTTCTGACTAGAAACTCTTCCCCATTCCGGGGAATAATCCAGATGATCCAGAATTTGCAAGTGGCGTTATTACCACAACTGACAAAATGCAAACATTGTCCAACTCTTCTTCATTGTTGGAGTAAATTTTTATGATTTGTGTATTTTTTATGTATTTATGTATTAAAATATATCTGTAAGTTTATATGTAATGTTTCCAACCCCCTAAAGACAAATAAAGAACAGACTTACAAAGATACCGATAATAAAAGGGAATAATAATGAAAACTTAAAAAAAAAAAAAGTATTCAACTTACTTCGGAACCAACTTAAGACAGTCATCAGAATGGAATTCCATCGTAAATTGGGGACTACCTGTACATGTATGTAAATGTTGATCTGGTTTACTGTGACACCTAGCAAAAGAAAACCTGGTGTGACCACAGAGTCAGCATCTGCTTCATTCACTGATGCATTTCTGTTGGCTGGCAGAATGTGTGGCACATGGTAGGCATCCCTACTAGCCACCATCACTCTCTGGGTTAAAACAATTCCTTTAGTTCCCATCACTTTCCATACTTGGTATCAAGACTCTGTGATTTGACAGTTTGAAACTCTGATCCGCTGACACTTTGACAAGCAAGATCTGCTTCTCCTCCTTAATTCTATCTTTGGTACCACTTGACCTGCTCCACCAGCCTAGACCCTGTCTTAGACTCTCAACCCTGAAGCAGCCTCCATACTCAGATTAAGTTCTCTCCCACGCCTTCTCCTTACTCAGTTCTCCTTATCTTAATTTGATTACTGTGATTATTACGATCAGTCCTCACCACTCTTCCTGATCATAGCCAAGTCTGACTATCAAAATAAAATAACCAACCAGGTGCCATAAGGTAGACTAGGACTCAGGGGACCTCACGTGTGTCTGAGTAGAACTGTGCTCCACAGGGTTTTCAACAGACTGAGTTTTTTGGGAGTAAGTTGCCAGGGTTTTTTTTCTGAGGTGACTTTGGCTGGACTGGAACCTCAACTTTTTGGTTAGCAGCCAAGCATTTTAACCATTTGCACTACCCAGGGACTCCCAAGGTAAAATAAAGGGATGTTAAAAATATAGTCTCAACAGAGCTAACTAAACACTGTATTTATCCTCTCTCCAAAACACTCTTGTGATGACATAAGGAAAAATAAAAATAAAGCTATGAGAGTTCTTGAAAACCAGGAAAAATGCCATAACTGACTAGAAGCACTGATATATTTCAGGAAGGTATAAAGTAAAGAAGATTATGTTGACATTAAAATTTAGCAGAGCTGAATGATACCCACAACTTCACACAAGCAAAGGCATGTATGGCTGAAAAAAAATTAGTTTTGCCTGCTGAACACCTTTCATTTCCTGAAAAAAAATAAATAAATAAGACTGAAGCACTGGACAGAAACTACTTTATTTACTGCAAATCTAGTGTGTCAGTAGGCCACTCACAGAGTGGTGGGCTGAGATTTACCTCAGGCGAAAATCAGGTAAACCTATTAATTCCTTAAATAAATACTCAACTTGACCAGTACAGTAGTAGGCACTAGGGATAAAACTGTGAGTAAAAAGTTTCCTGATATTTGTTCTATTAGAGTTACAGCTATGAATGGAGAAATACAGTAATCAAATATCTCACCAACAAATGTATAATTTAAGTTGGGATGAGTCCTCTGAATAAAAGAATGAAAGAAAAATAAGTACATATATGAAAGAAACTCTCCCTCCAAATCACGTGGGCTTGGTACTCTGAAGGACTCAAATAGAGGGTGTTAGGTCTAGAAATACCAGAGGAAGTGCACTAGGTAACTTCCTATAGCTAAAACAGACATACAAAGTTTCCACAATGAGAAGGTAAGTGGACTCAGCTTCCAACCATTGTTGATATAATCAGAACCAGATTTACCCACCCACCTTAAACAAAAGGAAAAATACATAAAGCAATAGTTTTCAGATACTGGACAATAAGAAGTGCAGAGCACTGATCCCAAAAAGAAGGGAAGCAAACAATGTGAGCCCATGATTTTCCCAGTTTAACACCTGGATTTTTTCCAGGCCGCTGTACAAGGAGAGATCCAAAGAAAGCAAAACAGTCTCCCAAGAGTGAAGGAGACACAGCTGAGAATCTGGGGAGGCCAAAGCAACTAGAATTCACAAGGCAGAGTATCTGAGAGGAGAAAATAGAAAGCAATGAACTGCAAGATTTGCAGAGGGTTCTCTCCAGTATTCAGCTCAGAATTAGCCCATGCGTATGAGGAAACGCCCTGAGGCCAGAAAAGGAACAACAGGAAAAGAGCAGGAGGAACAACCCATAGGGTGTCATAGCGCCAGTAATATTTCCTGTTCTTAATAACCAATCTTCACTATATATGAAGCTAAAACCGAAAGGAGAAATAGACAATTCAATTCATGGCCCCAGAAAGGAAGCTCTTCCACCAGGGATCATGTAATTAGGGATTCTATAATTTCCTTTCAGGGGAGCAAAGATTATTTAACCTGTGCTCACCAAACACATTCTATTATTAGTCCTCAGAAGTGTAGGTGATTATTTGTAAATAAGAACAATCAGTGAGAAATAACCAAACATATCAGTAGTAAAAAACTGAAAACTAAAAGGAGTGAGAGCCGCCACCCAGGACCAACATACCCCCATCTGCTGCCCCCCTACAGGGTCATTTTTTTTTTTTAATTTTTTTATTGTACTTCAGATGAAGGTTTACAGAGTAAATAGTTTCTCATTAAACAGTCAGTACACATATTGTTTTATAACATTGATTAACAACCCCACGACATGTCAACACTCTCCCTTCTCAACCTTGAGGACCTTTTTTTTTGGTGAAAATATGCATAGCCAAAGTTACATCATTTTGAAAGTTTCTACATGTACAATTCAGTGACTTTGATTACATTCTTCCAGTTGTGCTGATATTCTCACTATCCTTTTCCAAATTATTCCATCACCATTAACTTCAACTCACTGTCCCGTAGGCTTCCTATCAAACCTTTTGAGTTGCTGTTGTCAATTTGATCTCACGTAGATAATTCTGTTTTTTTTTTGTACCTTCAGTGAAGGTTTGCAGAACAAATAGTTTCTCATTAAACAGTTAGTACACATATTGCCCTATGACAATGGTTAACAACCCCATGACATGTCAACACTGTCCCTTCTCAACCTTGGGTTCCCTATCTCCAGATTTCCTGTCCCCTCCTGCCTTCTAGTCCTTGTCCCTGGACTGCTGCGCCTCATTAGTCCTATATTGTTTTATGAGGCTGTCCAATCCCCTGCTCAACAGTGAATATCAGGAGGGGCTTCACCACTGGGCTAAAAGGGTGTCTGGGGGCCATACTCTTGGGGTTTCTCCAGTCTGTCAGGCTGGTAAATATGGTCTTATTTTTGGGAGTTAGAATTCTGTTCTACATCCTTTTCCAGCTGTGTCCAGGACCCTCAATTGTGATTCCGGTCCGAGCAGTCAGTGGTGGTAGCCAGGCACCATCTAGCTATACTGGACTCACTCTGGTGGAGGCCATGGTAACTGTGGTCCATTAGTCCTTTGGACTAATCTTTTCCTTATATCTTGTTCTCTTCATTCTCCCTTGTTCCCCAAGGGGTGAGACAAGTGGAGTATCTTAGATGGCTGCTGACAGGCTTTTAAGACCCCAGACACTACTCACCAAGGTAGAATGTAGTGCATTGTCTTTATAAGCTATGTCATGCCAATTGAGCTAGATGTTCCCCGAGACCATGGTCCCCACAGCCCTCCACCCAGCAATTCAGTCCCACAGGGAGTTTGGATGTGTCTATGGGGCTTCCATGACCTTTCCTTGTACAAGTTGTGCTAGCTTCCCCAGTAATGTGTACTGTCTTACCCTTCACCAAAGTTACCGCTTATCTATCACTTATCTATTTAGTTCTCCCCCACTCCTCCCATCCCTCGTAACCAGCAAAGATTGTTTCTTTTTGTGTGTAAACTTTTACATGAGTTATACAGTAGAGGTCTCATACAATATTTGTCCTTCTGTGATTGATTTATTTCACTCAGCATAATGTCCTCCAGTTTTGTTCCTCTTACTGTCCTGTGCTGAGTTCCTTTTGTTTGTGGAATTTTTTTCATTTCTTTTGTTTTTGTAGATTTTGTTTTTACTGAGACTTTATGTTTTTCTTCTTTATTTTGATGAGTAGGTTTGTTAACTTTCTTTGTGGTTACCATGAAATTTACCCTTATCTTCCTAGATTTGAACCAGTCTATTATTACTTCGTATTGTTTGACTTCCTCTCCATTAGAAGGTTCTATATCTACACCATTTATTCCCTATTTTATTTTTCTGATGCTGTTGTCATTTACAGATTAACCTCTCTGGTTCCCTGTTGTAATTCTTTTGGTTTTGCATAGTCCTTATGAGTTCATTTCCTAGGTTGGTATATGGCTAGTACAATCCTGTGTCCTATACTCAGCCTGTGGTCTGATATGTTTGTTCTCAGATTGAAAGACTTCCTTTAATAAGTCTCATAAGTTTGGTTTGGTTTTTACATAATCCCTTAATTTCTGTTTATGTGGAAATGACCTAATTTCACCATCATATTTGAACGAGAGTTTTGCAGGATATATTATTCTTGGCTGGCAATTTTTTTCTTCGAAGATTTTATATATGTCATCCCATTGCTTTCTTGCCTGCATGGTTTCTGCTGAATAATCTGAGCTTAGTCTTATTGTTTCTCCTCTGTATGTGACTTTTTGTTTTTCTTGAGCTGCTCTCAGGATTGTCTTTGGTTTTAGTGAGTGTGATTATGATATGCCTTGGTGATTTTCCTTTGGGGTCTATCTTATATGTAGTTTGTTGAGCTTCTTGGATGGCCAGCTTTTCATCTTTCATGATATTGGGGAAGTTTTCTGTCAGCAGTTCTTCAATGATCTTCTCTGTGTCTTCTGTTTTCTCGCCCTTTTTTTGAACTCCAACCACTCGAAGATTTTTGCTTTTGATTATATACCACATAATTCTCAGGGTCTCTTCATTTTTCTTCATTCTTTTTTCTGATTTTTCCTCAAACAGAGTTGTATCCAAGTGTTTGTCTTCAATTCTGCTGATCCTGTCTTCCATTGTTTCAAATCTGCTCCTCCGCCCTTCTATGACACTGTCCATTTCTGAAATCTTGTTGTTTATCTTTTGGATTTCTAATTGTTGTTTTTGTATAATTTCTAGTTGTGAATTTATTCTGGCATTTTATTCCTGCATTATTTTCCTGAATTCTTCCATTTTTTGTCTGTATTTTCCATGAATTTGTCTATTTTTTCCTCATTTTTGTCTGCTTTTTGCTTCAACTCTTGGATAATTCTGAGTATTAGAGATTTGAATTCCCTGTCAGGTAGTTCTAGTGCCTTTTCTTCTGCTGGAAAGTCATGTGGTGTTTTATTTTGGATGCCTATTGGAACCATCCTGTCCTGTTTTTGTAAATGTTTTGATATTGTTTGCTGTCTTTGGGGCATTCAGTAGCTATTTTTCTCGTTTATTGATTGTAGATTTGTTTGTTTCGTCCTGTTTCTTTTTTTTTTTTTTTTAATTTGGCTATGTCTGAGCAGGTGGGCTGTGTGTTCTTTGTTGTTTGCTCGTCTGTGGACAAAATACTGTTTGTCTCCTTCTCTAATTGGAAGTGTCAGTCACTCAGGTATGGTACAGCAGGGCAGGTCTCGCTAAAGAGGAGTTGCTGGGATGGGTTGTTTGTGGCACTTACTACAGCTACCAGGGCAGGTCGGTAATCAGTGCAGGCCAGGTTCTGGTAAGCCGTGCCTGTGCTGCTTGGTGGTATGATGTTAAGCACACGGTGCAGGTTGGCAGGATGGAGGGGGGCGATTGTGATGTGTGCAGCTAAGATGGGTATGGGAGAGAGGAGAGAGGAACAGGAGCCAGAAACATACAAACAAAAAAGAGTGCTAGGGGAGCTTGCTGTTGGAGTGGAGAGATGAGAGACTATGAAATGGAGGGAAAAAAAGGGGGAAGAAGAAAAAAAAAGAAAAGAATGAATAAATAAAAATTAGAAAGAAAAAAGAACAACAAAGCTCCTAGGGATTCCACTGGTGCAGTAGGAGGTCTGGGGAAGTTTTTCCCATGTGTTGCAGTACAGGCTGGCTAGAAGACGTGGAGGAATTCAGCGCCAGGTATTCAGGGGACAAGAAAGAAGGAAGGTATAGAGACATGAGAAACGAGGAATGAAGAAAGACAAAAAGGGAAAAGACCACCGGACTGAGTCCACTACAGCTAGATGGTGCCCAGCTACCACCATTGACTGCTCTGACCATGATCACAACAGAGGGTTCTGGACAGAGCTGGAGAAGGATGTAGAACAAAAAAAAGACCAGATTTACTGGCCTAAAGGAGACTGGAGAAACCCCGAGAGTATGGCCCCCAGACACTCTTTTAGGTCAGTGGTGAAGTTCTCTCTGAGGTTCACCATTCAGCCTGGGAGTGGACAGCCCCGTAAAACCAAATGGGACTAATGAGGTACAGCAGTCCAGGGATAAGGGCCAGAAGGCAGAAGGGGACAAGGAAGCTGGTGATAGGGAACCCAAGGCTGAGTAAGGATATTGTTAATGTGTTGTGAGATTGTTAACCATTGTCATAGGGCAACATTTGTAGTAACTGTTAAATGAAAAACTATTTTGTTCTGTAAACCTTCATCTTAAGTGAGAATGACAGCACAATTGGAAGAGCATAGTCAATGTATCTGAACTGGGCATGTAGAAATTTTTGAAATG
>NW_004443972.1:11088703-11105569 GCF_000243295.1 Trichechus manatus latirostris
TTCAGGATTGCTGTTTTCTCTGTTTGGCTTAGTTTTTTGGATCTTTGCTGTGGAGGGACAGAATGGTGCTTCTGCCTAGACTGCCATATTGCCAAAAGTCTCTACAGGGTCATTTTTTATTTGATTTGATTTGATTTCTTTCCCTCCCACCTAGGCCCAAAGCCACCTCCCCCACTTCCCACCAGGCCACTCTATACCACCATGGCTAAAGAGCCACTAGCCTGTCACTTCTTCCATTTCCTACCTAGCACTGTATGCCACCTCCCTCCCATTCCTGCCAGCCCCCAGGTCCACCCTACTCCCACTCACCAGCTACTCCCTTTTATTTTCCTTTTTATCTCTTTTCTTCTCCTTGTTCCTCCTATCTAGGCTTTTAATTCACTCCCCCTTCCCACCAGCCCTCACCATGCCACTGTGGCTAGAGTGCCCCCAGCTGAGGCCTGCCACTGCACTAGGTCTGCACTGCCCTTCTGCTCCAACCTCTTGATCAGTTGCTGAACAGAGGAAAGTGATCCCATACCACTCCTTGTCTAACACCGCCACCTATCTGGCAAGAGGCTGTGAATGCTCCCACACAACTGGACCAATGTCAAGAGGCAGACAGCACCTGCCTAGTCCACTCTCAGCCACCTCACTAAACCAGAGTGCAGTAAAGTGGGCTCACCCTTCCTGTTGCTGCCCTGCCCGCCCATACAATGTGGTAAGGGTTATTATGCTCACAGAAAAGCAAGTAGTAAAGCTCACCTGGCCCACCCACCCTGACATATCAAAACAAAACAAAAAAGTAGGACAAAACAAATGAACATACAATCAATAAACAAAGAAAATAATACTCAGTGTCTCGGAGACAGCAGACAATATCAAAACACTCATAAAAAAGCAGGACAAGATGGCTGCAACAAGTGACCAAAATAAAGAATCAGATGACCTTCCAATATAGAAGAAAAGGCAGTGGAACTACCTGATATGGAATTCAAAAGACTAATATTTAGTGCTCTGCAAGATATTAGGAAAGATATCAAGGAAAACACAGAAAAAAACAAGGAAAAAATAGACAAAATCATGGAAAATAAAGACAAAACCAACAAAAACATAGCCCAAATCAAGGAAAACACAAAGCAATAGAAGAATTCAGGAAAATAATACAAGAACAAAACATCAAAACAGATAAAAAATTAGAAATCATACAAACACAGAAACTAGACATCTAAAAGATAAACAGCAAAATTTCAGAAACAGACAACTCAATAGAAGGTTTTAGGAGCAATTTTGAAACAATAGGAGACAGAATCAGAGAGGCTGAAGAAAAATCCTTGGACTACACTTTATTTGAGAAAAAAATCAGAGAAAATAATGAGGAAAACCTAAGAATTACGTGGGACGCAATCAAGGGCAAAAATCTGATCAGAGTACAAAACAGGGAGAAAATGGAAAAACACAGAGAAGATTATTGAAGGTTTGCTGGCAGAAAACTTCCAAAATATTATGAAAGATGAAAAGCTCACCATCCAAGAAGCTCCATGAACCCAATATAGGATAGACCCCAAAAGAAAGTCACCAAGACATATAATCATCACACTTGCCAAAAAAAACAACAAAACAAAGAAAGAACCCTGAGATCTGCTTGAAAAAACTGAAGTCACATATGAAGGGGAAACAATAAGATTAAACTCTAAACTCTGATTAATTAGCAGAAACTATACAGCCCAGAAGAAAATGGGATGACATATATCAAACTTTGAAAGAAAAAGTTGCCAATCAAGAATAATATATCCTGAAAAACTCTCTCTCAAATACAATGGCAAAATTACTATATTTCCAGATAAACATAAATTAAGGGAATTTGTAAAAATCAAACTAAACTTACAAGAAATATTAAAGGGAGTCCTTTGGTTAGAGAACCAATAACATCAGACAACAACCGGAGTCTAAGCCAAGGACAATGTTAGTCAGATACCAACCTAAGTAAAGAACTCTCAGTAAAAAAAAAAACAAAGCTAAAAGACTTAAAATAGGGAAACAGAGATGTCAATCTGTAAATGATGACAACATCAAAACCTTCAAACGCAAAGGAAGTCAAGGTGATATCAAGTAATAAAAGACTGGTTCAAACTTAGGCAGATAATGGTAAATTTCAAGGTAACCATAAAGTTAACAAACCTACTCATCAGAATAAAAAAGAAGAAAAATAAAAATTCTCAATAAACACAAAATCTCTGATAACAAAAGAAAAGAAAATCTGTAAACAAAAGAAATTCAGCATAGAAAGTAAGAGGAACAAAGAAAATATCAACACCACAAAAAAAAACACAACAATATGACAGCAATCAACTTATACCTATTGATAATCACATTGAATGTAAATGGTTTAAATGCACCTGTAAAGAACCAGAGAGTAGCAGAATAGATAAAAAAGCACTCCCTATCAATATGCTATCTACAAGAGACACAAAGACATAAGTATATTAAAAATAAAATGATGGAAAACAATATATCAAGCAAACAGTAAACAAAAGAGAGCAGGAGTGGCAATACTAATCTCAGATAAAATAGACCATACGGAAGAATCAACCATTAAACAAAGAAGGACATTATATAATGATTAAAGGGACAATCCACCAAGAATACGTAACTTTAATAAATATTTATGCACCCAACTACAGGGCTCCAAAATACGCAAAACAAACTTTAACGGCACTGAAAAGAGAAACAGCCAGTTCCACAATAATAGTAGGAGATTTCAACACACAGTAATTAGCAGAACATCTAGGAAGAAACTCAACAAAGACACAGAAGATCTAAAGGCCAAAATCAACCAACTTGACCTCATAGACATATATAGAACATTCCACCCAACAGCAGCAAAGTATACTTTCTTTTCCAAGGCACATGGAACATTCTCCAGAATAGACTACATTTAAGGCCACAAAGCAACCCTCAATAAAATCCAAAACATCAAAATGATACAGAGAATTCTCTCTGATCACAATGCCATAAAAGTAGAAATCAGTAACAGGAAGAGCAACAACAACAACAAAAAGAAAATTGTTACATGGAAACTGAATAACACCTTGCTTAACAAAAACTAGGTAACTGAATAAATCAAAGAGGGAATGGAAAATTACTAGAATCAAATGAGAATGAAAACACTTCATACCAAAACCTTTGGGACACAGCAAAGAAAGTGCTCAGAGGTCAATTTATAGCAGTAAACACACTCATCAAAAAAGAAGAATGGGCCAAAATCTAAACCTTAGCTCAACAACTTGAACAAATAGAAAGAGAATAGCAAAAAGAAAAAAGAAAAAACCCACAGCCACCAAAAGAATGAAATAAAGATTAGAGCAGAAATAAATGAAATAGAGAACAGAAAAAACAGCAGAAAGAATCATCAAGACCAAAAATTGGTTCTTTGAAAAGATCAACAAAATGACAAACCATTGGCCAAACTCACAAAAGAGAAACAGGAAAGGAAACAAATAACTCAAATAAGAAATGAGATGGGGGACTTCACAACAGACCCAAATGAATACTATGAATACACCATATATATATACACATATGAACCTAGAGGAAATGGATAAATTGCTAGAAACACACTACCTACCCAAACTAACACAAGGTGAAATAGAAAATCTGAACAGACCCATGACAAGAGAAGAGAATGAAGAGGTCATGAAAAAACTCCTGACCAAAAAAAGCTCTGGCCCAGGTGGCTTCACTGGAGAATTCTATTAAACATTCAGAGAAGAGCTCACACAATACCACTGAAATTATTTCAGAGCATAGAAAAGGAAGGAATACTCCCAAATTCATTCTATGAAGCCATCATAATCATGATACCAAAGCAACATAACAACACTACAAAAAGAGAAAATTGCAGACCAATATCTCTCATGAATATAGGTGCAAAAATCTCAACAAAATACTAGCCAATATAATTCAGCATCATATCAAAAAAAAATAATACACCACGACAAGTGGGATTCATACCAGGTATGCAAGGATGATTCAATATTAGAAAATTAATCAACAAAATCTACCATATAAATAGAACAAAAGAAAAGAATCACATGATCATCTTAATCAATGCAGAAAAGGCATTTGATAAAGTCTGATACCCACTCATGATAAAAACTCTCAATAAAATAGGAATACAAGGGAAATTCCTCAGCATAATAAAGTGCATCTATATAAAACCAGGAGCCCTGGGTGGTACAATGGTTAAGAGCTTGGCTGCTAACCAAGAAGGTCAGCAGTTCGAACCCACCAGTCAGTCCTTGGAAACCCTATGGGGCAGTTCTGCTCTGTCCTATAGGGTTGCTATGAGTCGTAATTGGCTCAACAACAACAGGTTTGCTTTATAGATATATATATATATACACATATATATTCTCAAAGGTGAGAGGCTGAAAGCATTCTCCTCCCTGAGAAAAGGAATAAGACTGTAATGCCCATTGTCACAACTATTTATCATTGTGCTGGAACGCCTAGCTAGAGCAACAAGGCAAGAAAAAGAAATAAAGGGCATCCAAATTGGAAAGGAAGAAGTAAAACTATCCCTATTCTCAGATAATATGATACATAGACAACCCCAAAGATTTCACAAAAAACTACTGGAACTAACAGAAAGATTCAGCAGAGTAGCAGTAAACAAGAATAACATACAAAAATCAGTTGAATTCCTCTACACCAACAAACGGAATACTAAAGGGAAATCAGGAAAACAATACAATTCATATAGCACTTAAAAAGATAAAATACTTAGGAATAAATCTAACCTGGGACATAAAAGACCTATACAAAGAAAACTACAAAACACTATTGCAAGAAACCAATGTAAGTGGAAAAACATAGCATGCTCATGGATAGGAAGACTCAACGGTGGGAAAATGTCACTTCAGCCCAAAGCAATCTATAGATAAAATGTAATCCTGATCCAAATAACCAACAGCATTCTTTAACGAGATGGAAAAACTAATCATCAACTTTATATGGAAAGGAAAAGGGCCCCAGATAAGCAAAGCATTATCAAAGAAAAAAATAAAGCAGAAGGCCTCACACTATCTGATCTCAGAACCTACTATACAGCCAGCCATGGTAGTCAAAACAGCCTGGTACTGGTACAATGACATACACACAGACCAATGGAACAGAATCAAGAACCCAGATATAATCTACTCACCTATGGTCAGCTGATCTTGACAAAGGACCAAAATCCATTAAATGGGGAAAAGACAATCTTTTTAATAAATGGTGTTGACAAAACTGGATGTCAATCTGCAAAAAAATGAAACAGGACCCATACCTCACACCATACACAAAAACTAACTCAAAATGGATCAAAGACCTAAACATAAAACCTAAAATGGTAAAGATCATGGAAGAAAAAATAAGGACAACACTAGGGACCCAATACATGGCATAAATACAGTACAACCACAACTAACAATGCACAAACATCAGAAGATAAAATAGATAACTTGGAGCTGCTAAAAATTAAACACTTATGCTCATTAAAAGACTTCAACAAAAGAGTAAAGAGAAAATCTAGACTGGGAAAAAAAAATTTGGCTATGACAAATCCGACAAAGGTCTAATCTCTAAAATCTATAGAATACTTCAACACCTCAACGACAAAAAGACAAATTAAAAAATAATAGGCAAAGGGTATGAATAGCCACTTCACCCATGAAGACATTCAAAGGGCTAACAGACACATGAGGAAATGCTCGAGATCACTCGCCATTAGAGAAATGCAAATCAAAACTACAATAAGATACCATCTCAACCCAGCATTACTGGCACTAATCAAAAAAAAAAAAAAAAACAGAAAATAACAAATGTTGAAGAGGTTGCAGAGAGACTGGAACTTTTATGCACTGCTGGTGTGAATGCAAAATGATACAACCACTGTGGAAAACGATATGGTGCCTCCTTAAAAAACTAGAAATAGAAATACTGTATGATCCAGCAATCCCACTCTAGGAGTATACCCTAGAGAAATAAGAGCTGTCACTGAATAGACATATGTATACCCATGTTCATTGCAGCAGTATTTACAATAGCAAAAAGATGGAAACAAACTAAGTGTTCATTGACAGATGAATGGATAAACAAATTATGCTACATGCACACAATGGAATACTACACAACAATAAAGAACAAAGATGCATCCGCAAAATATCTCACAACGTGAATGAATCTGAAGGGCATTATGCTGAATGAAATAAGTAAATCACAAAAGGACAAATATTTTATGAGACCACTATTTTAAACACCCAATAAAACATTTACACACAGAAAAAAACAATCTTGATGGTTAGGAGGGAGGGCAGGAAAAATCACTAACTAGATAGTAGACAAGTATTAACTTTGCTGAAGGGAAAGACAACACACAATATAGGGAAAGTCAGCACAACTTGACCAAGGCAAAGTCATAGAAGCTTCCTAACTAAACTAACCTGTTGCCATCAAATCGATTCTGACTCATAGCGACCCTACAGGACAGAGTAGGACTACCCCATAGGGTTTCCAAGGAGCAGCTGGTGGATTCGAACTGCTGACTTTTTGTTTAGCAGTCAAGCTCTTAATCACTGCGCCACCAGAGCTCCAGAAGCTTCTTAGATATGGATGCATCTATAAGCTTCCTAGACACGTCCAAACACTTTGAGGGACTGAGTTACTGGGGCTGAGGGCTGAGGATCATGATCTCGGGGGACATCTAGGTCATCTGGCATAACATAATACTTAAAGAAAATGTTCTGTGTCCTACTTTGGTGAGTAGCATCTGGTGTCTTAAAAGCTTGCAAAAGGTCATATAAGATACATCTATTGGTCCCAGCACATTTGGAGCAAAGGAGAATGAAGAAAACTAAAGACTCAAGAAAAATATTAGTCCAAAGGACTAACAGACCACATGAACCACAGCATCCCCCAGCCTGAGCCCAGAAGAACTAAATAGTGCCTGGCTACCACCACTGACCCTTCTCACAGGGATCACAACAGAGGGTCCTGGACAGAGCAGGAGAAAAGTGTACAACAAAATCCAAATGCACAAAGAAAGACCAGACTTACTCGTCTGACAGTGACTGGAGGAACACCTGAGACTATAGCCCCTGGACACCCTGCTAACTCAGAACTGAAGCCCCTCCTGAGGTCCACCTTTCAGGCAAAGATTAGACAAGCCTATAAAACACAAACTAACACACATGAGGAATGTATGCCTTAGTTCAATCAAGTATATGAGACCAGATGGGCAACACCTGCCCAAAAACAAAGACAAGAAGGCAGGAAGGGACACGAAAACTGGAAGGATGGACACTGACAGCCCAGGGTGGAAAGGGAAAGGGGGAGAGTGCTGGCTAACATATTGTGAGGATTGCAGCTAATGTCACAAAATAATTAGTGTATAAAAGTTTTGAATGAAAAACTAATTTGCACTGTAAACTTTCACCTAAAACACAATAAAATTATAAAAAATGGGGGGTGATAAAATAAGCCCAAAGGATATCAAATAATAAGGAAAACAAAAGAGAACTTAAAAAAGTTATTATGGGAAAAGGATAGCAAGAATGATTGCACAACTTGAAGAATGTAACCTATGTCACTGAATTATACATGCAGGAATTGGTGAATAGGTGTATGTTTTGTTGTGTATGTTTTCAGCAGGATAAAAAAGTTATTATACATTTTAAAAGAGATTTGAAAAGAACATATATGCATAAACAAGAACAGATTACTATAAAATGGTTCTGGAAGTTAAAAAACACCCTTGTAAAAAATGTTTTTAAATAACAGTTAATAAGATGGAATAGTTCAATGGGTGTCCCTGAAGTCTAAATTAATGAATTGGAAAAAGAGAAGGCATCATTCTCAAAGCACAGTGAAAAATTACAAAACCTGAGACCACATATTAAATAGATTGATACAGCGAAAGCAGTATTGTTAGAGGATAAAAAACCAAAAACAAAACCCATTGCCATAGAGTCGATTCCGACTCACAGCGATCCTATACGACAGTGTAGAACTGCCCTATACGGTTTCCAAGCAGTGCCTGGTGGATTCGAACTGCCAACCTTTTGGTTAGCAGTCATAGCTCTTAACCACTACACCACCAGAGTTATAGAAGGGAACAAACAGCTCTGAACAAAGAGATCTGAAAATAAGACTCACTTCACACTTGATAAACATAGGGGGAGGAAATGATCTCTTTCCAAGCACATCTTGATAAAATTTCAGAATACCAAGAATTAAGAAAAATATTACTAACTTAAACAGAAAACAGAGACAACATATAAAACAAGTAGGATCAGATTTCAATCCACCTGCACATCTGAATTAATGCAATAATGGCCATAAAATTCTGGAGAAAAAGATTTTAGGATTACATTTCTTTAATTAACAAACCTATTTTTAAATACAGGTGTGATCATTTCAGATATGCAGATCCAGAAAGTATATCATACACATACACTGAGAAATCATTTATGAACAAAGTACACCAGTGTATGTCAACAAATAAAAAAGAATATCATACTATTGAAGGCATGGGATTGAATCGCTTCATAGGCATGCGAAAGCTGGACAATGAATAGGGAAGTCTGAAGAGGAATTGATGACTTTGAATTGTAATGCTGATAAAGATAGTGTTGACAAAAAATATTGAATATACTACGGACTGCCAGAAGAACGATCAAATCCGTCTTGGAAGAAGTACAGCCAGTATGGTCCTTAGAAGTAAAGATGGCAAGACTTCATTTCACATACTTTGGAAGTGTTATCAGGAGGGAGCAGTCCCTGGAGAAGGATATTATACTTGGTAGAGGATCAGCAAAAAAGAGGAAGATCCTCAACAAGCTGGATTGACACAGTGGCTCCACCAATGGGCTCAAACAGCAACGATTGTGATGATGGTGCAGGACCAGGCAGTGTTTCATTCTGTTTTGCACGGGCTCAGTATAAGACGGAACCAACTCAATAGCACCTAGCAACAACAACATGAGATACAAGAAAAAATGATGAATGCTTATTAATAAAATTTATAATTAGGGTAAAATAATTGTCACTATTATAATTGTATAATATAATTTTATTTCAAGTAGAGATTTCTAAAATAGAAGAAGCTTGTAAAATTTTTAAACAAGGGTGGAAAATAGTCAAGTTGAAAAAGTTCTTGTCTTATTTGAAGGAAAGCTATAGTTACTTATTATAATATAGCCTTAAAATTTTGATATATCTTCCAATCTATTAGAGGAAAAGGGCAACATTTGTATTTTAAATACAGAAAAAGAGCAAGAGAAAATAGAAGAAAAAACACTGAGAAAATATAATAAATAGGAAACAGTGAATATCACAGCAGACACAAAACCAAACATATCAGTGACCAAGTATAATGGCAGACATTAGAAAAAATATATCAATGACTATGATAAATGTGAATGTTTAAAATTTCTCCCTCCACCCATAAGACATTCAGAATGTATTTTTTTTAATATACCACATACTATTATTTTAAATGTGGCTTGCTTCATTCATTTATGTTATCTTTTGAAACTTACAGACCCTGAGTTTTTAAGAACTAATATATGGAATGTGATCAAAGTGTTGCTAAGAAGAAAATATTTACCTTTAAATAATTTAAAAATTATGAAACGTATTCAAAAAGAACTAAGTATCAATTTTAGAAGTTAGGAAAATAGGAAAAAAACAAGAATGAATTAGTTAAGATAAAAGAAGAGATTACTAAAGTAAAATAAAAAAGAAAAGCTGAGCATAAAACCAGTAGACTTGAGAAAGAAAACCTAGAGAAATTCTTCAGAAAGAACAATTACGTGTTGTTGATCTGGCAAGTCTGATCAAGAAAATAAAGAAGGGGAAGTTTTTTTTTAATTAGATATAAATACAGCATATATAGTTATTGGTGTAAAGTTACTAAAATATGGTTGGATACTACAGTAATTAATAGAGTTGGATTTTGGTTACAAATAGATAAATACACCAATGGAACGGAAGACCAGAAACAGATCCACATATTGGACAATTTATTCATGACAACAGTTTTGGAATTTTTGTGATATGGTGAAAGGATGGTCTTTTCAATAAACGATGCTGGGTCAGTTGGATATCTATATGGTAAACAATAAATCTGGACCCATAAATGAAATCCAGGTAGGTTGTAGAGCTAAATATAAAAGGTAAAATAATAAAAACTCTAAAAAATATTAAAGAGAAAATATTTACCAGCTTAAGGCAGGCAAGAAACCTTAAACGGGCTACAAAAAGATGGATAAATTGGATAACACTAAAATTAGAACTTCCTTCAATCAAAAAAACCACTATTAGGTCAATGAGAAGGCAAGTCACAGAATGGGAGAGATTATTTGCACTAAATATATCCAACAAAGCTCTCTTGTCCAAAAAATATAAAGACATTAACTAATATCTAATTAATTAATAATTACATGATTAAAGGAGTCTTTGGATGGTGCAAATAGTTAAGGAGCTTGGCTGCTAACCAAAATGTTGGAGGTTCAAGTCCACCCACAGGTCCTCAGAAGAAAGGATTGGTGATCTACTTCCAATAAATCAGCCATTGGAAACCCTACGGAGCACAGTTCTATTCTGACACATACTGGGTCGCCACAGCAACAAGTGAACATAACTAATGTATGCAACTAATATATAAACAAGTAAAAGTAGAGAGCCCAGTATCAAAATGGACAAAACTTGAACAAATGCTTCACAAAAGACAGTATCCAAATGATCGATAAATACATAAAGAGAGGCCAGCGTGGACCCTTTTCCAAAGGGATAGATTTTCTAACGTACTACATTAGGACTCAGGTAGCTGTTGGTGAGGTGAAGTTAAGTGGATGGAGCTTGGATATCTTGGCTTGTGATTTAGATACGCACACAAGATTTATCATGGTACAGGATTATGGAGCATGGGGTAAAAGAGAAGAGTAGAAGGGGAGTGAAGTGGGGAGCAGGGATGTATTTTTTATAGGATTCAGAGAATTCTAAATGACATAGGAGTACAGGTTATTATGAAGGTATCTTTTTCAAGGGAGAAGATTAAGACATATTTTATTTAACAGCTGTTACCTTGATATATAACTTTTAAATATTTAGATTTAGGGTGCCTAGGGCTCCATCTATACTCCTACTCTACGTCCTGCTAATGTCATAGGTTGGCCTGAATTTAGAGTTATATAATGTCTTTGATATTTTTTGTACATCATTTATTGTTGCATCTTACTCCTTGCTTCTAGAAATAATTTCTATTTTAATGATGTACATACTTATTATTTCTTCTAGCATGAGTATGTGAATTATCAACTTTGTCAATCTTGTTCTGAAAATGCCTTTGCTTTGTCCTTATGCTTGAATCATAAGTACAGAATTCTGAATTGAGATGTTTACCTTCAGCGTGCTCAAGATATAATGCTGATATTTTTATCATTTACTTTTATTGGTAAGAAATCTGCTGAAACTCTAGCTATCTTTCTTTGTATGCTCTCATTTCTTTCTTGTTTCCTTTATGATTTTCTCTTTATCTTTGATGTTCTGCAGCTCACTATGCAATGATGTAACTAGGAGTGAATTTATTTTTATTTTTCCTGCTCAGCACAAAATGTTTCTTCAAACTGAAAATTAGTATTTTTCCATAATTTCTGATGTTCATTTTTATACAAGTAACTCAATTTACCTCCCCAAACACAACAAACCAGAAATTGAATTCTTCTCCCAGTACAGACATGAGAGCCCAGCTCCCAAAAACGACATCCAGAAACAAAACTGCCAGGAACTTTCTAACTTTAACATTTGCTCACAGCAATTCCTTTCAGGTTCCTCTTCTCTTCAGGCACCATGGATTTTTCTTCGTTGGATTCAAGCACAACTAACTATTTATTTACTTATATTTTATGCTGCTTGTCTACATGCATGGGTGGGCAGGGGATTCAGATCCTTCCTCAGCACTTTCGTGAGCCTCCATTACTTGTTTAAAAACTTTTATCTGTTCATTCTTATTTTCTCTCCAAAGTTATCTGTTTGGAAATAAAATTTTTGTTGATGTGAAGAGGAATTCTAGAAATTTGTTTTCATCCCTTTACTACTTTTTCTGCAATAATTGTTGCTTGTTGTTTGTTGCTGTCAAGTTAATTCCAGCTAGTGGCAGCCCCATGTGTTCAAAGCAGAACTGCATTCAATAGGGTTTTCAAGGCTGTGTGATCTTTCCAAAACAGATTCCAGAACTTCCTCCTGAGGAGCCTCTAGGTGGGTTTGAATCCCCAATCATTCAGTTAGTACTCCAGTGCTTAACCAGTTGCACCACCCAGGGGTTCCTTCAGCAAGGATTAATTAGAGGGAAAAATGTCATCCCTTTAAACCCCTCCACCAGGAGCCCGGATGATGCAGTGGTTAAAGCACTCTGCTGCTAACTGAAAGGTTGGCAGTTCGAACCCACCAACTGCTCTGTGGGAGAAAGATGTGGCAGTCTGCTTCCATAAAGATTATAGCCTTGGCAATTCTATGGGGCAGTTCTACTCTGTCCTGTATGGTTGCTATGAGTGGGAGTCAACTGGACTGCAACGGGTTCAAACCCCCCTCCTCACTTTTAATAGTAAATCAAATAAACCTGCATAGTATCCTGTGAGTCACTCTAGGTACTTTAATCCATTTATAATTCCATCTAACAACATATCCTTCTCTCTTTTTAATCTCCAAAAGCTCTAAGCTATGTCTTTCACCACAAAGATTTTTAATCATCATCATGTTAATGTATCAAAGTATCAAAATTAGCACTTTTTCTTATATGTGAGGCTGTCAGTGGTGGGGGAAAGGAGAAGAGGCCCTGTATGTCATTTCTTGTTGCATATCACTCCTTCTTTGGAATAATTTCTATTTTGATGATTTATATATTTATAATTCTTCTTGTGCAAGTATATGAACTATAAACTTCCACAGTCTTGGTCTGAGAATGCCTTTATTTTGTCCTTATGCTCAAATCATAAGTAGAGAATTCTGAATTGAGATATGTACCTTCAGCATGCTCAAGATATAATTCTAATATTTTTATCATTTACTTTTTGCACATCATAAGGATAGGGTTATTTTGTACTAGGACTGGGCATTTCTATTCTTATCTCCAGAGACACCTGGAAGTTTGGCGCTGACTTTTGGTCAAAAAATATATTGTGCGGTTTAAAGTTTGAGACTCCCCTGGAGGCCATCTTTACTAGCTTGTTTATTTATCTGATTTTATTTTTTGCTGAATCTGTAAGTGGGTGGGTGGTACCTGGCTAGATCAGTCACCCAGCCTGGTAGAGGCTGTGTTATCAGTGGGGGATGAAAGATCCCTCTGCAGTCTGATGCCTATGCTACCCTGAAACTGGAACGCCTCCCACAGAGCTTCATGAATCATAATCTGTTCGTGCAACTGAGAAAAAATCCTGAAGGTCTGTGCCTGGAAGTTTTCGGACCTGTGTATGACTATTTTTTCTTTCTCTTGTTTTGATGTATATGTTATCTTTATTTTGTCATGGTATGAGTGCACCCTGTGAAGTCTTAGTTAATGTTGTTGTTAGGCACCCTTGAGTCGGTTCCAACTCATAGCGACCCTACGTACAACAGAAAGGTACACTGCCCAGTCCTCCACCTTTCTCACAATCCTTGCTATGCTTGAGCCCATTGTTGCAGCCACGGTCTCAATCCATTTCATTGAGGGTCTCCTCTTTTTCACTGACCCTCTGCTTTATCAAGCATGATGTCCTTCTCCAGGGATTGATCCCACCTGCTAACACGTCCAAAGTATGTGAGACGAAGTCTTGCCATCCTTGCTTCTAAGGAGCATTCTGGCTGTACGTCTTCTAAGACGGATTTTTTTGTTCTTCTGGCAGTTCATGGTATATTCAATACTCTTTGCTAACACCATAATTCAAAGGTATCAATTCTTCTTTGGTCTTCGTCATTCATTGTCCAGCTTTGGCATGCATATGAGGTAATTGAAAATACCATGGCTTCCATCAGGCGCACCTTAGTCCTCAAAGTAGCATCTTTGTTTTTTAATACTTTAAAGAGGTCTTTTGCAGCCGACTGCGTAGTTGATGCAGGTCCAATGAAAATATGTAAAATGTTACTATTTTTATTTTAACTATTTTAAAAGAAATGTAACTCTTTTATTTTACAGATAGAGAAACTGAAACAGGTAAGTTACACAATTTGTTTAATATCCCAAAGCAATTTTAAAACATTATATTGCGCGGGAAAAAGGTATAGGGTAAGATCTGGGTTTTATTTCAGCTCTTCCATAAACAAGTTATACAAGAAACAAATTGCTTGATCATCACATTCCTTATATGCTAAATTGAAATAATACCACTGGCTGTATCTGCTCAGTGCAATCGAGCAAAAATAGAAACATTTTACAATAGATGGACAGCCATTTCCTTTTACAGATGACAGATGATGGACTGTTCAGAATTAGATAACGAAAACTGATCAAGATTTTTACAGAATAAAGGGAGTAACTACTAATGAAACACATGAATATGTGTGTGTGCCTGTGAGAAAGAGAGACAGAAACACATAGAGAGAAAGAGACAGCATACAAGAGAGAAAGAGATTTTGGAGCAGAAACTGTAACTATTGAAGAGGAAATGAAAGAATTTTATTGATGCAATAAAAGAAATTTTAAAAAGGAATATTTCACTACAAAATTAACTCTTTAACAGGTGATGGCACATATATGTTCCAGCTACGTTTTCCTCCTCTGGAGGTTTATTGGCAGGCATTTGAGCAACTTTAGTATGGTCTGGAGTCATGGTGGATACTGGTGCAACTGCCTGAAAAACAAGGAAGCTGGTCTGTGCCACATTTGAGTGTTGAGAGCAATTCGTATGAAAGGATGCTTCCCAGAGCAGTGTGAAACTTTTGTGTCTTTTGGTTTCTGTACAGCAGGATACAGCTTGCAAGTATGTTTACTATTTCCTTTGTGTTTTTGGGAAGATATGGTTACTGACATTCAAAACTATTCAAGTAAATGAGTGATTTTGGGGGTGAAAACAGTTTGTGACGCACTTCCTGGGCTATAGGACCAATACACCACATGAGTGTGATGTGTTTCATGGCACATGGTACCCATATGGTCCACTCTAAATCAAACTGATAATAATTATGTTGAAAGCTGAGTAAGATATTTTATGGCTCAAGTGTAACGAGGAAGTGTAACACACTTCCTGACCATGGAACCCATATATCCCACATATGTGATGGGCTTCATGGAACATGGGACTGTTATGTCCCATTTGCAATTGGCACCCCATTTTTTCAAATAGTAAAAAGCTACCAACAAACAAGGACTCAGCATCCCTTCCATTAGTGAAAAAAACATGGCATCACCAAAAGATTCCAAAATAATAATAACAATAATAATTCATCCATGAAAGCATTAAGGCATTGTTTATTGATACCTTCAATTATTTAAAATAATGGTGGGGGAAGAAGTGATAGGCTAGGGAATTAGAATAAACAAATTAAGAAGGAAAAATTGAGAAGTTAAAAATAAACTGAAGAGTTTTGGAGATGATTTTAAATCAAAAATTTTTTTTTAAAAAAAGAGTGATTTTAAAACTTAACTACAAAGCTACAGGTTTCAAAACAGAGTGGTACTGGTATAAGATTAGACATATACGCTAATAGAATACAACTGAGAGTCCAGAAATAAACCCATATATCTATGATCAATTGATTTCAACAAGGGTGGCTGTCTTATGTTACGTTCTTTAGAGAAGCAAAACCAGTAAAGCATATAAATAGATATTTATATCAAGGAAATGGCTCACACAATTGTAGAGACTGGAAAGTCCCAAGTCCATGGGTCAGGCTGGAGGCTTCTCCTGATTCATGTAGCTACAGGGGCTTGCAAACGCAAGATCGGCAGGTCAGACAGCAGGGCTATTGCCCACAGGCTGCGAAGATCAACAAATCCCAAGATCGGCAGGCAAGACGGCAGGTAAGCTGCTAGCTCAAGTTCCAAGAACCAGAGGTCAGACGAACAGGAACCACGTGCAGGATCCAGCTGGAGCAAAACGCCCAGAAGCCTTGCCAGAATGTCCACTTATATTTGATGCAGGCCACGCACCCAAGGAACTCCCTTTCAACTGACTGGCTATTCACAGCAGATCCCATCATGGGGGTGATAACTATATCACATGACTGCCAAACCACTGAGAATCATGGCCTAGCCAAGCTGACACACAATTTTAACCATCACAGTGGCAAATCCATTCAATGTGAAAAGAATAGTCTCTTTAATAAATGATGCCAGAACAACTGGATTTCCACATGCAGAAGAATGAAGTTGGACTGTTACCTCACACTATATACAAAAATTAACTTAAAATAGATCAATTGAATCAGCTCTTCAATATAAGGGCTAAACCACAAAATTCCTAGAGAAAAATCATGGGGTAAATCTCCGTAACCTTGGATTTGGCAATGGGTTCTTAGATATGACACCAAAAGCATGAGCAACAAAATAAAAAATAGATAAATTGGACTTCATCAAAATTTAAGATGTTTGTGCATCAAAGAACACTATCAAGAAAGTTACAAGACAATCTACAGAATGAGAGAAAGTGTTTGCAAATCATGTATGTGATGAGGGTTTAATATCCATAATATATAAAGAATTACAATTCAACGACAAAAAGACAAACAACTCGGGGGGACTCCGGCAAGATGGCGGTCTAGGCAGAAGCACCACGCCGTCCCTCCACAACAAAGATCTGAAAAACTAAGCCAAACAGAGAATCAACAATCCTGAAACCCTAGAACATCAAATGAAGAGATAAAGAACTCAGC
>NW_004443972.1:11113123-11124754 GCF_000243295.1 Trichechus manatus latirostris
AAAAAAAAAAAAAAAAAAGACAAACAATTTAAAACATGGGAAAGAACTTGAATAAACATTTTTCCAAAGAAGACATACAAATGGCCAGTAAGTACACGAAAAGATACTCAATATCGTTAGTCATTAGGGAAATGAAAATCTAATCCACAATGAAATACAATTCATATCCACTAGAATGGCTATTATAAAAAGGAAAAAGAAAAAAAATTAAAATAACAAGTGTTGGCAAGGATGTGGAGAAACTGGAACCTTCATGCGTTGCTAGTGGAAATATAAAATGGTGTAGCTGCTTTGGAAAATAGTTGGCAATTCCTCAAAATGTTAAACATAGAATTACTGTAAATTACACTGCAATTTCACACTTCAGTTTATATCCATAAGAACCGAAAACAGGGACTCAAGGATATACTTGTTCATCAATTTTTATAGTAGTACTATTCACAATAGCCAATGGGTGGAAACAAATCAAGTGTCCATCAACAGACGAAAGGATAAAAAATGTGGTACATACATGCAGTGGAATATTATTAAGCCATAAAAAGGAAAGAAGACCTGGTACAGACTACAACATAGATGAACCTTGAAAACATTACACTGAATGAAATAAGGCAGACAGAAAACAACAAATATTATATTATTCCACTTCTATGAAATATAGTCAATCCTCTTTATTAATAGCAGATTCCGTATTTGGGTATTTTCCTATCCACTAAAATTTATTTGTAACTCTAAAATCAAACTCATGGAATTTTTGTGGTCTTTCATGGACATGCATAAAACATTTGAGTCACCAAATGTGCATGTTGAGGTCTAATAAGTCAATGCTCAAAGAGCCCTGATGGTGCAACAGTTAAGTGTGTGGCTACTAACTGAAAGGTTAGTGGTTCAAACCTACCCTTCGGCTCCTCAGAAAAACGAGCTGATGATCCAGTCCCATAAAGATTACAGCCAAGAAAACTCTATGAGGCAGTTTTTTTCGCCAACATGGGGTCGCTATGAGTTCAAAATCAACTCTATGGCACCTAACAACAACAACAAGGTACCGCTGTCCCTTCTTATTTCAGCTCTCCTACAATGATGAAATGCTATCTTGTCTTCCTAAGTTTAAGAAGGCTGTGATGTGCCTTATAAAGACAATATATACGTTAGATAAGGGTCATTCAGGCTTGCCTTATAGAGTGGTTGGCTGTGAGTTCAGTGTTAACGAATCAGCAATATATATTAACTAAGGTGTCTTGAAATAGAAACACATATAACAAGGTATATTCTTAAATTTTTTCAAGTAGGGAAGATAGTTAAATTGTATGGTAAAACAAAGTTGTAGAAGGTATCAATTTTAAAACTTGGCTATGTATCAAATGTTGATAAGAAAACCTTTGAATTTTAGAATGTTGATGGGTTGATGAAAACGACGTGACTAGAGACTAACAGGAACTTAACCCTGAGCTTCCCCTAGAAGCAATGTCTCAGTATTCACTAATTTAGTGTTTGTGGCAACTTTATAGAACTAACAACCACAAATAACAAGAGTCAGCTGTATCTAGAATAGGAAAATTCATAGAGACAGAAAGTGGAATAGAGATTACCAGGGGAGGAGACAATGGGGAATTATTTCTTAATGGGTACAGTGTTTCTGAAAAAGTTTTGGAAATAGATAGTGGTGATGATTGAATAACATTGTGAATCTTGTTACTGCCAGTGAAGTGTACATTTTAAAATGATAAAAATGGCAAATTTTAAGGTATATGTATTTTTAATAAATTAAAATAAAAAAATCGGCAAAGATTTACAACTGGAACCATCACTGTATTATGTTAATTACCTACTATGTAGGAGAACCAATAAAATCGTTATAGAATTATTTTACCTTACGCAGCTAAATACAAGTGTGGTTTATAGCAAACTGTTGGAAAAAGTGAACTATCATGTATTTAAGATAGTTTCTATTTGTTTTTATTATAACCAGTACTGCAGAGGACATTTGTAAAATCATATTTGCCTACTTGTTTATTTCCTTTGGATGAAATATGAGGAATTACATTGCTTCATTAAAGTATAGGCATATTTTTAATTATTCTAACATAAACTGGTGTAAACATTGAAAAAATAGTTCAAAAACATTATTTTGCCTTGCTCAGAATAGAAACATGGTATAGAAATTTAAACTGAACATAGACTATGCTACGTCTGTCTTAGAGAAGGATTAAGCTCACTTAACAGGTTGTTGAAAAGTCCTAAGACACTCAGTTTCTTGAGCTTACTTCACTTTTATGTAGGAAGTCCAAATTTAAAAATATTCACTAGATTTTTATGACACTCTGTTACATTCTTTCCAATTGCAGTGCCATGGATCACTTTTGTGTGGCCTTTTTACCCATGGTCTTGTAATTCCAACCAAGCAATTGGACGGGACTATGGGATAGGATAATTGTGGCCCACCAAAGTTTTGTCATCCTGCTGGGCTTTAAATGAGCCACCCCAGAGGCAGGAAAGAGGAGAATCCCGCCACCACCAAGGAAGAACAGCCAGGAGCCTGTGCTGCGAAGCTCCTGGAACCAGGAGACAGAGAGAGAGATGTAACACTGAAGGCAGAGACCCGGCCGCGGAGACCCGGTAGCGAGAGACAGCATGGTGGGCTTTCCCGTCCATGGAGAGAGAAAGCTGAGTGGCTTTGAAGAGAGGCTTAGGACCAGGGAGAGGCATGCCTGAGAGCACGACAGGGAAGAGGTTGTCCTGAAGGAAGAACTGTATCCTGAGTGTTCCTGAGCCTAAATTGTAATTCTTACTTCCCTAATAAACCCCATAATCATGAGTATTGTCTGAAAGTTCTGTGTGGCCATTGCAATGAATTATAGAACCCAACAGAAAAGTGGACAGTGCCATGGGAGGGACAGTTGCTGTCAGAACTGGTAAAAATGGTAGAGAGAGGATGCTTGTCTGGCCTCCACTTCATGGGAGTCAGCCTTGTGCTGTTGTTCTTGGTTCTCCTTCCCCTTTGTGGGGAAGGAGGAGATCAGGCACCTCTCCCAAGCCATTCTTATACCAATTTAGTCGTTCTGCCTTACAATCAGTTCCTACATCCCTTGGGAAAATGCAAAATTTAAAGAGACATTAAACCTAAATAACTTCACTGTCTAACAGAGAAATGATAGGAAAATACTGCTACACATCATGTAATTTTATGACACTTATGATTAAGAGCACATGTATGTTGAATGCTAAAGAACTGGCAATGTACACATATTCTTAAATTTTTTTTTGAAAGGAGAAAGGATAGTTAAAAAATGGATGGTAAAGTTTTAGAAGGTATCAATTTTAAAACTTGGCTATGTTTCAAACGTTGATAAGAGAACTCTTTGAATTTTTGAATGTACTTTACATACAAAAATTATATAATTGTGGATAAAATACCGGGATATCCC
This sequence comes from Trichechus manatus latirostris, assembly GCF_000243295.1. NCBI lineage: Eukaryota > Metazoa > Chordata > Mammalia > Sirenia > Trichechidae > Trichechus > Trichechus manatus. Next base: position 11,116,546 of record NW_004443972.1, read on the forward strand.
ACGGTAAGCTATTTCAACCAAAATGGGATTAAATTATAAATCGTGTAGTACTGGTTTGACATCTGGACATTACAAATAGCAGAAGACAAAAGGAGATTAAAAAAGTTTTCGTGCTTGGTTACCATTCCAAGGAAATCTTTGAAACATGTAAAACTTTTTTTGGCACGTATTTGCCTATTTTGCACCATTTTCCACTTTAAAGTACCAGTTTTTTTATGTTCTCAAGTACTCAATGTGTTCATGTTGCCCTAAGTTATTTCCCATCTCCTCAGTCTATCCCCTGTGACCTAAAATTACCTTACCATTCCTCTAAATCTGGAAACTACTCTCAGAATAGCTGGTCTCCATTATATACTGGATGTAAGTTAATCAAACATACCAACAATTATGAGGATGACACAGGAACGGGGAGCTCTTTGTTCTGTTACACATAAGGTCACCATGAGTAGGAGCTAACTCGACAGCAACTAACAATAAATCTTATCTGAGTGTTTTTCAAACTTGCCTGATAATAATTACCTGGGTTACATATTAAATATAGCAATTTTAGAAACTCCCAAGCTCTATCTCAGATCAATTGATTGATCAGTTTGAAACAAGGCAAGCCAATCAGCATGTACGTTTGTGTGTTTCTATGCGTCTGGGTATACTTTACAAAACACCTGACACTACATCTGCCTTCCATTTTTAGAAAAGAATATAATTTACATCAAATAAGTTGGCTCTTTGGGGCAGAAAATTTCCTGGTAGATTTTCCAGAGAAGCAAATATTCTGGAAAAATATGAAATGAACCTCTTACCAATGTGATAAAGAAGAAAAATTTCTCTATCCACTTCTATTGCACAGTGATATAATACATTATATCACAGTAAATATTGTACTGTCAGTGTCCTGGAATATTACTAATCAGTTTACAACTCCTTCTTAGAGAGACGAGAATATGAATGGGGGCACGGCAGAGAAGAGTGCTATTCTTTCTCCTGTTGTCTTCGTGTTTCTGATAGATTCATTCTCCTTTTAAATGTTAATGGATTTCAAGTTTCTCCATACCTATCAAATCTTGATTTCCCACTTACTCTTGACACCTTGGGACTCATCTACTAATGCTTAACTGATCTTCCCATTTTTATCCTCTAAAATGCTTCCAACTACCAAAACACATTGTGTAGTTTTTCCACTTATCAAGCATAGACTTCCTCAGATGATTTTACTACGGCTTCTCTGCATACAAGCTTCAGAGGGCACTTTTCAATTATTTTTTAGATGTTGATATTGAACATGAAGAATGATTCCAGTTTATTTTCTAATATTTTTCTTCTCCACTGAGGTTAAATCATTTTATATTTAAGTCATCCTCCTTTATTCAGGAAAACAAGTACCTCTCTCTTTCATCCCCATCTTTAAAAGTAGTCTAGAGACTTTAAGTTCTCATAAGGAGCACTGGTGGTGCAATAGTTAAGCACTGGGTTGCTGACAAAAAGGTAGGCAGTTTGACCCCACCTAATGGCTCCATTGGAGAAAGACCTAGGCCATCTGCCTCCATAAACATTACAGCCTAGAAAACCCTATAGGGCCGTTCTACTCTGTCATATAAAGTCACTATGAGTCAAAAATTAACTCAATATGCAGCCTAGACAGTGCTGAGATCCTTCTCCAACAATCACATTGACATTCTCAGAAAAAAAAAATAGCATTTATTTTAAAAAGGCAAAATTTAAAAATGTATTTAAAAAAATACATAAATACATTCACGCAATTCATGGAAGAAAAGCAAATATTCTGGAAAAATAAATTCTAATCTACACATCAAGTGTGTTGGGAATCTGAAATCTCAATTGTTATTCAAGAAAACTAAGCCAATAGATTGGTTAGTCTTAAAAATATTGTACCAGGACTTAAATAGCCCTACAACTCAGGAAAAACTTTTCAGCAATCAAGGCAGTGCAGATTATCCTGGAACATGGGGTGAGATGGGAAGGGTGGGGACAGTAATAATGTTCAAGATAAACTCATAATTAATTTTTTTAATTATTATTAAAAAACATAAAACGTGATTTCACTATGATTAAGAGTCAACAAATATAAAAAGCAACAGGTATATATTGTTGTTGATGTTGTTAGCTGCTGTCAAGTATAACAGAACGAAGTATTGGCCAGCGTGGCACCATCGTCAAGTTTATTGGTACGTCTGAGTCCATTGTTTCGGCTATTGTATCAGCCTATTTCATTGAGGGTTTCTCTTGTTTTCACTGACCCTCTGCTTTATCAACCATGATGTCCTTTTCTAGAGACTGGTCTTTCTTGATGATAAGTCTCATTATCCTTGCTTCTAAGGAGCATTTTTGTTGTATTTCTTCTAAGACTGATTTGTTTGTTCTCCTGGAATTTCATGGTATATTCAATATTCTTTGCCAATACCACAGTTTGAATGCAACCGTTCTTTTGCGTCTTCCTTTTTCATTGTCCAGATTTCACATGCATATGAGGAGATTGAAAAGATCATGGCTTAGGTCAGGTGTACCTTAGTTATCGAAGTGACATCTTTGCTTTTTAAAACTTTGAAGAGGTCTTTTGAAGCAGATTTGCCCAGTGCAATATGTCCTTTGATTTCTTGACTATTGGTTACATGGACATTGGTTGTTGATCCACCCTCCACCCTGGTATTTTACAGGACAGAAAAATAATAAGTTATGGAAACACAATAAATCTTAGAATAATAGCTCTGTAAAGACAGGACCCTCATCCCTGTATCCTTTTCATTTACACAGATTATGTAATTAATAAGTCTGTTTAAAATTATTAAAGAGATAAATAAAAGTATATAATCCATGCAGAAATGAGAAAACACCATTAAAATAAGAATGGGAAGTTTTTTTAAAATAAAATAATAAATAGAATTTTATGGAAATAAAGATACGAGGATGGAAACTGAAAACTCATTTCAACAGTTAGCAATCAGATTAGACACAGCAGAAGAGAGAATTTATTAACTGGGAGATATAGCAGAAGAAATTACTTAGCATACAGAAAAAAATCAATATAGAAGAAAAGTTAAGAGTCATCGATGACAGAAAAGAAGATCTACTGTATACCCAGAAGCCCTAGTGGTGGAGTGGTTAAGCACTTGACTGCTAACTGAAAGGTTAGGAGTTCAAATCCACCAGCCACTGTATGGGAGAAAGATGTGGCGGTCTGCTCCTGTTAAAATTTCAGCCTTGGAAACCCTACTCTGTCCTATAGTGTCACTATGAATCGGAATTGATTTGATGGCAATGGATTTTTAATGTATATCCAACAGAAATCAATATATGTCCAATAATATGTAAGGAGAAAATACAGAGTATTTTGGGAAGGCAATATTCAATGACAGCAGCTGAGAAATCTCCAAACTAATTAAAACAATTGAATATTCAGATTCAAGAAGTACAGTATGTTTTAAGTAAGTTCCTCTATTGCATTGCTTTCCATGTTTTTAAAGTTCAAACCAAATCATGCTTCTTAATTTATTTAAAATCTCCCAGAGCCACTCATATAGGTAAGTGTACTATCATGATGGGGAATTCATTTCAAATTCAGTACAGTTTAAGCATTAATTTTCCCTAGTGAATATTGGAGTTTTTATTCTAGCATCATTTATTTTGCTTCTATATTTATCCTAAAACCAAAACCAAACCAAACCCATTGCTGTTGAGTCAATTCTGACTCATAGCAGCCCTAGAGGACAGAGTAGAATTGCCCCATTGGGTTTCCAAGGCTGTAATCTTTACGGAAGCAGACTGCCATATCTTTCTCCCCTGGAGTGGCTGGTGGGTTTGAACTCCCAACATTTCGGTTAGTGGCCAAACTCTTAGCCACTGTGCCACCAGGCTCCTTAAACAATAGTATGTTGAAAGTACAGGATAGGGACTAAGAAAGACTGAAAATTAACTACAGAGAATTTTTTAAAGAAAGTTTTGATTCTGGATGGAGTTCAAAACAAGATAAAGTAAAATAGAATTTAGGTTGCCAATCTAGCACCATTAGAGACTAAATCCAGCAATCATCAGGCCAAAATTGCACACTCTAATTGTAAATTGCATAGTGGTAATTTAAGCTGTGAAGTAACTCTGGTGGTGCAGTGGTTAAAGTGGTCGGCTGCTAATTAAAAAGTCGGTGGTTGGAACCTACTAGCCACTCAGCGGGAGAAAGATGTGGCTTTACAGCCTTGGGAACCCTATGGGGCAATTCTACTCTGTCTTATAGAGTCGCTATGAGCCTGAATCTACTCAACAGCAGTGGGTTTGTTTTTTTTGGAATTTAAGCTGTATTCCCTTTCCTAAAAATATAGTAAAGATTATACCTTCTAAGACGTTACCTACTTTGTAATGTCTTCTTATTGTTTTTTACATATCATGAAAACATAATTAGATACAGAAATTCTATTATTTCCCCACAGTAGAACTATTTGTATTTTTGTATTATTGTCTAAAAAAATTTAGTTACAAAGGACATGGCTAATGGTATCTGATTTTTTTCCAGGTTACCATTTTTTTTTTCATTTTCAATAGGTTTGTATAATTTTTCTCATTAAATATAAGAGGCTATAAGAATATGCCTATGTTTATGTTCATTTTACATACAATAATATTTGATTTTTCCATCTTCAGACTAAGGTCTTTATTTGGATACAAGTGTTTTTTTTTTCTATTATTTTTTGAAGATATTTTTATTATGCATAATCCATGAATACCAAAGTGCAAATAATGCTCATATGAAATATAATGGAATAATATTGAAATGAATATTCATCTAACAACCAACTGGTCTGGGAAGTATAACATTAACAGTACACTGGAAGAACACTGTTTATACTTCACCAATTGCATTCCCCTCCTTCCTATCCCTGAGATAATTACTATTCCCAGTTTAATGTTTATAATTCATTTCCTTTCTTTATATTTTAACAACATATGCAAGCATCCATAAATAAACAGTTTATTTTTGCATAGTTTTGAACTTTATATGAATGGAATTATTATGAATGCAATCTGTTGAGTTCTGCTGTTTTTATTAAATCTCAACTTTGTAGAAGTCATCCATGAAGAGGGACATAGCTCTACCAGTATAATATCCTTCTACTATATGCATATATTTCAATATATTTCTGCATTCTAATGTTGATTGACAGTTGTGTTTTGCTGTTGTGGACAATACTGCTATAAACATTCTTTTATATATGTTTTAGTACAATTTGCAAAGTTTTACTAGGGTATGTGCCTCGAATGTTGAGCATTTTTTCATATGTTTATTTACTCTTCATGTTTCTTTTTTTGTGGCATGTCTATTCATTGTCTTTTCCCTTTTTTGATTGTTTTGTTTTCTTTTCCTAGTTGATTCTTATAAAGCACTAACTACATAATGTTTTTTGCCTAAGTCTATTCTAACGGTATTAACATACCTACACCAACTTTCTTTTGTGTACTAATGTGAGATATATAAATATATATAATATTTATATATACGTACATAATATTGATATATGATGTGTTTATATATACTTATAAAAATCTAACTTATTTTAATAATTATATAGTTTTAGATAATTATGTTACAAAAATGACATTTATTGTAATCATATTACAAATAATGACAATTTTGTACTTTTCAGTTTTGTTGGAGCCCTAGTGGCACAGTGGTTAAAGCACTCAACTGCTAACCAAAAGGTTGCCAGTTCTAACCCACAGCCACTCTGTGGGAGAAAGATGTGGTAATCTGCTTCCGTAAAGGTTTACATCCTTGGAAATCCTATTGGGCAGTTTTACTCTTTCCTATAGGGTCACTATGAGTCGGAATCAATTTGATGGCAGTGGGTTATTACCTACACCATTTTTTTATTGACTTACTGTGCTGATTTAAAAATGCAATGAAATATAGAATAGAAATAGGTAAAAACAAGCATTTTTGCCTTATTTCTGATTTTAATGGAAATGAGGTTAACATTTCACCATACATATGCCATTTGATATAGGATTTTTGTAGATAAACTTACAGGTTAAGAAATTTCTTTATATTCCTAGTTTTCTAATAGCTGGTTTCTGTTTTACTTCTTTAGTTATCATAAATTGATCTATTTTTCAAGATATTCTTTCTGTATGTTTTATAATGATTAAGTTCTCTTTTTTTCTTTTAAAAGGTTTAAATGGAGAATTAAATTAATAACATTTGTAATACTAAATTCAACTTACATTCCTAGGATAAACTCTACATGGTTTATATTTTTTATACATTGATAGAATCCATTTGTTAATACTTTGTTTATGATTTTTGCATCTATGATCATGATTGATATTGGCCAAGTTTTTTTTTAATGTTTTCTTGTGTGATTTTGGTCTCAGTGTTATACTAGCCACATATATTTTGTTTATTTGCTTTTTTTCTCTGTTATTGTCTTTGGAATATTTTTTCTCATTTAGTATTATTTGCTTAATTATTATTTGGTTGTATTGCCTTGTAAACTCTCTGGTTTTGGTGATCCCTTATGTGATGATTTTTAATTACTATTTCAGTACCTTTAATAGTTATGGTAATATTGAGATTTTTTATTCATTCATCAGCTTGTTTTGATAGGTTTAATTTTGCTGAGAATTTGACAAGTTAGCTTACAAACTTATAATTTATTTGTATCAATGTAATTCATAATGTTTTATTAACTTTGCAATCTCTACTGTATGCATTTATGCCTGCTTTCTTACTCAGAATTTTATTTATTTAGTTCTTCTCTCCTTTAATTTCAATCCGTCTTCATGGAGTGTTGACAATGTTATTAGTCTAGTCAAATAACATATAATGGCTCTTTTGATTATCCTGGTTGTTATTTTGTGTTTTACATCAATTTTATTTTATAGTTTTCTGATCTTTATTCTTTTAATCATCTATTTGGTATTTTTCTTTTGCTCCTTTTCTATTACCTGAATTTGATTGCATAATTCAGTGTTTAACCTTTCTTTTGTGATATATAAAGTAATGCTGAAAATTTTCCACTGTGAACAACTTTAGCTACCCCCCTTCAGTACTTATATATAGATTTTTCATTCATTCTAAGTATTGTCTAATGTCTTTTCAGACATTAGGCATTTTAGACATTCCTTTTGAGATCGTTTTTATTTTTTCCTGACATATATCTTTTAGACTGTTTAACTAGGTTTGAAAACTACTAGAATTTTTCTTTTAGACAACAAGCCAAAAAGAATGCAAAATCCTGGCAGAGATTAAGAATCCTGGAGGAATTCTTGGAAGAGTACAAGTTCAAAATCAGATACGGTGACTTTTCAGATGTCAGAATGACAGAAAAGTAGGAACGTAAAGTAGGCAGATGAAACTCAGAGGGACGTACAAGTCAGTGATACAAATTTGAGAATTGTTGGCATAGACATTGATCTGAAAAACATAAGAATCAATGTGATTCTCTAGGGAGAGGGTGAAGAATTAGAACATAAGAGATCCCATGGCCAAGGATTGAAAATTTAGAAGTCAGGCATTAGGAGTGATAAAGTGGAGGCAGCTTAGTTGATAAACTTGAGGATCTCAGTTGTTAAGAAGAGTAAAGAAATAGTTTGGTAGCTGGAGGAGAATGTAGAAATAAAATTTTTGTTTTGCTTTATTTTGTTTTTAGAGGAGGAAAATGCTACAGCTTATTGAAGTCTAATGAAAAGAATCATGGAGAAAGGATGTGATTAAAGACGTCTGAGAAATGAGGGGGAATAACTGGAGAAGTAAAAATGCAAGCAGGACCACTATGTTCATCAGAATGGTTGAAATAAATAGTCTGAAAATGCCAGATGTTGTCAAGGATGTGGAAAAACTAGAACTTTTACTGATTGTTGGTGGCACAATGATTTGGCACAATGGTGGCACAAAGATTTTATAAAAAGATCTGTCAGTTTCTTATAAAAACAGCCATATACTTAGCCTTATTTTTATTTAATTTTTTTTATTGTACTTCAGGTGAAGGCTTACAGAACAAATAGTTTCTCATAAACAGAAGTACACATGTTGTTTTATGGCATTGGTTAACAATCCCACAACATATCAACACTCTAACTTCTCAACCTCTTTTTTTTCTTTTTTTGGGTGAAAATACACATAGCCAAAGATACACCATTTCAAAAATTTCTACATGCACAGTTCAGTGACATTGACTACGCTCTTCCAATTGTGCTGTTATTCTCA
>NW_004443972.1:11131139-11179328 GCF_000243295.1 Trichechus manatus latirostris
CAGAAAGAGAAGGAAGATATAGAGAGACGAGAAACTGAGCAATGAAGAAAGACAAAAAGGGATAAAGAGGGAAAAGAAAAGAAAAGAAAACAAACAGCAAAAAAAAAAAGAACAAGAAAGTCCCCCCAAAAAAAACAGAAAAAAAAAAAACAATGAAAAAGAAATGTGCTCAGGGATCTCTCTGCACTTCTGGGCAAGCCGAGGGGGATGTCTCCTTGCCACGCAGCACCACCTGGCCAGAAAGGGCACCCAACTCAAGAAAAGGAGAAGAAAACAAACAAACAATTCAAAACAAACAAACGAACAAAAGCCCCGGGATCCCACCAGTGCGACAGCCCAAACCAGGAAGCAGCTCCACACTCGAACGGAGCTCCGCAGCCCCTCAGGAAGAAGCAAAGATGGCGCACGGAGCCAGGTACTTGAGTGAAGGGAGGGGGAGGCGGCAAGAGGCAAGTAAGAAATCAAAAGAAGCGGAAAAAAAAAAGCAACACTAGCAGCCAACAAATGGCCCTCAGAGAGTCAGCTAGTGCGGGCTGGTGTTTCTGGACAAGAGGCTGTGTCCGTGGGAAGCAGAGGGGGCCGAGTGTAGGTGAAAAAGGGTAGAGAGTGGGAAAGCGTATATCACAAATTACTGGAGCTCTGCAGCCCCTCAGGAAGAAGCAAAGATGGCACACGGAGTGAGGTACTTGAGCGAAAGGAGGGGGAGGTGGCGAGAGGCAAGGCAGAAATCAAAAGCAGCAGAAAAAAAAGCAACACCAGCAGCCAACAAATGGCACACAGAGAGCCACCTGTTCCAGTGTGTAGAATCCAAGCAGCCACTTTTTCCCGGTCGAGAGACTGTGGCCACGGGAAGCAGAGGAGGCTGAGTCAGGGTGAAGAAGGGTGGGGGGTAGGAAAGCGTATATTGCCTATTACCGGTTGTTTTGTCTCCTGCTGGGAGCTCCGTGAGGTTGCTTTCTCATACCCCCTGTTTGCTGGCCTCAGATAGGAGTCCAAGATGGTGGATATGCGCTGCGTTAGCTGGTAGGGGACCTCTGCATGAATCTCTCCTCCCTCTCCGTTCTCTGTCAGTTTTCTCACTCTATTTGGTGCTTGGCTGAGTTCTTTATCTCTTCATTTGATGTTTTAGAGTTTCAGGATTGTTGTATTCTCTGTTCTGCTTAGTTTTTCGGATTTTTGCTGTGGAGGGACGGCATGGTGTTTCAGCCTAGAGCACCATTTTGCCAGAACGGCCATATACTTAGTCTTGACCCCGAAATTCTACTCCTAGCTATTTAGCCAAAGGAAATGAAGATGTATATCTATAAAAAGAATGTTCATAGAAGCTTTATTCATAATACCCCAAAACTAGAAAAAGCCCAACTGTTCATCAATAGGAAAATGTATAAGCAAACTGCAGTATATTCAGAAAATGTAATACTACTCAGCAATTTAAAAAAAAAAGGTGGGGGGACTACTGGTACATATAACAACATGAATGAATCTCAAAACAATGATTTGATGAGTAAAAGGAGTCAGACACAAAATAGTACATACTATATGATTCCATTTTATATGAAGTTTTAAAACAGGCAAAACTAATAAATGTTGGGAAAAAATCAGAAGAATGTTTTCCTCTGTTGGGGTTGGAGTTGGAGGTACAGTATTGTTTAGTATTTTTTAGGATGAGGAAATTTTCTGGGTTGATGGTATTGTTCTCTATCTTGATAGGGGTTTGATTATGCATTTATCAAAACTCAGAAAATATATATTTCATTGTACATACAATTTACTTCAAGAGGAAAAAAAGACTGCAAGCAATGGTATGTGATCGGCTGCTAACCTAAAGGCTGGCAGTTCAAATCTACCCAGTGGTACCATGGAAGAAAGGCCTGGCAATCACTTCCGTAAAGATAACTCCCCCCCAAAAAAAAACCAAACCCATTGCCATCGAGTAGATTCTGACTCAAAGCAACCCTATAGGACACAGTAGAGTTGCCCCACAGGGTTTCCAAGGAGCAGCTGGTGAATTTGAACTGCCGACCTTTTGGTTAGCAGCCTGAGCTCTTAACCATTGTGCTACCAGGGCTCCATAAAGATTACAGCCAAGGGAAATCTTTGGAGCAGTTCTAGTCAGTACCACACAGGGTCACCATGATTCAGAATAGATTCCATGGCAACAAGTTTGGTTTGCGTTTGATTTAGTTAATGAGAGGAATACTGAAGTATTTAGGAAAAGCATACTGATATCTGTTATTTACTTGGAAATACATTAAAAATCATAAAATGAATTGATGGATGGGTACTTAGATACATGATAAAATGAGTTTGGTAAAATATTAATGTTAGGATCTAGATGGTGGTTACGTGGATGATCACTTCCTATGTGTTTGACAATTTTCATAATAAAATGTTGGGAAAATAGGCAGTGATAAGATCGTATCTGGAGCTATGTGGCCAGATTGGCTTTGGATGGAAGGAATGCCACTGCAAGAATTTGGAGTGATAAAGTGAGGCAGAGAAGTGCTGCTCCCGAAATGAGCTAACCTTGATAGAAAGTAAAGAAATGAACAACATTAAATCATTTCAGTATGCTAAAACTCCTCCTAAATCTCAGTTTGTAGAATTATAAGAAATGTCTGGGCATTTTCTGTGATGTAACTGCTCATCCATTTGTAAGATTCTTAAGGGCATAGCCAGCATAGCTTTTTTTTTCCCTCTATACACTTGGCATATAGTGACCATTCGTTGACATTTCAATTAATCAAGTGGTTCACTTCTTCCTCTATCATATACCTGAATCATACCAAGGGCCAAAAACTATAATCTTGTACCTGCATAAGGCATCTCCTCTTCCATGTCTTTATGTTAATTTAAAACCTACTTTTAACTGTTCTGCTTAGGGATCTTTTCTTTTGCTCTCTCAATGCTTTGGCATTAAAGGCACCTTCATTTCATTTTTGCAACTCCATTTGACAGCTGATGCAAGCTGGCAGGAAATGAAAGGTATTTAAAGTGTGGCAGCAAGACTCAGTTCACGTAAAACAGTCATTCTCTCCTCTGATACACTCGCGATCGCTCTGAGCTGTGCTAGGTTAAACAAGCCCCATCTCTCGAAAGTACCTCAGGCAGGATCTGCACTTTCCTTAGAGGTGCATGTTCTCCTTCATTTGTTTGAATGTTTGTATTTTCTGTGACAAGCAAGAATAAAAGACAGTGAAAGGTGAGGTTTTTCTAATGGAGAAGTGTTAGAGTGGACTGACCTGAACTGCACCGTTATGGGCACCAGGGGCAACCTAGGAGTCCTTTGTGGAAGAGGAAAACACCACAAGGAAGCACCGCTAAGACGTTCCCTCAACTCAACATGACATACAGAGATTAGACCCTGAAATCAAAAGCAAAACATTATTTTCTATTTTTATCTTTTTTTTTTAATGACCAAAAGGATCAGTAAAATTCTACTATCCAGGTTGAGGGGGAAAAAAAAAGTCAAGTGAGTTAAAAAGTAGCGTGTACATTCAAAATTTAAATTTCTTGCCAGTTCAGCAATGTAAGATGTCATGGGTAACATAGGGAATACTTATTTAAATTTTTCATACACTCTCAGAATGAATCAAGATTAAAATGAAAGGGTGCATATGGTAGTGAAAAAGGAGCAAACTTCCAAGCTTTCTTTTAGGTGAAAGATTAGTCATTTAGGGCTTTCTCATCTAAAAAACAAAACAGCAACTGGTATTTGTTTCCTTTAGAAACAAGCTTGTTAAAAATAGTTCTCTAGACATTTTTGTTAGCTATCTAGCATACACAGTTTAAAAAACAAGTCTTGTCTCTAATCCTTATCAAAAAACAAGGAACATTTTAAGTACATTTGATCTCAGAGGCTTCTACCTCATCAAACATGATTAGACATATAAACTCTAGTTTAAGTAACCTGACACATACAGACGTTTTAAAACGTGTTTAGATTTTTCAGCATACATAACACTGGCGCTGTTTTTTCTTTTTCCCCTTACTAGTTTGTTTTGTCGATTGTTGTTGTTTTTTCATTATTAGTGTTGTGTACAAAGTAGGTTAACGTGTGTTTTAATTATCAAAACATGAAAATAAAATTGAGAAGACGTCTTTATTTCAAATTCAGACTTTGTCTTCTACCCTCCAGTTGTTACTGGCATTAGACACAGTGACATACAGACAGAGAAGGGACATGACATAGATAAAGCAAACAAAAATAGAACAAAACACGGGAAGACGACATTTACAATTCAGCTGACAAAGCCAGTCACTTCACTTTAAATAATGTGGCAGACTGCAAAACTATAGTAATTACTAGAATTTCATTTTCATTAACTAATAAACCAAGGAAAACAATTTAAGTATCTGAATGTCACTTTTCAAATGAAAATAAACTGTAAACATTTGAATAACATCACAGCAGGGATAATATACCTAAGGAAATCTATTGAAATATGCTAGTGGATTCATCCTCTTCTATCACATTAAAACTGCAATTGACTGTAAACCTCCTACCACTCTCCACCGAGGCTTTAATTGTAAAGATTCCTGTTACATATCATATTAGAATTTAGTTAAAATTGTAGAACACATTATTTCCAATCAGACAGCCAACCATCACTCACAAAGATTTTTAAAAAGGTGATTAATAATTCATCTCAGATAAGGAAAAGATCTATATTTATACCATCTTCTCAGCCACCATAAACTACCTGACAATTGTTCAGTAATGATGCCCAGTAAATTCTTTAAAATGGTAATTTGTCATTCTGTCACTTCATTTGTGACCTAAAATTCCTCACTTGAGGCATCATCAAATAAATTAATCACTTTCCAGGATCCATTTCTCTGTTCTGCACGTTATTATGCCCGGGCTCTCTTGTGTTTCTCTTCATTTACATATATTTAATGGCTGAGCCGTGGTTCACGATGGCACATAACGCACACATCTCATTACATGTGAAATATTCTAACTGCCACTATCACTGGGAAAGAAAATAACTCTCCCAATTTAATTTTCCTGATGTAACAAAACCATGATTCTTCACTATGAAATGTTGATGCCATCCATCAGTCACAATCAATAAAATCATCACAGAAGTACGCCTTCTTCAGCGTCTTTCCTTCATACTGGTATTATTTGAGGAAGGTAATTAAACTCATAATATGTAATGAATGTAAATGAAGTAAAAATCCTCATGTTAGCTCTCTAACTATGCTTATTGTACAGCTTTGATTTAAAATATTTTCCCCATGACTTACAAATACATTAAGGCCTGAATGGAGAGATAACAGCTGAAAAGTTGGTATTTATCAAGAAATAAAACTAATTTTTTAAAAGAGCACATTTAATAGGAAAGTATCAGATATTTTTATTTACATATTTTCACTTAAAATGATATATCCTCTTTGAGTTTATATATTTTCAAGTGTTCTTCAAATGTAGCTAATAGTTTGGATATAGGTGCCATCATGTGACAAAATTAGTTATTTCTTTAAAACCTGATCTACTTGATTCCTGCCATTTAAGGATTGCAGGTACCCTTTGCTCTCAGATAAGAAATGGTGACATTGAGCTTGAAATCTTGACCACGTGTGCCTGAAGAAACCTAACATGTAGATCAAAGAAGCAGGACATTTTGCAAACAGTGGTTTGGGGATTAGCACTTCAGAATTGTTTCTGCCTACTGTAAATATTCATCTCAAATTGCTATCATATTATTTTTGTAAAGGTCAATAGGAAGTGTTTTAAAATAAACTAGTGTCACATAAACATCACCCATGTCTCTAAGTATGTTACAACTTAATTTAACATTCATTAGCTGGTTCTCCCACATACTTAGCAACGTTAGTTTCAGGGGAATGGTGCCTTGCAGAAGTCCATTTGGAATGAGGATTCCCTTCATTATGAATTCATCATTAAAGAATGGCGACTTTCTTATCTTGGAAGTGGTCCCTGTTAGCCTGTTTAAAATAATGCTTGAGAGAGTGTCTAAAATAAGAAGTGAAATATTAACTCCACAGCTTTGAAACAAAGGAGAAAGTAGGTGAATATCACTGCTCCACAGATGAATGACCTAACTACAATATTGACAAACCATCTACACTGTACTACCTTCCTTCCTCATTAATTATCATATAGTTATTTTTAATGGGCACTTATTTAAGAAAAAAAGAAAGGACTGCGTGTGCAGTTTTGCATGTGTTTTCATTAGCACAGCAGCAGTCTGTTAACCTAAAGCAAACCCTCCAGCACACAAACCTCAGTAGACTTTGCTGGGAGATAGTGTCTGACAACTTTCTGGAGCTCACTGGGGACAGCCAGAGTTGTATCTGGATTTTGACTGAGTCATCAGCTCAGACTGAAGGAAGTGCTGAGAGCTTTGATGGGGGTTCCTATGTGAAACTGGACTGGAGCCCTAGATGATGTTCCACTATGAAATACAGCTGATTGAATCTTCGAATAGACATCAAAGTCAGCTGGAATGGCTCATTATAGAGATGATGGCAAGGGATAGGAAAGGAACTTCTACCACAATTAAACAAACTAGACATAATTCAAGTCCTATAGAAAATGGGGATGAGATGCAGTAGTGTGGATTTTAGAGAAGTTAGGACTGGAAGGCTATTAGAAAACCTCACGAAGACCACAGCCAAGTAACACTAAGTACTTCTATCAAACAAAGACAGTAGGAAAAATCAATTAAACTATTTCAGACAAAAGCAAAAAGAGATAGAGGGAAAATATTTATGATGCATGAATGAGCTCTACGCATTTTAGCAAATTTGACGCTCTGGATAGTCAATGAACTGAAGAGTTAGTTCAGGTGCTAGTTACCAGCAAAGAAAAGAGGTATGAAGGTGAGTAAGGTTCGAGGCACGAACAAAGAGGAAAGAGCCTTACAAATATAAATGCATATATTAATTATGTTAAATGTACCACAGAAACTAGTGATTGTCCACATTGTGGAAGAGTGCACTTAACAAGGCCAAGCCTTTAATTGGGTGTGGGGAGGCATTTCTTTATTATTTAAATAACTATCTCCTCTTTTACAGAAGAATTGACTTCCCCAGTCATATGTATAATTCTACTAACAAAAGCTGCCCAAACTGACACCCTTTGATATTCTACTCATAGAACTCTGCTCACTAAGATGTGTACCCTAATATGACTAGAAAATATTGTTGGTACCAGTGAATGCCTCAAATTTTCTTCTCCAAGACCACAGAAAATTTGAGAACACAGCCAATCCTCAGGTTGAGGTTGCTAAAATAAACACTGAATAGGATACTCCAATTAAATTGCAGTTTCCATAGGACAAATCTAGTAAACTCAAGGTAGCAAACCTAGTTCAGACATCCTTCTGTGGCCATGGAAACCAAAAGGTCAGCAGTTTGAATCCACCGGGTGCTCCTTGGAAATCCTATGGGGCCATTCTACTCTGTCCTATAGGGTTGCTATAAGTTGGAATTGACTCATCAGCAACAGTAAGGGTTTGGTTTTTTTTTGTTTTTTTTGTTTTTTCTGGTTTTCTGTGGCCAAAGTCCAATGTTTATGGGTATAAGTTACCAATTTTGCCTGTGACAACTCATTATTGAAAATTTGGATTACCCCTGAAGGCAAAGTAAATACTGTGCTGGGGCTCAGACAAACTGGGTTTGACCCACTAGTTAACTATGTAACTTTGCATAAGGCATTTTCATACTTAGAGTTTCCTCCTCATCTGTAGAATGGGAATAATTTTGTACATATTAAAAAAAAAAGACAAGCAACATATAATTGACAAGGTGGCTATATAAAAATCAAAAAATAGGTGACAGTTAGTTTTAAACTTCAAATACTAAGCTAATTACATTTCTATTTCTTAAGTGTATATATAATTCATCAAAAATCTCAATGAAGATTTCTTAAGATCACTGTGGTAGAGACCATGACTGCTCACCCATATCCAGTTGTCTCTCTTTTCAGGCATTTGGAAAGATTACCTGTTCCCATCTCCTTGCAGTTAAGTAGTGACTTGTGACTACATTTGACCAATGGATTTGGAGTATGAGTGAGAATTTTAACTGTTGGTGTGAGACTTCCCAGCAATCTTTTCCTCTGCCATGGTGATCATGGAAGCAAGATTGGGTTGAGATAAAGGTGTCACAGCATTGAGGCAGCCTGGATGGCTGAATCTCTACACAAAGCAAGACTGAGTAATTGTAAAGTTAGTCAAAACTGCAGCCAATTTTTCATGAAGAAGAAATAAATCCTTGTTCTGTTAAACCACTATAGTAGGCACATCCTAAGGTGACCCCAGTGAATCATACCCTTGTATAATGCCTTCTCCTAGAGTGCATGCCAAAAAGGAAATTTGCTTCTTACCAATAGAATATGGCAAAGATTATGGGATAATCAATCCCTTAAATAGGTTATGTTATATGGAAAAGCTGATAGGATGTTACATCCATGACCATGCTATGTTATGTAAGACTATAACTTAGCAGACAGGGGTAGAGACTTTCTTACTGGCCTTGAAGAGTCAAATTACTATGATATGAACTGCCTATGGAGAAGACCATGTAGCTAGAACCTGTGGGGCCTCTATGATGTGAGGGCAGACCCCAGCCAACAGCCAGCAAAAAACCTAGACCTTAGTCCTACAGTTTCAAGGGACTGAATAAATTCTGCCAACAATGATGCGAGCTTGGAAGAGGACTCTGAGCTCCAGAAAGGAATGCAGCCTAGTCAACACATTGATTTATTAGACCTTGGTTAGAGGACCCTACTATGCTGTGCATGGACTCCTTACCCAAGGGAATTGTAAGATAATAAATGTAGCCTCTAAATTGGTAGTAACTTGTTAGGCAGCAGTAGAAAACTTATACAACCATTGAAATTTTGGAGTCTAATGTTTATTTTTGTTTGTTTCATCACTACATCAATCTAGCCTACCCTGATTAATATTGCAACTGTTGGGTATGTAGGAAAATAGGTTCTGATTGCCAATACAATTAGGGCAATCAGCTAAATGATTATAGCCAATGTGAGTACAGAAGAATGGATGGATATCATTCAGAAGGAAGAGAAGTGTGCTTCTGTACTAATCTCCCAATCACATTTTTGTTCATTGGGTGATGAGAAGAAGACATACTTCATGAACTTCAAGATGTCATAAAGTTTGGTACGATAGCATAAACACACTGGATTTCAGAATACCAGGAAAGGATACATCTAGCAAATATTAAGTAAACATAAATAAAAGTTAGGGTTTTTATTGCTGACTCCAGACCTGACCATTAAAAACTACAACTACTTGATGTCCACTTCATGATATCAACTGTTGCTTTTTTCACTTAAAAAAAGAGAATTGATACCTTTGAATTATGGTGTTGGCAAAGAATATTGAATATACTATGGACCGCAAAAAGAATGAACAAATCTGTCTTGGAAGAAGTACAAACAGAATGCCCCTTAGAAGCAAGGATGGCGAGACTTTGTCTCACATACTTTGGACATGTTTTCAGGAGGGATCAGTCCCTGGAGAAGGACATCATGCTTGGTAAAGTAGAGGGTCAGCAAAAAAGAGGAAGACCCTCAAAGAGATGGATTGACACAGTGGCTGCAACAATGGGCTCAAGCATAATAACGATTGTGAGGATGGTGCCGGATCGGGCAGTGTTTCATTCTGTTGTACATAGGGTTGCTATGAGTTGGAACCAGCTCGACAGCACCTAACAACAACAACAACAACAAAAAGAGGAGCATAAGCCTGAAATAAAGATCTCTTATTCTGAGAACACTTGACCACATTTAATCTGGTATCATCCTCCTCCTCTGCAGCATTATCATCAAAAAACATACATTAAGGATTGTGCTGGATTTTATAAAGAATAAAAAACAGACATAATTCCTACATGTGGAAAGCTTCACACCCAAGATACTCATGTGCACTCATTAAAATGAAGGATAGGTATAGGAGAAATAATTAAATACACAATCCTTATACATGCAAAGTACTAAGTGCTCTAATGTTTTGAAATGGTTTGGGTAATGAATCACAGAATGAAGTCTTAAAGCTTAGCAGATTCAAGAGAGAATTCTCTAACTGAGTCTGTTTATTTGTTTGTTTGTTTGTTTGCTTGCTTGCTTCTTTCCTTGCTTTGGGATTTGAGCAGTAGATAACACATCAGAAATAGCCCTGGTTACTTCAAAAAGGTAGAATCTCAATAAAAATGACAAAGTAAAGTATTCTCTCTACAGTCTGCAGAGCTGTGCAACATAAAGAAATATATTAAGTAATTAATATATCTCCTGTACACCTTGCCAATGGAACTTATAAAAGAGCTTGTGGGATCTCTTTGTGTAGAAGTTTAATAACTGGGCCTATTCTCTACTGTCCCGTTAGTAGAATATAAACACAGGACTGATTGAAAGCATGTGTCTGTCTCTTCTAGTCTTTGACTCTACCAAAGAATTTTTTTTTTCCCCTGATGGATTTTTTAACACTTTATTCCAAAATGCTAATGAGCCCTGTTTTGTTTTGTTTTTTCTTTTCTTTTTTTCCCTCCCTTGACATTCGGCTGCAATAGGTGCATTGAATTCTATACCAAGGGTTCTGTGTTGTCGTTATGGAAATGTTCAAAAGGAAGGACTTGTCCATAGTGAGTAATGCTGTTGCAGTTTGGATGGACAGTGGGTATGTAGACTTGAGCATATTCAGTGGAACACTGTCCAGTAAATATATGAGCCTTGTACCACCTCTGTATATTTTACAAAATAAGATGGAACGGACCTGACAAGTACAGCTAACTCATTCAAAAGTTTCTCCTTATTTAGTAGTCTCAGTTCTGGGGAGAAAACTTAAATTCTAAGACAAGTTTTCCCTGCTTTTCTTGTTGCACAATATACTAAGTTTTTTAAAATATATATAATTATTAAAATTACCATTTGCTGTTTTGGTTTTCCATGGTACTCAATTTCAATGGCAACAATTATTAGTAGATGTGTGTTTGCTTCTCAATGCTGGGAATTGGATTTTTTTTCTAGCTATACCCTGTTTTCGGTAATTGGATGTACCACCAACGAGTAAAACAAAAGATGAAACATCCTTCAAAGGGAGACAAACGGAATTAATATTCCAACTGGGTAATTACAACCCACCAGCCTTAAAAGCCTCCTGTCCTTTCCTTTTCAAGCCCATTTTATTGTGCAACATGATTCTGTTGTGCTTAAAGTCTACTTTCTTATACCACACACAAGAATACTTTTCAAGTCTGAGTTAAAATAATTTATTCTAATGTTTGGAGTGGCTAGTTGCTTGAGTTCTTTGAAATTTCATGACACAATACAGTAAATGAACTGATTTTTGTCAGCACTATTGCTCCTTCCGCCTAATTTAAGGCTAAGATGATACGGATCATTTCAATGAAACAGTGGAATATTATATTTCTTTTATTGAAAAGACATATGGAATAATGTTACGAATATGGACTCAAGAGTCAGACTGCCTTGGTTCAAATCTTGGCAATGACATCTTGGCATACGACCTTGGGCAAGTTACTTAAACTCGCAGGGCTTCAGTTTTCTCCTATGTACAATAGTGATAGTATCCTCATGTTATGTACAATACTAATAGTGCCCACCTACAATAAGAATAACACCCACTCAACTACTGTATAATAATGGTAGTTAATACTTATGAACACGTAGCATGCACCAAGCACACTTCTAAATATTTTACTGAGTCAACACACATGTACAAGGCACATGGAACAGTTGCTGGCATAAACTGACCACTCAATCAAAATTAGCAATAATGATGATTATAGAACTAGTAGTAGGAATAGAAACTGGGGTGGTAGAGTTCTTATCCACTTACTTTGTCTACTCCATTTGTTGTTGTAGATTTCAAATCAGGCTCTCCACTTGAAGGGCATTTCAAAGTCCTGTTTCAGTTCTAGTGAGTGAAAAGTTAAGAGATCATGTTTTGAGTATCCATCAAGGCTAAAGAAAATTTCATATTAAATCCTTATTATTCTAAAACTGTCTTTAAAAACACAACATGTGTTGGCACAAAATAAATTTCATCTGGATAACTACAGAATAACAATATAGAGAAAACATGGATTATAACCCAGTTTCCTAAAATAATAGAGCCTTACCGAAATGGTGAACACATATTGTCAGCATTCATATTCTCTATTAAAAATCATGGTAATAGTTGTGGGACAAAAATGGAAAGTTTGGGGTGCTCTTCTTTCCAATGTATATCACAACTCTTTTGTCTTTTTCCCCACAATGTCCCATACTTCTCAATGTGAATAGAGTGATAAGAAACAGCTACACCTACATACAACTTTGTACACTCATGCTCACTCATTGCACTCATGTGTACATTGCTCTCCTCATTCATTCATGCTTCAAAGAGAAAATTTTATGGAATAAAATATAAACCCAAAGAAGAACATACACATACCACTCCCGATTTGAAATTGTTAAAGGATATCAGTAAAGTTTCCATCTATTTTAAGATATGTCAACATTTTTTGTTCTTAGATTTTTTTAAGTATCAGATAAACACAAGCTCCTTATTTTAAACACACACACACGATTCAGTGTGATATAAACAAAAGGCCTAAGTCCCCCATTCCACTCCTCTGTAGGAACCATTGTTAATAGGTTGGTTTTACATTCTTGCAGGTATCTTCTACACAAAAACAAATATGTTTATACACACAGATTTTTCTACAAGTTGTGAATGTAATCATATCATTCTATGATTTGTATTTATTTCTTTACAACATATTATGACTATCTTTTTGTGACAGTACTGATAGATTTCTTTTAGGAAATATTTGAGCGCTCTACACACATCGGTAAATAAAACAGTGTGTGGAGCTTACAATAGATAGGTGATCAAGGAAGGAGGAGGGAATATTTTAACAGAGTTCTGAATGCCAGCATGCTGTTTTGTCCCAGGATATAGATTTATCATTAGGACATTTAGGTTGGTTTCGAGTCTCCACTATTTCATAGAACTAAATGGACTTATGTCATATAAATGCTAGATTTCTAAAAGTACAAGAACCTATAAAAATGTTAATAGGTATTTCCAAATTGCTCTCCAATCTAGTTTTACCAAATCACCCTGACGCTAAGACTGTGTGAGTTTTCCTATTTTCCCCTTGACATCCTTGTTAATCAAATATTTTAATGTTTCCTAATCATGCTGGTGACAAATAACATTTCTTTCTATTTCCACTTCCCTAATAACTAATGTTTAAGAGTTTGGCTGCTAACCAAAAGGTCAGCAGTTCGAATACACCAGCCACTCCTTGGAAACCCAATGGGACAGTTCTACTCTCTCCTATAGGGTCACTATGAGTCAGAATCAACTCATCGGCAACCGTTTTTTTTTTTTTAAATAACTAATGTGTTTGTGAATCTTATCATATATTTTTTGCCAGTTATCATTGCTTTTTCTCTTAACTGCTTATTTGTATATCTATTATTGGTCTTTTCCTAAGAAAAAAGACACCAAAAAACTTTTTGTGTGTTAAGTTACACTTTTCTGTTATGTTGTTGTTGTTGTTGTTAGGTGCCGTCGAATCGGTTCCAACTCATAGTGACCCTATAGAACTGCCCCATAGGGTTTCCAAGGAGCGGCTGGTGGATTTGAACTGCCAACCTTTTGGTTAGCAGCTGAGCTCTTAACCACCTGCCACCAGGGCTCCAATATAGAGGTTGAAAAATATTTCCCCAGTTTACAGTTGATCTGTCAATTTTGGTTATGTAGTTTTCCTTAAGTTTCTAAAAATGTTTTACATAGTCAGCAATTATCATTTTCCCTTATTTATTCATCATTTTGTGCTCACACTGTGCAGACTGTGTTCGAGGAGCTGGGGATGTAGAAGGATAAAAATAAAGCTTGCAATCTAGTGAAAGGAGATAGATAAAAAGTAAATTAACGTTAGGTGTTTCTTATGTGGTGTGAAGGGTAAGCAGGATAGAGAGATATGAGTTGTTGGGAGTGTGAGGCTGCCTGTTTATATAAAGTGGTCAAGGAAGATCTCTCTGATAGGGTGACATTTACTGAAACCCCAGAAGGAAGCAAGGGAGTGAACCATGTAGGAAAGAACTTCCACTCAGGGAAACAGCAAGGGAGGCAAAACCCTACTAGGCAAGTGTGAAGGATGGCCGGGAAACCAGAGGCTAGCATGGATGAGCAAAGGGTGAGGGGTAGCAGGCGAGGTCAGATAGGTGGCAAGGATCGAATCAGGCAAACCCTGTAGGCCATGGTGTTAGAAGCTACTGAGGGATTTTGAGCAGAAAAGTGACATTATCTGACATAGGATCTTTCTGGCTGCACTACAGAGAATAGATTACAGGGGATGAGAATGAAGACTGAAGCAGGGAGAACAATTATGAGGTATTGCAATGGACCAAGTAAGAGATGCTGATAGCATCTGGACATTTTAACATGCTTATGAAAGTTTTGCTCTTTTTAAGATTATAAAGATAAAATTTACATGTAATTTCTTCTTCAAATTATGTTGACTTTTTTGTTTACACTTAGATCTTTTATCAAGTGCAGTTTATTTTAAAGCAGGGCTTCAAACCTGTTCTACCTGGTTCAGTCATAGCCAAGGAAGACGGAGAACTAGAACATACCTGAATTTTCAGAATTTGGGAGAACCAGAACAGTAACTGGAATGGGAAAAACTAGGAGTTGAAGCCCTACTGGAAACTTAATCTCCCTCTTAGACAACAAGGACAGCATACATGTTGCATAGCAACCAAATATCTTGCCAATCAGATTTTGAGCAGAGTTGGAAACAGCGGTGTCCTACTCAAAGATGGCAGCTGACTGCACTGCTTTGAATGTGTGTCACTTTCCACAGTGCTGCCAATAATCCAGTCTCACACATCAGGCTCCCAAAGGAGCTCACTGTGCCTCTTCAAACTCTCCTATTCCAGGGCTTCAACCTATAATTTTTCCCGTTCTGGTCATCATTCTGGGTTGCTCAAATTTTAAACATTTGAGTCTGTTCTGATTTTGTTTCATTGGCTGTGACTGAACTGGTTCAAACCATTTCAAAGTAATGTTTTAAAGTAAAAGGTAAGATAGGGTTTCTGCTTATTGTTTTTCCTGATTTATCTTTTTTTTTCAAGAACTGTTAGTGTTGAATGTTTAACATTTAGATCTCTTAGTCGTTAAGAATTTATTTTGTAAGTGATAAATTAGAGATGCACCTTTAAGTTTTTTTCCCCAAATGCTTTTGCTGCAACATCCTTTAATTAAAAAATTTACCTTTTCCCCATTGATATGAGATGCCATATGTATTTAATGTATTTCTGGACCCTGAATTCATTGATATGTCCCTTGATCTTTATGCCAATACAATGATATTTTAATTGTTGTTCCATTTTATGTATTTTAAGATTCAATAAAAACAGTAAAATTAGTCCCTGACATTAATTAACTAGCTACTGTGCTTCTGTTAAGCTATTCATGATAATTAATTTTCTGTATCATCATTAGAAGTTTGGAAAAGCACAAAATTTGAGGAGTCAAAGAAAAGTATGCTTTTGAAATATTACGAATGTTTCAGAGTTGTTTCATGACCATATCCCTCCACACAGAATCCTTCCTCTTTCCCCTGTGCTTCTTCATGTCTTTTTATGAGTTTCTGTGATCCTCTGTGAAATAATTTATTTCATTATACTTTATTTTATTGTTTATGCATTCAAATTTGCAGACTACCAGAGTCTTGAGGACAGGAACACTAAATATTAGGTTCAAACAGCTCAATCATTTAATTGCCATTTAAGAGTAACAGAGTCCAAGCGCATTAAGAGGTAAAAAGGAAACTCATGTAATAATGATAACTTTTTCTGTACATAAGGGATGTTTCTAAAACAACAACAGTCCGATGTAATAGTCAACATAGATCACTTGCAAAGGTTTATTCTCTTTCTTTTATAAATTATCTAAAAAAGATAACTTTAATCAGAGGTAAGGATCCAGGTTATCAAGGAATAAGATGTCCAACTGAGATATCGTTCCTATTTATAATTAACAGTGAAGGAAACAGAAGATACTCATAAGCACAAAGCACCTACCTTATCCATTTATTATTTAATTCAAGAAGCATTTACGAAGCACCTGCTGAGTTGATAAACGTCAGTGAGGGACTTCGCTCTTAAAAATTAAAGGCAACAATAAAGATTAACAGGAAATGCCAAGTATGTGGGAAAGCCAGCAAGCTGACCCAAGATTCAGAAGTAGAAGGGTTCATCAAATATAAAAATAATTTTGGAATTAAGTCAAGAATATGAAGTTCAAATATACCAACATTGCTACTTCACAAAACACCATTTCCGTTTTGAGTGTGAATACTGCATATTTACATCCTTAAACTTCTAATACCAAGTCACAGCACCTCCCTTCAGCACAATGACTTTTATTGTTACTTGGTTATTTTTAGTGATATCCAATCCTTGGTCACCAGAGTATAAAAGTTTGCTAATAAAGTGACCAGGGCTTGGAAAAAATTACACTAAGCCAACATAGGGTAGTATAGTGTGTTTAAATGATATTCAATATATTCAGGTACCCCTATTTACTTCTTCTTTGAGAGAAAGCTAATAGAATATATAGTCAGTACTGTTTTCAATTTTAGATATGTTTTCTGGCTAGTTGATTGAGAAAGACCTTAGGTGGCAAAGGTAAGTGAAAACACCAATGCATATGTCATGTCAGCCAAAATTTTCCAGATCCAAAGAAAATTATGTAATTGGGTGGAAAGAGATTTTGTATTTTTAACAATTTTTTATCACAGATAATATACTGAGAAAGAAGTCTATCACAACAGGAAATTTGTTATAATTTGATAATTATAGTTATTATAGAACTAGCAATATGTGCCTAGCAATGTGATAAGTGCTTTTCATGCACTGTCTTGTACAAGTTTCACAGAGTATTTTTAACCAAGAAAGCCAACTGCTAGAATTTTACCCTCTAAATATTGCAAAATTTTACCATGGTATTTGTCCCAGGATGTTAATTAATGCATCGTATCTGATAATAACAACATGTGAACAACTGAAAACGAAAGACTGGTCACATAAAAACATTAAATCCATACCATAGAATACTACCCAACTATTAGAAATAACAAGATTGACTTGTGTGAACAGCTATAGAAAAGACTCTATTATAGAAAAGTGTATATTGTATAATCCATTTGTAAAAAGAAAATATAAGTAAATATATGAGTATCTATATGTGTTTAAAAATTTTTCTATAACCCATCACAGGAAACTCTTAACCTTAGATACGTTTGAGAAGACAAATTAGGGGAGAGTAGAAGATGTTTTTTTATATTCTTTCATATATTTCTGAAATGTTTAATTTTCTAACTTAAAACAAGTATGTTTTTGTTGGTTTTACTATATTTTTATGAACGCGCCTTCTACATTTAGGTATGTTAGGTATTTTCATAGGTGCCGCTATGCCAATTTATTTTACATGTTGCTGCAAAACAATTAGCATAACACACTCACAAAAATACTTTACATGGGGAAGGAGCAGTTAGTAAACAAATGTGGAAGGTGCACATTATTTGCGTAAAAATATGGTAACCATATCAGAGGTTTATTAGATATTGAGATCAAGAAACTCATTTTGTTTCTTTAGTATTTTACTCTCTATCAAAAGCAGCAAAAGCCAACTGATCAACGTTATCTAAAAGCTTCGCAATGATCCTACAAGGTAGACATTAATTTTCACATTTTAGAGATGAGTAAAATAAGACTGAACAGGTTTAATGTACTTCTCATGGTTCACATGATTAGGAAGTGTAGGACTAAGATTTTAAAAAAGACTACAGCCTTCAGTATGGATTACACTTCAACATAAAGAAAACAAAAATCCTCACACTGGACCGATAAGCAACATCATGATAAATGGAGAAAAGATTGAAGTTGTCAAGGATTTCATTTTATTTGGATCCACAATCAACACCCATGGAAGCAGCAGTCAAGAAATCAAATGACATATTGCATTGGGCAAATGTGCTGCAAAAGACCTCTTTAAAGTGTTAAAACGCAAAGATGTCACTTGGAGGACTGAGGTGCACCTGACCCAAGTCATGCTATTTTCAATCACCTCATGTGCATGCCAAGGTTGGACAATGAATAAGAAAGATCGAAGAAGAATTGATGCCTTTGAATTATAGTGTTGGTGAAGAATATTGAATATACCATGGACTACCAGAAGAATGAACAAATCTGTCTTGGAAGAAGTACAGCCAGAACACTCTTTAGAAGCAAGGATGGCAAGACTACATCTCACATACTTTAGACATGTTATCAGGAGGGACCATTCCTTGCAGAAGGACATCATGCTTGGTAAAGTTGAGGGTCAGCAAAAAAGATGAAGATCCTCAACAAGATGGATTGACACAGAGGCTGCAATAATGGGCTCAAACATATCAATGATTGTGGGGATGGTGCAGGACCCAGCAATGTTCTGTTCTGTTGTACGCAGGGTGGCTATGAGCCAGAGCCAAATCAAGGGCACCTAGCAACAACAACAACAACAACATAATATTAACCATGGATTTTTCATGCATATCTTTTATCAGGTTAAGAAAGTCCTCTTCTATTGCTAGGTTGTTGGGTATTTATCATAAAATGGTGCTGGTTTTGTTGAATGCTTTTTCTACTATTGAAATGATCAAGTAAATTTTCTTTTTATTCTATTAATGTGATATATTGCATTGGTTCATACCCAAAACCAGTTGCCATTGAGTTGATTCCGACTCATAGCGACCCTAAAGGACAGAGTAGAACTTCCCCATAGGGCTTCCAAGGAGCACCTGGTGGATTTGAACTGCCAACCTTCTGGTTAGCAGCCATAGTTCTTAACCACTACGCCACCAGGATTTCTGAATTGGTTCATAGTCAGATGTTAAACCAACCTTGCATTCCTAGGATAAATTTCACTTGGTTATGGTCTATAATTCTTTTTATAAGCCAGTGGATTTGGTTTACTAGCATTTTGTTGAGGATTTTGTGTCAGTATTCATAAATGATATTTGTCTGCAGAGCTCCTTTCTTCAGATGCATTTTTTTGGTTTGATATCAGGGCAATTGTGACCTCATAGAATATGTTGTAAAGTGCTCACTCCTCTTCCATTTTTGGAAGCCTTTGTGAAGCATTCATATTAATTTTTTTTAAAATATGTGGTAGAATTCAACAGCGATTCCTTCTTGTCTTAGGCTTTTCTTTTTGAATTTTTTTAAAATAATATTTCAATTCCTTTGCTTGTTACAGGTTTATCTAGATTGTCTATTTATTTTGATTCAACTTCTGTAGTTTGTGTGTTTGTAGAAATTTGTCCATTTTATCTAAATTGTCTAATTTATTGATATGCAGTTGTTCATAACATTTATTAATAATCCTTTTCATTTCTATAAGGCTGGTAGTAATGTTCTCTCTTTTCTTGATTTTAATAATATGAATCTTCTTCTTTTCCTGGGCTATGGGGGAGGTCAGTCTAGCTGAAAGGTTGTCAATTTTGTTTTTCTCTTCAAAGCACTGCTTTGTAGCTCATTGATTTTTCCCTATTGTTTCCCATCACAGTTTCCTTAGTTTGTATTTAAATCTTTATTATTTCCTTCTTCTTCTTGCTTTAAATTAGTTTCTTCTATTTTTTCCAGTGATTATTAGTTTATAATTTGAGACCTATCTTTTTTTTTTAATATAAGCATTTACCGGTATAAATTTCCCTCTAAGCACTGCTTTAGCTGCATTACGTAAGTTTTGGTTTGTTGTATCTTAATTTTCCACATATTAGAGTATTTTATAATTTCTCTGTTGATTATTCATTGATTCATTGGTTGTCAATATTGTCGATCACATGCTACCTCCTGAAATGATTGAATGTCTGCCACTTCTTTTTGGTTCAGTGATTCTGTGTATTCTTTCCATCCTATTTCAACGCTTCCTGCATCGTTCAACGTTTTGTCCACAGAAGCCTTCAAAATTGCAACTGGAGGTTTGAATTTTTTCTTCAGTTCTTTCAGCTTGAGAAATGCTGAGCATGTTCTTCCCTTTTGGTTTTCTAATTCCAGATCTTTGCACATTTCATTATAGTATTTTCCTTTATTTTGTCTAGCTGCCATTTGAAATCTTCTGTTCAGGTTTTTACTTCATTGTTTCATCCATTTGCTTTAGCTATTCTACCTTCAAGAGCAAGTTTCAGTCTCTTCTGACATCCATTTTGGTCTTTTTTTCTTTCCTGTCTTTTTAATGACCTTTGGCTTTCTTCATGTATTATGTCCTTGATGTCATCCCACAACTCGTCTGGTTTTCAGTCTTTAGTTGTCAATGTGTCAAATTTATTTTTGAGATGGTCTCCAAATTCAGGTGGCATATACTCAAGGTCAAATTTTGGCTCTCATGGACTTGTTTTAATTCAGCTTCAACTTGAAATTGCATATGAGCAATTGATGAACTGTTCTGCAGTTGCCCCTGGCTTTGTTCTGACTGATGACATTGAGCTTTTTCATTGTCTCTTTCCACAGGTGAAGTTGATTTGATTCCTGTGTATTCCATCTGGTGAGATCCACATGTACAGCTGCTGTTTATGGTGTTGAAAATGGGTATTTTCAATGAATAAATTGTTAGTCTTGCGAAACACTATCATGAGATCTCCAGCATTGTTTCTATCCCAAGGCCATATTTTCCAACTACTGATCCTTCTTTTTGTTTCCAACTTTCTCACTTCAATCACCAGTAATTATCAATGCATCTTGATTGCATGTTTGATCAATTTCAAATTGCAGAAGTTGGTAAAAATCTTCAATTTCCTCATCTTTGTCATTAGTGGCTGGTGGGTAAGTTTGAGTAATAGTCATATTAACTGGTCTTCCTCTTAGGTGTATGGATATTATCCTATCACTGACAGCATTGTACTCCAGGATAGATCTTGAAATGTTCTTTTTGATGACAAATGCAGTGCCATTTCTCTTCAATTTGTCATTCCCTGCATAGTAGACCATATGATGGTCTGATTCAAAATGGCCAACACTGGTCCATTTCAGTTCGCTAATGCATAAGATATTGATCTTTATGCATTCCATTTAATTTTTGATGACTTCCAATTTTCCTAAATTCATACTTCATATATTCCACATTCTGATTGTTAATGGATATTTGCAGGTGTTTCTTCTCATTTTGAGACATGTCATATCAGCAAATGAAGGTCCTAAAGCTTGACTCCATTCACATCATTAAGGTTGATTCTATTTTTGGAAGGCAGTTCTTTCCCAGTTGTATTTTGAGTGCCTTCCAACCTGAGGGGTTCATCTTCCTGCACTATATTAGACAATGTTCCATTATAACGTTTTTACTGGTCAATTTTTTCAGAAGTAGACCACCAGGTCCTTCTTCCTAGTCAGTCTGGAAGCTCTGCTGAAACCTGTCCACCAATGGTGGCCTTGCTGGTATTTGAAATAACGGTGGCAAAGTTCCAGTATTACAACAACATGAAAACAACCACAGTATGACAAACTGACAGATATATTATATATATATATACATATATATGTATATATGCATGTATACACACACACACACACACACACACACACATATATACACATATATATTTATGTATGTATGTGGAGTCCTGGTGGCACAGTGGTTAAGAGCTCGGCTGCTAACCAAAAGGGTGGCTGCTCAAACCCACCAGCCACTCGTTGGAAACCCTATGGGACAGTTATACTCTGTCCTATGTGGTGACTATGAGTCACAACAGCATGTAACAATATATATATATACGCATATATATATGTCTAATAGGTCTACTTGCTTATAGTATTGTTAAAGTTTTCTATTTCCTTGTTGATATTCTGCGTTGTTGTAACCATTATTGAAAGTGGGGTCTTGAAATCTCCAGCTATTATTGTTGAATTATGTATTTCTCCCTTCATTTCTGTCATTTTGGTGCTCTGTTGTTATGTGCATATATATTTGTAATTGTTATATATTCCTCATGGATTGGCTCTATTAGCAGTATAAAAAGTCCCTCTTTACCTCTAATAACACTATTTGTTTTAAAATCTGTTTTGTCTGATAATCATCCGGGTTTCTTGTGGTTCTTGTTTGCATGATATACCTTTTCTCATCCTTTTACTTTCAATCTACTTTCTTTGAATTTACAATGTGTTTTCTGTAGACAGCATATGGTTGGATCTTGTTTTTATATATATATTAACAATATCTCCCTTCTGATTGGATTATTTAAGGTTGGCAGTCGAATCCACCAGCTGCTCCTTGGAAACCCAATGGGACAGTTCTACTCTGTCCTATAGGGTCACTATGAGTCAGAATCAACTCAATGGCAATGGGTTTGTTCATTTTCTTCCTCTTCTAGTGCCTTATTTATGTTGAATAGATATTTACTAGTATACCATTGGTCTTAGTTATCTAGTGCTGCTATAACATAAATATCACAAGTGGATGGCTTTAACAAAGAAAAATTTATTTTCTCACAGTTTAGGAGGCTAGTAGTCCAAATTTAGGATGCCAGCTCCAGGGGAAGCCTTTCTCTCTCTTTTGGTCTGGAGGAAAGTCCTTGTCATCAATCTTCCCCTGATCAAGGAGCTTCTCTGGGCAGGAGCCTCGAGTCCAAAAGACATGTTCTGCTCCTGGCACTACTTTCTTGGTGGCAAGAGGTCCCCACATCTCTCTGCTCGCTTCTCTCTTTTATATCTCAAAAGAGATTGGCTTAAAACACAATCCAATCTTGTAGATTGAGTCTTGCCTCATTAACATAACTGCTGCTAATCTCATCTCATCACACCAGAGATATGATTTACAACACACAGGAAAATCACATCAGATGACAAAATGGTGGCTAATTCATGCAATAATGAGAATCATGGCCTTAGCCAAGGTGGCAGATATTTTGGGGGGACACAATTCAATCCTTGACACCATTTTAATTCTTTTGCCATTTATTTTAATATATTTTTGACATATTTGCTTAGTGATTGCTCTGGGGGTTATAATTAGCATCTAAATTTAAAACAATTGATTGTGGATTAATACTAACTTAATTTCTATTGTAGAGACTTTTCTCTGGTATACCTATCTACCATTCCTCCTCCTTCGTGGTGTTGTTTTCACACATATTACATGTTTATACATTATATGCAGTTAAGAAAGGAGGATAAATACATATTTATACTGTATTTTATGATTAAATAATTACCTTTACCAGTGCTCTTTTTTTGTTTTGTTTTTCATGTGAATTTGAATTACTGTCTGGGATCATTTGCTTTCAGCCTGAAGAATTCCTCTAATATATCTTGTAAGGTGGGTATGCTAGCAACAAATTCTCTCATCTTTTATTTATCTGGGAATATCTTTATACTGCCTTCATTTTTTGAAAGGTAGTTTTGCTGGATATAATATTCTTGGTTGACAGTTTTTGTTTTGTTTTATTTTGTTTTGTTTCAGCATCTTGAATGTGTTATCCCTATGCTTGTTGACCTCTACTGTTTCTAATGTGAAGTTAACTGTTAACCTTATGAGGGTTCTTTATAACTAATGCATTATTTTTCTGTTGCTGCTTTTAAGATTTTCTCATGTTTTCTCCTATAAATTTCATAGTTTTTCATTTCACACTTAGGCCTAAAATCTACCTTAAATTGATGTTTAATGGTATAGGATTGGGAGCATAGTCCAAGTTTATCCATTCAAGAAAAAAAAAAAAATTGCCATCAAGTCGATTCTGACTCACAGCGACCCCATAGAACAGAGTAGAACTGCCCCATGGGGTTTCCAAGGAGCACTTGGTGGATTTGAACTGCCAACCTTTTGGTTAGCAGCTGTAGCCCTTAACCACTATGCAGCCAGGGTTGCCAATGTTTATCCACAAGACTATACAAATGGTCTGGCACTGTTTATTAAAAAGACTACTGTGTTCCCACTAAATTGACACAGCATAAGTACATCTACCTTTGAATTCTTTACTTAGTTCCTTTGGTATATTTATCTACATTTGTACCAATACTTCACTGTCTTAGGCTGGGTTCTCTAGAGAAGCAAAACCAGTAAAGTATATAAATATATAGAGAGAAAGAGAGATTTATATCAAGGAAACAACTCACACCATTGTGGAGGCTAGAACATCCCAAGTCCATGGACCAGGGTAAAGGCTTCTCCTGATTCATGCAGCCACAAGGGCTGGCGAACCCAAGATCAGCAGGTTGGAGAGCAGGGCTCTTGCTCACAGGGCTGCGAAGATCAAAGAATCCCAAGATTGGCAGGTAAGCTGCTAGCTCAAGTCCCAAGAACCAGAGGTCAGATGAACAAGAGGCAGCTGCAGGATCCAGAGAGGGCAGAAGCCAGAATGTCCACTTACATTTGGATGCAGGCCACATGCCCAAGGAAACTCCCTTTCAACTGATTGGCTACTCACAGCAGATCACATCATGGAGGTGATCACAAATAAACACTGAGATCATGGCCCAGCCAAGTGGACATACAATCTTAACCATCACAATCACTGTCTGAATTTCTGAAGCTTTACAATACATCTTGATATCTGGTAGCATAACTCCTCAAATTTGTTCTTATTTAAGATTGCCTTAACTACTCTTTGCCTTTTGCATTCCCATGTAAATTTTATAATTTTTGAAAAATTTTCATACAACAAACACACACACACACACACACACACACACACACACACACAGAGCTCCACACTGGACCTTAAAGACAAATCAGTGGTTCAAAATACTAACTCAGGAAGTCATTGTTTACCCATAAGTAAAAAGATAAAAAGAGACCCAAAGTGCTTTAGAGGCTGTTGAGAAGATGATAAAGGAAAAAAGAAATGTTTTAGCTTGATAGTTTTATCTGTAGAATAATGTAGAAGATTTTGGCAAAGCTAGTTAAGCAGCTACTGCTTAATACCTATGTATTTGAATCATATTTCAAAGATAAACAACTCCAACTCTAGCTGAACAATTCTAATTCAACTCTACCTAATGCACTTCCTACATTTTTTTCATTAAGAGTCTAATGAACAGTACGTGTTATTAACTACAACACATAACTGTTTTGTGTGTGAGTCTTATTTCTCTGATAAGCGTATAAGTTCCTTAAGGGCAAAGGACTTTGAGATTTCTTTCTGCCTCATGGCTATTCAAACCTTAGTGCTTAATGAAATGCTCAGCATATGGAAACATTGAACAAATGCTTCTTGATTGACTGACAATTGACTAGGGTCTGTTGGCTATCTTGCTGCTTGGCATCTTCTGAGTATTTCCTAGTCTAGATTTGGTGATAGTACTCCAGAGAGGCAAACTTCTTTGTAAGAATATTGCTTTTTAGATTTGTCCTTGGAGTGATGGTGATCATCTGTGTCAGGCGCCTAGCTAGCCTTAACCCAAGAATCATGAGTTGAAGGAAAAAGTTTTCTAGTGGCAAGATAAATTTTTGGAAGACAATGCCGCTAAATAAGAATGGAGAAAGCAGTTCACAAGTAAAGACACCTTTGGATCCCCTCATACCTTTTCACTCTTCTATCAGACACTGTAGAATGCTAAGCACAAAACAGACATATTGTGATTATCTGTAAACATTACAGGATATGGCATCGAGCTGTATTGCCTCCACTAGGACTCTAAGCCATAAACTTGTAAGTACGTTAGAAGCCGACACTCAGCAGACTTTGCTGAATTGCTGGCAGCATCAACATCTGATCGATATGCATGTTCACCAGCCAAGCTGACTAGTACATCTGTTCTGTGAAGAAACATACATTCTGCCTCTAGTACAATCAGTGTAATTAAAAATTAACATGCATTAATTGTTAGAGCTGATGTAAACAGCTGATGTTCCACTTAGCACTGTCTTCTGTACATATCATTAGGCAAAGCCAAATATTGTTAAGTAAACAGGCAGCGCTTACAAAAAGGAGAGAAATAGAAAACTAATTCCAACTAAATAAACTGACACTGTATTATAAGTCAAATTAAAGCAATTAACCAGAGCCAGATTAGGCTCTCGATCTACAGAGGAAAACAATTATAAAAGTCATGTTTAATTATTTGAATCCTATTTTGGTAAATGTATTTAGGCTCAGTCTGAAATAGAGTTGGTGCATGTGTTACACTAGGATTTCAGAAGGGTAGAAAAGAACTTGAGGAAAAGTGTGATTCAGGACTGGTTTATGACTGAAACACTCTGCGAGAATGCATCATTCACAGCCGCTCCAGTAACTAGCGTTTTGAGGAGACTCAAATCTTATGTTTAATGTTTAAAAGAGTCTATTTTCTTCTGCATTCATCTGCATAACTGCCATTGGTGTCAGTGGAAGTTACAGGCACACACTGAGAAGAGACTATACACCTCAAGACTTAAGTCTGCCCTGAGTTGTTTTTTTTTTTTTTTTTTGTAATGTCATAGCAAAATGATTTCTCCATCTTGATTCAAAACCAGAAAGAAAAAACCCTCCAACAAGCAAATCCGTCCAGCGAGGTGCATTCCCATCACAGGCTCAGAGTAGTTCTGTAGTCACAGATTGCCTGGGGCAAGTCAGCTGTTTAGGGCCCCAGGCACTTCCTCCTCTGCTGAGAGAAGCAGCCTATGCGAGTGACTTGCCTGTCACTCTCAAGTCTGACTTTAAAATAGTGTGTATCTGAATTTTAGAATGATTTCTTTCTTCATGAGGTCTTACCAAGCTCCAGAAAACAAAAGTCTCAATGAGTGTGGTTTTTGAGTAGAAACAAAAATCACAGGGCACTAGACGGTGGTTTTAAACTGCCCACCTTTCGGTTAGTAGCTGACAGCAAACTGTTTGTGCCATCCAGAGACCTCTAGAAGAAATTGACTTATCTGGAGTAGCATTGCTATTCACTCAGGGTCAACACTTTTTGGTTTTTGTCATAATGGCAAAGTCTTTATAAAAGCATAAAGACAGACAAATTCCATAGCATATAGGAATAAAATGGAGAGGCCTCCCCTGTAACTACATAATGATGTGTTTGAGACAATACCTACAGTGTTTATTTATAATTGTGTTAAATTGGACTACAAACTGAATTAGCTGATGTATTAAAGGAAGGAATGAAAATGTTGAATCCAGTCATAACAAACAACATTAGGTGTGTAAAGGATCACAGGAATCAAAATGAAGCCTATGAAAGTTAAACAAGTTATATATATAAATTTTAGGGCGTGAATATAAAAGCTAGTGTATGAGCTTCTAAGTTTTGTGTTTGTTATTCAAAACCACCATTGAGTTCTGCATGCTTTAAACATAAAATCTAAAAATGAGTAGTTAGAACTGTTTTTTCAGAATGTAAACTTAATACCTAGAAGGCTTTATTTATTATTATTATTATTATTATGAAATTTCAGATATTTAAAAATAGTAAGGCTTTAATCTTAAGTATTTATGTACTATCTGAAAATACAATTTGTAAAAATTAAGGCATGATATTAAATATTTTTTCTTATTGTGAAATTAAAAAAATCTATTTAAAAAACTTTTAAGTCAATTGCCATTTAAGCAAAATATTTTTAAAATGATGTACTAATTAATTAAAAGTTAACATATATCCAATAAATGGTAATTGATGAATGAAAAGTAAAATATGCTTCCCACAGAAGCTGTATTGAACAGTAAGTATTCCTTTGCTTTTTTAAATTACTCAGAAAATCTTGAGAATCTTATGGTACCCCAAATTCATGAGTATCTCTGAGCAATAACTATTGTGCAGTACAGCAGCATTGATGGTTTAAATAATTAGAATGAACTTGTTCTTTTCCCTGAAAATTGCTTTTTAAAATATCTCTCATGTCGGTTTATTTTCTTGACATTTAAAAAATATATATATGCAATTAATTCCAGAAAACTCTGCCTAACTAATTGCAGCTCTGTGTGTTTGTGCAGTATCTAGATGAGATTTTTGTTAAAATAAAAAATATAAAAAAATATGTGCACCTCTTTTTTTAAAATTGAAAATTGTAAAGACGTCTTCTTCATTTCTAAGGGAAGGCAGAATGAACATAAATATGTTGCTCATGAAAAAAATGCAAATACATTCTTCTATAATACTTTCTATGAAAATCTCCAATAATGAATAATGATTCTTAAATTTTGAATGTACTCATAAACATACGTTTTCTCCAAAGAAGAAAGTGGGAATTTGTGTTATCCTAAATCTCTTACAGTTTGTCAGAGATTTTCTTGAATGTAGTAGCAACCAAATAAATGTTTGTCACACAAAGAAAGGGAGGATGGAAAATAAAAAAAGATTATTTATTTGTGTTATTAAAGCTTCATTAATACAGAATATTATCTAACTAGAGCTTCTTGGGATGTAATAAATATGTTTAAGCTTGATTTCTTTCTTAATCATGATCATTTTCTGGTATTTTATTTTACTCTCTTTTTCATTGTAGGGACAAGCCAAAATCTTTGTTGTTTATATTTGATCACGCCTTCAGATGATAGAATACTCAGCAAAATTAATGAATAATTAACAGTAAGAAAAACATTTGTACTCCTAAATTCTGTTTATGTCTCAGTCTACCAACAATTTTTCCAATTGGTTTTGATAAATACAATAAAGAAATTGATATTCATCTCTTTTTTTTTTTTACAATATAGAAATACCCAATGGCAATATCACAGTCACTCATATTGTTTTCTTATTTATCTCCTAAGAAATAAAACACATAGTTCTCTCCAATTCTTGTTATCATCAGCTTGTTTCAGTGATTGCTTTTCGTTGGCTATAGGATACTTTCAACATTCATGTCTCTTCTCCAGCCCTTTGGCCAGAACTATAAATATGACATATTATGAAATTACAAGCATGACAATGTCTTTTCAGGCTTATGATACGGTGAAGTACCGTTTGTCATGAGTTCTCTTTAGGTTTTTATTATTTATCAGTGGTAGGACTGGGAGGTGCACGCAACATGGGGAGTAGGTCTAATCAGGAGAATAACAGAATATTTCAGGAAAGGTATGCAAAGGAGAGGTGAGAAAGATCAAGGATGATCTTTTTTAAAATACTTTTTTAGCATTTTGACTTGACTTAGTCAATAACTAGAACTCAGGTAGCACTATTCACATTAAAGGCAAGGAATATCCCTAGTACTGAAAGAGGGGCTCAGGGTCCAGGGATATTGAAATGACTGCTACTCTACTTCAAACCTCAGAGAAATAATTCTCAAAATTTTCCCTCAAGTCTCCCAAACAGCAGAGGATAGTAATAGGATGTAGCCAGAAGCACTATCTGAAAACAGGAAAATTGAAATTTAATTTGTTTAAACTTTTCACCCAAAAAATAATTACTGAGCTCAACTAGAAAAATTAAAGCCATCAACTAAATTCACCTTGGCCTTTGAAGCTACCTTGAAGTCCTGCTGTGTTTCCTTAGATTGCTGTCTCTCCAATGTTCTACATTGTAGAGACCACAGTGTCTATTTCAGACTTCCTTCCTCAAGCTCCTAACTTTCTTCCTCACTCTCATGTGATAACTCATCTTCTAATTT
Source organism: Trichechus manatus latirostris (assembly GCF_000243295.1). Taxonomy (NCBI): domain Eukaryota; kingdom Metazoa; phylum Chordata; class Mammalia; order Sirenia; family Trichechidae; genus Trichechus; species Trichechus manatus. The sequence goes on from NW_004443972.1 coordinate 11,160,710, forward strand.
ACAGAACACAAAGAAGCCATATGGTGAAAATATCTTAAGATCCTACCATTAAACCTAAAATTTATCCCTCTGTGTGTTAAAATGGGGGAGTTCTCCTTTGTCTAAGGCTAACCTCTCAACTGGCCTGTAGATCCCTTCCTTTCTGATAGCTCAGAGAACCTGCTTTCTCTTTCCTTTATAGCCACACTTCTGGAAAATGTCATTTACATCATAGTGTCTCCAGTTCTCCCCTCTTCTTGATTCCTCAATGTCAGTTTGCACCCCCTAAATTGTAGACACCAAGAAAAGTTTAGACAGGAAAGAAAAAGGTTTCTTGGGGGAAATGCCTATAAAAGAGAAGGGTAGGAAACATAGAAGGTGAGAGTGCTTTCAGACTGTGATGCAATTTTGACTTCTGTAAAGGAGAAAGGAAAGGAAGAAGGATTGGTTAGAAAGAGTTTCAGACTGCAGCACAATTCTAAGATAATTTTTGTCAGGATGGGGGGTAGTCCTCAAAACCACAGTTACCCAGTTGAGGAACACCACATCCTTCAGGAATGAGGCTGCTTTATATCCCACTGTGCTTAGTCATTGGCTGGTAGCAGCAGGCGGGAAGTATAGCCTTTGCTTCAGTGATGGAGAATCCAGAAAGACAACACCTGCAGCCATCATCCCATTACGCTTCTGTAGCAGAATATTAGAGTGGAACTTTCTCATGGTAACACACTCGACCTCCTCCATCAACAGTTATCACCTCACCATTACAATCATTCTCACCAAGCTTCTAATTAATAAAACCAAATAACTATGACTCTTTGTAGTTCATAATTTTCTTGATCTCTCAGCTACTTTTGACAATGTTGACCAATACGCCTTGAAGCACTGTCCTCTTCTGTGATACTACACTTTCAGGATCTTTCTCTTAAATTCCTGACTATTTCTTGGCAAGTTACCCATCTGATAATTACAGCTAAAATTTATCTTTCCATATTTCTAAAATTGGCAAATGCCACTCTTATGTACCAGGGTTGATAGAAGTGTCAAACTTTAAAGCTTAGCATTGTTTTGGATTTCTTATCGTGCTCTCTCACTATCCATATTTAATCAACACAGTACTTAGCATTCTGCCTCTTAAACATCTCAAATCTATCCATTCCTGTCTGTCGGCATGGGCTTTCTACATGTACAAGCCATTTCCCTTCTCACTTGGATAATTGCTATGCCCTCTTACACTGGTTTCTTTGTCATGAGTCTATTCACATTGCAGACTGGGTGATCTTGATACAACTTAAATCTGAAGAAAATCTCTTTCTTGCTGAAAACTCATCAAGGTCTTTGGGATAAAATTCAAACTCAACATTGCATGGAAGGCTCTTTAATACCTGGTTCCTGTCTACAACATCCACCTCATATTTGCCACTTCCCTGTAGAACTTCTGCATTCAAGTCAAACAATATTCCCTTTAGTCATTCCCCTATACAATTCTCTTATTCATGTGTGGTTGGATCCATCTTCCTCTAATTTGTCATTTCACTAACTCCTGTCCATTTTTCAAAGACCAACTGGGAAACCTTCCCAGAGTTTCTGAGTCCAAATTTGGTATCTCTTCTCCATGATCTAAGAGTACCCCATTCTACTTCAGCTGTATTACGACTGCGCATTTTCTCTCTTTTGCTAGCTATAGAATCCACAAGGTTGGAATTACGTTTGTTCTGTACATGACAACAACACTTGACACGTAATAGACGCTCAATAAATATCCTCAGTATCCATTTTAGCAGCATAGTCTTAGAGGTGTTTTCTTCTGTTTCCTATCCCTCACCACACACATATTCAATCAATTGAGCTGAGAATCAGAATAGCTGAGTCATAGCCCTCACTCTGCCACTAATGATCTGTGAAGTGTTGAGCTAATCTCTCTACCTTCAGTTTCTTCCTCTCAGAATGCAGCCTGCATGTGAATGTTGCCATTCAGGTAAATCTCTATCACAAAATGTTGAAATCCATGAGATTAGATGACCTTTAAGATCCTCTCCGGCTCTAAAATAATATATTGTTGCTGAGGCTACAAATTATACAGGGTTGAGGCATATAGCAAGTGTACAGAGTAACATCGCCCAATTATTTTAAAGAGTTTTTATTAGAATTTCCTTTTTGCATAGTCTTCTTTTATTAGCCCAACAGTTAGTAATTTTTCACTAGCTCTAGATATATGTTGACTTTTCATTATATAGACAGTTTATGTTCCTTCACGTTCAGCCTCAGTATATTACTCTCTCTCTTCTTCAGATTCCTCATCTGTAAAATACAGTAATAATACTTATACTTTTTTTGTAGAAAATTAAATGGGTTTATTTTCTTAAAGTGCCTGGCGCACAGTGAGCTTTATATAAATGCTATCATTTATTATTACAGTCAAGAATCAGTCCTTTTTGTATTTACCCTAGGTAAATCCAGGATTAATCATCCGTATTACTGTGTATCACGACCTCTCAACTTTTTTTTTTCTCCAGATATTGAAATGATTTCTAATTTACTTGATTCCACAACCCTATCATTTTTGTTTAATAACTTTGGGGCTTCCTCTTTTTCTTTAAGTGAGCCACTTTTGTTACAACAAAACACTCTTAATTCGTTTTTGCTTCCAATTTTTGTCCCCTTTCTATTCTTCCTTATACGTCACCATTCTTCCCCACCTCCCTGCAGCCTGAGTGTGGAGCATTGTATAACTTAAATAAAATTTAATGAGTATTTTAGAGAAACTGTCATTTATTTTCCTGTTATCTACATTGCAATAACCATGGCCTCAGACCAACTAAACCCATTGCTACTAAACCCGTTGCCATCGAGTCAATTCCAATTCATAGCAACCTTATAGGACAGAGTAGAACTGCCCCATAGAGTTTCCAAGGAGCTCCTGATGGATTCGAACTGCCAACTACGCCCCTCAAATCCTTCACCACTCTAAGACGAGAGCTTTACTGCCATGAATATTTACTACAGATCACATGGGAACTGGGGAGCTCTTAGGGACAGAATATAAACCCTCCTTCAGGAAACTTGTCCCCTACCAGCAGGTAGAGGTCACACAAAGCTCACTTTTTATTCTGAGATTAAAACTATGATATTTAACATTTCAGAGAAAAAAGAAGAGAGACTTGTTTTATGCTGTACCTAGTTGGTAGAATTATAGGAATTTAGCAAATAAAAGAACAGATATCCTAAATACTCCCTCCTACTCTAACCTCAGCCTGTCCTTACTCCCATTGCCACCCCAGGCAATATGGCATGAAAAGGCTCAGCAAGAAATATTCATTTGTAAAAGAAAAACAAATCATTATAGCAACACTCACTGGTCATTCTGTAGCAAATGCGCAATGCTCAGATTCTGTATTTTCCTGAAATAACATGCACATTTTAGGCATGAAATTATGATTGTTTGACTGTGAAATGCTGCACCCAAACACCATGTGGCTTTTAGCAGCATATCATCATATCAAGAACTATTTTTACCCTTTGGCGATTTTTCCTGCTTTGGCTCTGAGAGCTCGTCCATACGGTATTTTTATGTGGCATCAGTGGCAAAGATTTTTAGAAGAGTAGATTTCTTCATTTAAACAGCATCACTATGTAGTATCATGTACCAATGATAGCACAGAATATAAACTAGAAATTAAAATAGTCTGCTTTCAGGTTCAACTGGCAAGAAATATAGTAGTAGTGAGTATGAAAGAGGAAGAAATAAAGATGAGAAAGGACTTGAAGCATACTTGTCTGTTCTTTTTTATTTTCCTTAAAAAATGATTTACGTATCTACTAAGTTTTATAATATCTGAAAAATGATAGTGTATTTAAAATGCATATTCTACATTTTCCCTCAATTGCTCCGAATCCTAGTGGCAATGAACTTTGTCCAGCATTGTTTGATAAAAGCAGGCAGAAAGTCTTACAACTTCTATGTATTTGCTGCCTTTCAGACGCCTGGGCAGGAGAAAAGAGCAACTTTTTAGAAGATTTAAACACATATTGGTCCCCTTCCAGGACACAGACATGAAGCCATATAAGAAATATTTTGAAAAGACAACCAAAATTAGCCAAACTCTTTAAACTTTCAAAATGCTTGGAGCAAAAGTCTGTTTTAGTTTAATCCAAATTAGTTTACAGACTTAACTAGAAAGAGAAGCTATAGGAAAATATGAGCTGGCTTAACGTTTGTGTCTTGTCTATAACTACAAAGTTGGCTTTCGTCTCTTGAAGAGACGGATCTGGTTATGGGGTTTTCCAAACATGTGATGACATAAAGTTGTAGTGCATTTGATGCCGAAAATGGATTTTTAGATTCAAACATTCAATTTACATTGAAAATAAATACAAAATATGCCAGTTCATATAAAATTTCTACCGTCCTCCTCTCTATAAGGAAATAACAGTGTTTGAAAGATTAATTAAATCAGCATTCTTTTATACTTACCCAGTATATGTTGCTGTTTGATTTGGTGGGTAGATATTTCCAAGGCTGCAGAAATCACTTTTTAAGGTCTATAGTTAATCATATTGTCATCTTCCCGTAGCTGCTGTAGCAGTCACTTCTTTAAGTAGCTTCTAAGCACTATTCCTTTATGATAAAATGTTTCAGAGTTTCTATACAGAAACTGAATCTCAACTTGTCCATGCAACCTAACTTGCTGCATATGTATTGCAAAGAAATTCCATTTTATCAGTTGATTTATTGTTGTATCAGAAGAAATAAACTCTTGAACCCCAGGGGAGAAAATTATGCTGTCCCGTTCTACTCGTGGCATTTAAACGTAGGCCAAACAATAACTAGGATTATTTTCTCCAGTTCGGCAAACTAAAATTAAGAGGAAAAAAAAAGAGAAAATTTTTGTCAAAATCAATGTTTTTATGTACTTTAAATTGTAAGAATAGTTCTCCCTTCCAATAATGCTCAAGCTCCATTTTATAAAAGTTTATCTTTTCTAGAAAAGTGTTGTGAACCCATTGTTATTTAAAACTTTTTCTTCAAAACTAAGAGGGAAGATACTGGATAGATACTAGGAAGAAACAAATGTGTGATATAATGCACATCTTTCTAGCTAAACCTTTTAGTGAAATATCTGCATGGTAATTGGAATTAGTTGAAGCTATGTAACTGCCCTTGTCAATATCGATAATATACGGTTAAAGCTTCGTAGATATTCTTCTCTCTGCACCCCACCCCACCATGGCACCACCAACAATAACAGCAGCAGCGGCAACAACAACAATCAAGAGTCACCATTATTAAGCGTTCATAGGCTTGTGCAAATGCTAAAATAACATTTAGACATCTCAATTTAGAAAAAGTAGAACTAACTTTTATCCTGTTTTAGAGAAGATGGGTTTGAGGCTTAGGGAAGTTAAGTGCTTGCTCAAGACCATGAATCTAGTACGTGTCAGTGAGGACACTTAATTCATCTGACATTGAAGTCTGTGTATTAATTACTGTACATTACCGTGCTGCTTTCTCCCACCCCACACTGGAAACTAGCCGACTGGTTACCCAACCAGCTAGATTACCAAAACTAGCTTTATTATGATTTTCTTTCAAGTTGTCATTCTTTCCCACCCCTCTCCCCCACCTCTCACCACCACATGGGAGAAAATTTGCCATTAAAAATGCAGGGCAGCTTTGAAACAGGGTATTTGCATGATTAACAAGGCTAATAGAAGTCTGTTTGAGTTACTGTAGCCGATTAACTCAACTATAGTTGTCAAACAAAAGAAAGGGGCAAGGAATATCAAATGAAAAAAAGTGCCTAAATTAAGATTCTCAGTTTCCCAAAATGTGACATATCGAGGAAGGAGGCTTTTCTAATGAAGAAAACCACGTTCGTTCTCTAAAAGAGAATTGTACTTGACGTTTCGATGTATTATTCAGCTTTATACTGTGAAACAACTTACAGTACTCCAATTGTTTACTCACTCTTCTACATTTAAAATGTGCACTTAGGAATGCTTTATAATAAGATATTCAACAAAGTCTGTCTTATTTAACTGCACTGATTAGAAGGGGTAAGCATTTCATTTTGGCACAATGTGTCCCCACTACCTCATTTGATCCTGCTTGAATATTACTCAGAGTTCAGAATGCCAAGCCTTGAACAGAGAAGAACAATGTGTGGTTTAAAAAAAATAAAAAATCAAATAAAATAACAATAGTAATGATGAGAAGAAAGTGAAATAATGGAATTCTGGATTCTGTCAGATGTCAGCTAGTTCAGGGAGTCCCATGATATTACCATAACAGACTCTTAAAAAAATAAAAATAAGTGAGATTCACAAAAGAAGCAAAGTTTAAATCTGCTCTGTAGGAGTGAGAGTCAATAAATCACTGAGTGACCGAAAAAGAAAGACTGGAAGAAAATGTTTGTGAGGAGGACTACTGGTGAGGGGGAAAGAAAAATTGCCAGGCAGCCTAAAAGCAAACCTGGCATTCATGGTGACCATAGTCATGACAGTTAAAAAACAAACAAAAGCTTCGTGGAATCACTGAAAAATTTTTCATTAGCTAATAGAAATAAAATATAAAAGATTTATTGCTGTCCATCTATATTACTTCCAGATTTTACTCCAAAAGCAAAGAAATTCTACTCCTTTGTGAATATATAGAGAGAATCATAAAACCAAAACCAAACCTGTTGCTGTCGAGTCAATTCCCACTCACAGTGACCCTATAGGACAGAGTAGAACTGCCCCATAGAGTTTCTAAGGAGTGCCTGGTAGATTTGAACTGCTGACCTTTAGGTTAACAGCCATAGCTCTTAACCACTATGCCACCAGGGTTTCCAGAGAGAGTCACAGGCCAAAGCTAATATAAAATCCATTGCCATTGAGTTGATCCTGGCTCATAGTGACCATATAGGACAGAGTAAAACTGTCCCTATAAGATTTCCAGGGCTATAAATCTTTACGGAAGCAGACTGCCACATCTTTCTCCTGTGAAGCGGGTGGTGGGTTAGAACCACCAGCCTTTTGGTTGGCAGCCAAGCACTTAACCACTATGCCACCAGGGCTTCTAAAGCTAATATAAATTGTATTTTGTGTCTCAGAAGGCTTTAGATATGACATTGGGCTTCATTTTTCTGAGGGTTCCTCTTAAGCTGAGACCATTTATCTGGAGTTGGAAGTCATGTTAGAAAATACTGAGTTGATCACCTGTCTCCTTTATTTTTGGTGAGGAAACTGAAGTCCAGTCAAATGTAATGACTGTTCAATGCCATTAGTGTAGTCACTGGGCCATGGCTGCAACTGCAGGGTATGAGCTTGTGTGCTGTATGTAGAAAGGAAGGAGATTTGTAATCCCTTCATGCTAAATCATGTATTTGCTTTTTCACAGTTTTGAAATTCTGAAATATGAATGCATTTACAATTACTGTGTACACTTATATAGGCCACGTTTCTTTTATTTTCTCCCCCTTTTCTTTCTCGGTTTTCTTTTTCTCCTTTCTTCCTAACTGCTTTCTCTCTTTTATGTTTTTCTTCAAAAGCTGTTATTAAATCTGTGATCCATCTTATATTCTTGCCTTTGTTGGACAAATCACTTTCAAGTTAAGATCTAAGCCAATACCATATAATCTCCAATGGGTAGATTGGATATGATGGAACTTTGGGGGCAATACCAGCACAAGGACAGATAATGGCTTTTCTTGGTTAGTCATTTCAAACCCATTGAAGCACCTTCAAGGACTAGAACACATCTTTCTTTCTTAACTATAAGGCTAGTGTTTTCTTCACTCCATAGCTTTTATCATTTTAATGATTGTTTTCACCAATTAACAATTATTTAAGTTACAGAGAAAGATTATACTGCCTCACTCACTTTTCAGCTTCTGGTCAGTACAAAGTAAAACAGAGACTTGGCCAATGTTTTGAAAATGTCATTAGTGGAAGCAATTAACATTGCTTCTGAAGATGAGACTTGCATAGAATACAAAAGTTTCTCTAAAATTATTGCACTGAATTCGTTGATAAAACTTCATTTTAATAATGTATAGAGTAAGCCTCAAAGTGTTTTCACATACTTCTGCAATAGATCCAGAAAGTGTGGGTAATGAACATTTCTGTTGCCTAAATTGAAAAGGCAATGCAATACGGTTAAGTCCACAGAAAAGTTGTCTGTATATACTTAGCTATAAAAAATTTTGATTACCTTATTAGTGGTTTATATGATACAAATCCTTTATAGATATCATCTCAATATAACTTCCTAAGGTGTCTCATTTTACAGAAGTAAGAGAGGAGAGGGAAAAAAACCATCCCTGACCATTTATTTTTGTCTCTTCTGTATTATCATTCATCTTTCATGAGTGTACATTGCCTTTGAAAATCGCTACTGGCTTGACTTGCAACTACTTTAAGGATGAGGACCATATCTTATTTATGGACTTTTACAACCATTAGCACATGACAGGTTTTCAAGCAGTTTCAGAGGAAAATAATCAGCCTCTATTTTTTCCTGACTTTAACTGTCAAAAATACTATTGATTGATTAAAATATTATTTCTAATTGATATATCCAAATATTATTTGTCCAATAAAAAGAACATTGAAATATTGGCAGGAAGTTTATATTCATTCTAAAGAGAAATCCCTACCCAAAAATTTCATCATATTGCAGCACTGATGCAATGCTTATGTACAAAAGTTATCTTTTTGCTAGCTTTGTGTTTCAGATTTAAAGAAAAAACATAATCACAACTACCCTCTGTACATGTCAGACACCTCATTTCTCCAGACAGTCTTTCCCAAATGAAACAATACAGATCTATTAGTGTAATTATCGCATAAGGTCATTTACCACTTTGTAATTGCTGCAGGTTGTGAATGATGTATGAAATGAAAGCATCTGCAGTGCAAATAGAACATAGGCAAGAATGTAGCGGGTGCTAATTAGGTAACCATCTAATGATAAGACCCTAGGGAAACACAGTATAGCAAAATCCTACAGTGCTCTGCAGTCACAAGGCAACAAAACATCCCTAAGGAGTTCAAAATGTATCCATTATTAAGTATGATCTTTTCCTACCTCAGGCTCTCTGAACTCTGTTCCCTGCGTGCACACTACTCTTCTAATGCATCCCGTGCCATGCTAATCAGCCTTAACAGCCAAGAACCATCTGATGGCTTTGAGAACCATTCTATTTATTCACATTAAAGACTGAGGACTCCATCTTTTATCTGAAGAATGTTGTGAAGTTGTTGGTATTTTATTGTATTTTACTGGCACTTTCTAATGGTCTTTTTGTTTCAAGAGTGTGCCATATTGCTCAAGAAAGGGTGTCATGGCTCAGTCATCAGAGCTACAATGTACTGGCATGCAATGAATTGAGCCCATGTTACTTCAAGAAAAACCTACTTTCTTTACGCAACAAGCCCACAGGTTTCGAGCAAACGGAATACATAGACCAAATAACATTTAACAAGCTTACCTCTTAACCAGTTCTTAAGTATTCAGCTGTATATTTTATGTGGATGAACTGCAATTTCAGGAGGCTGATAGGCATTGAACACCTGATATCCAAATATAAATTTAGGGCAGAATATACCTCTAGTTGTTTACCAAAAAAAAAAAAAAAAAAAAAAAACTTGGTGAAGTATTACCATTTCTTGTATAGTGGCACACATCAGCAGTTGATAATTTGGGTCTGGTTCAGTATTGGGCACTAAATGGGACAAAAGTATGCTTAAAATGGAAACTCTGAAAACATTCAGATACGGCAGTTCTTGTCCATTGCTCTTTGTGTAACTTTAACTTCAAAGAAACACAAAAAACTGAAACAATTGTGAAAACTTCATCAAAGGCTTGTAGCTCTTGCAGAAACCTACTATGAGATGCTCTACGCAAGATTTCTGAAAACACTGGAACAATCTTTAGCAACCTTAGCAAGTCAATGGGTTGATAACAAGAGCATTATAAAATAAAACTCCCAAAGTCAGGAAGCTCAACACAGATCTTAATGTAGATCACAGAGTATGTGTACATCAGCTACTGCTGTTTCCATCAGAATCAAATTTACTTTCCTCATTACTCTATTGCCATACAATATTGCTATAAGTGGGTCCAAGGCATTTTTCTATTATAACCAGTTTTGTTGAGTCAATTCCTACTCATGGCAACCCCACGTGTGTAAGAGTAGAATTGTATTCCATAGGGTTGTCAATGTATTTTTATAGATTATCTAATCTTCTTCTATCTTGAATGTCCTATAAACCAAAAAAAAAAAAAAACCCATTGCCAAGTCAATTCCAACTTATGGCGAACCCATCTGTTACAGAGTAGACCTGCTCCATGGGGGTTTTTTTGGCTGCAATCTTAATGGAAGCAGATCTTCAGGTCTTTCTTCTGCAGTACCTCTAGGTGGGTTCAAACCATCAGCCTTTCAGTTAATGGTCAAGCACAAACCATTTGCACCACCCAGGGACTTTCATAGAGACACCTGTGAGTTATACTGGACTTCTTGAACAGTCCTAACCCGCAAACCCAAAGGCCCCAAATTCTATCAGTTCCACCTTGATGATCCACCCTACTATATCCTGAATGCTTATCATTTATCAGTAGTTGACCTTGAGCAGGTACTAAATGTACCTGAGCTGCTTTATATGTAAAATGGGGATAATATTAGTACCTACCTAATTGTGAGAATTGGAGCCCTGGTGGCACAGTGGAGGAAAGCTCAGCTGCTAACCAAAAGGCTGGCAGTTTAAACCCATCAGCCACTACTTGGAAACCCTTTGGGGCAGTTCTACTCTGTCCTATAGAGTCACTATGAGTCAGAATCAACCCGACAGGAATGGATTAATTGTGAGAATTAAGTAAGATTATAAATAAAAAGCCTGGCATATAATAAGCATTCAATTAATTATACCTTATTGTTATTATAATCATCTATTTCATATGATCTTTACCTCTTTACCTATGGCATTTGTTTGGGCAATAATAATTTCTTATCTAGAAATATTGCACTAGAACACTAACAAGTAAACTTGTCCTAGTCTTATACTGTTAAGTGTACCCTCCACATTGTGGTTAAGTGATCATTGTAGAATGCAAATATAATCATTTCAATTTCATGGTAAAAATAACTGAATTACTCATTGTGACTTTTGGAAGAAAGGTGAAAATGTAACCATATACAGAGCCAACCTTGTTCTGGCTTCTTCCTGCATAGAGGTTGTACAATATAGTGGTTAAAAGAGTACACTCTGTAGTCAGCAAGCCTAACTCCCAAGCCAAGCTTCACCTCTTACTAGTCAAGTGAACTGAGTTGCTTCAATTTTCCAAGCTTAAGTTTCCTTATCTACGAATTCAGAATAATACTGTAGTTTTTTTTGGCAATATTAAATGAGATATTGAAAGTAAAGTATCATATGGCCTACCCGTTAACTCTTTACCATCAAGTCAATTCTGACTCATAGTGGCCCTACAGGACAGAGTAGAACTGCCCTATAGGGTTATCAAGGTTGTAATCTTCACAGAAGCAGATTGCCACATTTTTCTCCCGCTGAGCGGCTGATGGGTTAGAACAGCCAGTCTTTCGGTTAGCAGCCCAGTGCTTAACCACTGCTCCACCAGGGCTCCTTATCATATGGCCTGTTGCTGTTGAGTCGATTCTGACTCATAGCAACCTATATGGCCCAGTAGAACTGACCCATAGGGTTTCCAACGAGTGGCTGGTGGATTCGAACTGCCTACCTTGTGGTTAGCAGCTGAGCTCTTAACCACTGCGCCACCAGGGCTCCATCATATGGCCTAGCACATAGTTAATAAGCGATCAATGAAAGTTAGTTACAAAGTACTGTTTGTATCTTTTCCATCTCACATACCACCACTATTCTCTATAAAACCTTAACTGTAGACAGAGCAGAAATCTTGCTTGCATATAACTCATTTACTCATGCCACCACATCTGCAAATAATCCTCGTTCAGTTCAGACTGCTTGTGATGACTGAGTTGTCTTTGCAGGCTCCAAGGAAAGTGAATGAGACAAACCACATTTTGAGTGATTAGATCATACATAGGTGTTGCAGTTGTACAGAGAAATTGCAGATTACTGTGGGCCACAAGGACTGATGGTGTGTCCTCTGGTCCTTCTTGCATGCGTTCATACTCGGCTGTAATTTACTGACTTCTTGAAGATGAGCAAAATTTTATTAAAGCCTCTTTCTGTTAGGAGCTCCCACAAAGATTACAACCTTGGAAACCGTTCTACTCTGTTCTATAGGGTCACTATGAGTCAGAATCAACTCGACAGAAATAGATTTTCTTTCTGCTAGTTTCAACACTGAACAATTTGGCCTAACTGACCAGTTAAGAGTTTCTTCTTCTCTGCTCCCATAATGCACTAGTGTGAATAGTAGCTTGCACTATGTAGGTTGAAGAAATCAAACAAATATACAAATGAGCAAGAAGACTCACAGGTAGTTGTAAGTATTTGCTAGAAAATTAAGAGCGCAACATCAAGTGAATGTAAAGTTAGACTGGTGACTTAAGAAGGTGTCTCTGAGGAGCTGATATTGATGCAAAGATCTGAATGATAAAAAGGAGCTAGTCATGAGAAAATCTAGGAAAAGAACATTCCTGGTAAAAAGAAGACTTAGTGAAAAGGCAGGAGTAAGCTTAGTGCCATTAGAAATTCCTGGATTGTCTTAAGCCTGGATTGTTTAATTGCCTGCTGCCCTCATTTGGGTAGAGAGGATTTAATTTAAGAGTGTTGTCCACCGAAATGCAGAGTGTGATCATGTTGAATACTAACAATGGCAATTACTTCTTTCTGTTGTGGTCTGTTTGGTATTTATGTAATGTTTTGTATTCATTTTGCTTCCTTCTTGAGCTCAACATAATGTACTCATCATGATGTCACTCTGTCACTTCCCATTGCCACGCTGGCACAACAGGGCTACTATGAACTTGTCTTCAGTGACAGCATTTGACCTTGTGGTTAGTTTCTTGCTTTTCTATTTACTGATATTTGTGACTCATAAGTGTCGCTAATAAAATTGGTCTACCTGTTTCACACAATAGGCTCAGATCCTTGGTAGACCTCTAGTTAGTTTGGAACTTTATGCTACATGTTTTTTTGTTTGTTTTTTTCTGCCTTTCCTCCAATTTATGTGCTCCTTCTTTTGATGCATTTTCTTTAGCTTCTTACCACTTCACAGCTAGCTAAGGAAGCAGAACTTAGTGAAGGCTTTTCATTCTGTAGCATCAGGTTTTAGGTTGTGAAATCCAAAGCATTGGTTGTTGATGAAGATAACCAAAAAAAAAAAAAAAAAAAAAAAAATGAAACCCGTTGCCATCAAGTTGACTCCAACTCATGACGACCCTATAGGACAGAGTAGAATTGCCCCATAGGGTTTCCAAGGAACAGCTGGCAGATTCAAACTGCTGACCTTTCAGTTAGCAGCCTAAGCTCTTAACCACTGTGCCACCAGGATTCCATTAATGAAGATAGGGTAAACTTATTCTTAAATTGTTTTATGATTTTTGTATGTATCTGTTTATAAGGCATGATCTATTTTTTTTTTTATTTAAAAAATATGTACTGGGTACCTACTGTATAGAAATAGATACAAATTTTCAGACCTAGGGGAAAACAAGCAGACAATGCCATTGCTAACATGTAGTTTGCACTATAGGTTGAAGAAATGAAATTAATACATGAATAAGCAAGAAAACTCACAGGTAGTTGTAAGTATTTGCTAGAAAATTAAGAGCGCAATATCATAGTGAATGTAAAGTTAGACTGATGACTTAAGAAGGTGTCTCTGAGGAGGTGATATTGATGCAAAGATCTGAATGACAAAAAAGAGCTAGTCATGAGAAAATCTAGGAAAAGAACATTCCAGGTAGAAAGAAGACTTAGTGAAAAGGCCAAAAGTCAGGAATAAGCTTGGTGCCATTAGAAAATCCTAGATTGTCTTAAGCCTGGATTTATGTAGGCAATATAAAGTTTTAAAAGATCTCTTAAGCTGCAGTGGGAGTGGGGAGATCTGAAGAATCCGGTGCAAACAAAAGTTTCGTTAGCTGATTGTTACAGTAGTCCACGCAAGGAAAGATGGTGACTTAAACCAAAGAAGAGGCAGTCAAAACAGAAACAATTAGATATATGTGAAATTTATTTTGGGAGTAGAGTATACTAGCCTTGCTTATAGATGCAATGGGACCAGGGCTGATAGAAGAGAAGAATAAAAGATAATTTCAAGATTTGGTGTGATCAACAAGGTAGATGTGGGACCACTTACTCAAGTAGGGTAGAATATGGGAGGAGCCTGTTCCTGGAGGAGGGGGCATTGAAAGTTCTGCCATGGCCGTGTTATGATTTATAGACTTAGAGTCGTGCCTATAAGAATGCCAAGTTAGAACTGGAGATAAATTGAGATTTATCGAATCCCTGAGACTAGAAGAGCTCACCTAAATACTCTCTGTAGATAAACAAAAGGAGCAGAGTTGAGCCTCAGAGCCCTCCACCATTACAGGTGGAGCAGAGGAAGCAAATGAAGATTGTGGAGAAAAAAGTCAGTGAAGTAGGGAAATATAATGATATTGTGGTGTCCCTGAAACCAAGTAAAGAAAGTGTTTCAAGAAAGGAGGAAAGGTTTGCGTATTGTGTTAAATGCATGTGAGACGTGAAGAAAGTAACAGAAGAGTGACAAAATGATTTTGAAACATGGAATTATTAATGAAGCAATCTTAGTGGGGTGATGGAGACCAAAGACCAGCTGGGCTGTGTTGGAAAGAGAATGTGAGGTAAGGAAATGATTTTAGTCAATCATTTAAATGAAGACTTTCTGTGAAGTGGTACAAGGAGATAGAACAGTAGTTGAAGAGCAACGTAAGGTTAAGGAGAACTTTTGTTTTCTAAGATGGTGCATATTTGTGTGCTAATGAATAATGAGAGGGTAGATGATGATGGGGAAAGAAAGGACACTTGCAGCTGCAAAGTCCTTAAGAATACAGAAAGCGCAGTATCCAAAACTCAAAGTGAGAGGTTTACCTGACCAGAGCAAGAACATTTTATCCATAGCACCAGGATAGAAGGCAGAAATAATGTTATCAGCTGTTGATAAACTAGTATGTTTGTAAAGATGAGGAAGTTGCTGTTTGATTCCTTTTTTTTTTTTTTTTCCAATATTTTATGTAATGGTTTCCAGGTAAGAGTCAGGCGGTTGAAAGAGCAGGTGTCAGAAATTAAAGGAGCAGGGGGAGTAAAATGCTCATCTTGAAAAGTGAGAAACCAAACATACCAGAGAAATTATGAAGATTGCTGGACCCTCTTGCGTTCACTTTTGAAATTTGTCAGCATAGTCAGCATAGATAGGCACTATTCTCGAGCAAGATTCAGCTGTGTTGATGCAGAGCGAGAGTAGGCAAATAGATGTATTTAGCCAGGAGTCAGATTTTGCTAGGAAGCCCTGATGGTGCAGTGGTTAAAGCACTTGGCTGCTAACCAAAAGGTCAGCACTTCCAACCCACCAGCTGCTCTGAGTGTAGCAGCCTGCTTGCATAAAGATCTACAGCCTTGGAAACCCCATGGGGCAGTTCTACTCGGTCTTATAGGGTTGCTATGAGTTGGAATCTACTCAATCAGCCGTGGGTTTGATTTTGGTTTGAGGATTTGTCAGGTAGAGACAAGATTTGGAGGTGGAGAAAGGCAATAGTTATATATATTGCAAAGGAGTGAATGCAGTCTTAAGTTCGGTGAGAACAGATGGAGGAGGGGGATTAATAGCAAAAAAGTGGTCATTGTTATTTGATAATTTCTGAATAACTAGATCAAGGATTTTCCTAATCAACTGCAGTCTCTATAAAGCGATAGAACTCGCCAGAATATGAGAATCGAATTCTAACCCCAGATCCCATGTCCTTAAGAACGTTCAGACAAAATTTACAAAACAAATGAAATAACTATAATCAAGATTTTTAATATATAGATCAACCTATAGTAGCAAAAATTTGATAAACTCACTTTGGAAGTTTTCACTTGAGGGTGAAAATATATCCACTATTCTAGAAAAATGTATGAATCAGGTATGACTTAAAGTTACACCACAATTCTAAGAGAAAAACATTCCAAAAACCTGGAAACAAACTCATTCTTGCTATGAGGACTTGTGGGAAAATTTCTCTTTGATATTAATAGCAGAATAGCTTGTTTTTTTCTGAGTATTTTTGGTTTTTATATTATAGACACAATGATTTTTTTTAACTATTCTTAGTTTCTTCTGATTCATTATTTAACTAGTTTTTATTAAAACCCTACTGTTTACAAAGTACTGGAGTAGGCTGGGCACTTAACTTCTCTGAATCTTTGTGTTTGTTCAAGTGCAAAGTAAGCCTCATAATGCTTATTTCCTGGGATTCTTGCTTAGTGAAATAATTATGTAAAACATCTAGTATGGCAATATGATACGTATATAATAAATAGTGAATATTTTTATTAAAATTCACTCTATTTACTGGCCTTGAAAATCATGCCGCTTACATTTAATTTAATTAAATACTAAGTTATGTGATGACAGGAATGGTGTCTTATTCATTTTTGACTCTCTAGAAACTTCTACGGTGCCTGTCACAACTAGGAACTCTATGAATACTTGCTGAATAAACTGAACTGAATTCCTTGATGGTACTTATAAGCAGTATGATGAAAACACAAGTAAATAATCAGTTAACCATTGTTCCATTTATCAAGTGCTACATAACAAGGCACCTCAAAACTTAATTGCTTTAAACAGTGCAGTATTTATTTTGCTCACAAATCACAATTTGGGCAGGGCTTGGTAGAGACTACTCACTCTACTCCATTGCTGTCAACTGGGATGGCTCAAAAACTGGGTACGGGAATCACCTGTAGGCTCACAAATTCATAAGTTGGTTCCTGGCTGAGAAAGACTTCATTGCTGGGAGCTAGAACAGCTAAGACAACTTGAGCGTCTCTTTTTATACCCATGTGTTCTCTTCAGCTTGATGACCTCATGGTGGGCAGTCTTATAAGCCAGCTTAGAGCTCCCAAGGCACAAGTCCTGAGAGAGAGAAAGTCAGGCAGAAGGTATGTTACTTTTCATGACCTAAATCAGAAGTCATTTTTGTCACATTCTCTTTATCTAGATGTAGAATGGAACATATTGTTGAGGCCATTTTTGAAAATATAATATACCGAGACTTCCTGCAACATGGCGCTCTAGGCAGAAGCACCACGCCATCCCTCCACAGCAAAGATCCGAAAAACTAACCCAAACAGAGAAAACTGTAATCCTGAAATCCTAAACATCAAATGAAGAGATAAGAACTCAGCCGAGCACCAAATGCAATAAGAAACTGACAGAGAACAGAGAGTGAGGAGACATACATGGAGAGGTCCCCTATCAGCCAAAGCAGCACAGATCCTCCATCTTGGACGCCTATCAGAGACCAGCAAATAGAGTGTATGAGAAAGCAGCTTCACGTAGCTTTCAGCAGGACACAGAACAACCGGTAAACAGCGATATATGCTTTCCCACCCACCCCCCACCCTTCTTCACCCCCACTTGGCCTCCTCTGCTTCCGGAGGCTACAGTCTCTTGGCCGGGAGGCACCAGCTGCTTGGATTCTACCCACCCGCACTGGCCAACTTCCTGAGTGCAATTTGTTGGCTGCTGGTGTTCGTTTTTTCCGCTTCTCTTGATTTCTTCCTTACTTCTCACCACCTCCTCCTCCTTTTGTTCAAATACCTAGCTCCGTACATCATCGTTGCTTGTTCCTGAGGGGCTGTGGAGCTCTGTATGAGTGTGGAACTGCTTCCCAATCTGTGCTGCCATGCTGGTGGGATCCCGGGGTTTTTTGTTTGTTTGTTTGTTTTCAATTGTTTGTTTGTTTTCTTTTTCTTTTCTTGAGTTGGGAGCCCGTTCTGGCCGGGCGGTGCTGCACATCTTGGGACTACCCCCTCAGCTTGCGCAGATGCGCAGAGGGATCCCTGAGGACATTTCTTTTTTCATGTTTATTTTTTCTGATTTTTGGGGGGTTTTTCTTGTTCTTTTTTTTAAATTTGTTTTATTTTCTTTTCCCTCTTTTTCCCTTTTTGTCTGCCTTCATTACTCAGTTTCTCTTCTCTCTATACCTTCCTTCTCTTCCTGTCCCCTAAATACCTGGCGCTGAATACCTCTATGCCTTCTAGCCAGGCTGTACTTCGACACCTGGGAACAACTTCCCCAAACCTCATAGCTGCACCAGTGGGATCCTTAGGAGCTTTGTTGTTTTTTCTTTCTAATTTTTATTTATTCATTCTTTTTCTTTCTTTTTTTCTTCTTCCCCTTTTTGATTTTCTTCATTTCACAGTCTCTCATCTCTCCACTCCAACGGCAAGCTCCCCTAGCACTCTTTTTTGTTTGCTTGTATGTTTTAGGCTCCTGTTCCTCTCTCCTCTCTCCCACACCCATCTTAGCTCCACACATCACAATCTCCCCCCTCCATCCTGCCTACCTGCACTGTGTGCTTAACATCACACCACCATGCAGCACAGGCACGGCCTAACAGAACCTGCCCTGCACTGATTACCGACCCGCCACAAACAACCTATGCCACCAATTCTTCTTCAGCTAGACCTGCCCTGCTGTACCATA
>NW_004443972.1:11179428-11180653 GCF_000243295.1 Trichechus manatus latirostris
GAAAAGGCACTAGAACTACCTGATAGGGAATTCAAATCTCTAATACTCAGAATTATCCAAGAGTTGAAGCAAAAAGCAGACAAAAATGAGGAAAAAATAGACAAATTCATGGAAAAGGGAGACAAATTCATGGAAAATACAGACAAAAAAATGGAAGAATTCCAGAAAATAATGCAGGAATAAAATGCCAGAATAAATTCACAACTAGATTTTATACAAAAACAACAATTAGAGATCCAAAAGATAAACAACAAGATTTCAGAAATGGACTGTGTCATAAAAGGGCTGAGGAGCAGATCTGAAACAGTGGAAGACAGGACCAGTGGAATTGAAGACAAACACTTGGGTACAACTCGGTTTGAGGAAAAATCAGAAAAGAATTAAGAAAAATGAAGAGACCCTGAGAATTATGTGTGATACAATCAAAAGCAAAAATCTTCAAGTGATCAGAGTTCCAGAACAGGGGGAGAAAACAGAAGACACAGAGAAGATCACTGAAGAATTGCTGACAGAAAACTTCCCCAATATCATGAAAGATGAAAAGCTGACCATCGAAGAAGCTCAATGAACCCCATATAGGATAGACCTCAAAAGAAAATCACCAAGGCATATCGTAATCACACTCGCCAAAACCAAAGACAAACAAAGAATCCTGAGAGCAGCTCAAGAAAAACAACATGTAACATACAGAGGAGAAACAATAAGACTAAGCTCAGATTATTCAGCAGAAACCATGCAGGAAAGAAGGCAATGGGATGACATATATAAAACCTTGAAAGAAAAAAATTGCCAGCCAAGACTAATATATCATGCAAAACTCTCGTTCAAATACAATGGTGAAATTAGGTCATTTCCAGATAAACAGAAATTAAGGGACTATATAAAAACCAAACCAAACTTAGAAGACTTATTAAAGGAAGTCCTTCAATCTCAGAACAAACAATATCAGACCACAGGCTGAATATAGGACACAGGATTGTACTAGCCAGATACCAACCTAGGAAATGAACTCCTAAGGACTATGCAAAACCAAAAGAATTACAACAGGGAACCAGAGAGGTTAACCTGTAAATGACAACAGCATCAGAACAATAAAAGAGGGAATAAATGGTGTAGATATAGGACCTTCTAATGGAGACTAGGTCAAGCAATAACAAGTAATAATAGACTGGTTCAAATCTAGGAAGAAAAGGGTAAATTTCATGGTAACCACAAAGAAAGTTAA
>NW_004443972.1:11180753-11191986 GCF_000243295.1 Trichechus manatus latirostris
ATCATGGTGATGGAATAATTTGGAAAAGGATAGTGAGAATAGCAGCACAACTGGAAGAATATAATTGATGTCACTGAATTGTACATGTAGAAACTTTCAAAATGGTGTAACTTTGGCTATGTATATTTTCACCAAAAAAAGTTCCTCAAGGTCAAGAAGGGAGAGCGTTGACATGTCATGGGGTTGTTAACCAATGTCATAAAACAATATATGTACTGCTTGTTTAATGAGTAACTATTTGTTCTGTAAATCTTCATCTAAAGTACAATAAAAAGTTTTAAAAAAGAAAAAATAATCTACCATAGTCTGAATGACAGTGTTGTTTAGCAACTGATCCAAGATACTCTCTGACTAGAGTTTTGTGAATGAGAGAGAGCAGTGAAATGCTTTGAGAGTGACAGCTTTCCTGTTTATGATGATAGTGATGATTGCAAAATCCCTAGGCACATTTTCCTTAGCACACCATAAGTGAAGGACAAACCCATGAGTCTCACCTTTTCTATTAGAAATCTTCTGGAGACTCTCCCTAAAGCTCCTCAGTTAACTTAGATGTTCCTACTTACCTCCTCCCAGAGGCCTTCTGCTAGAATGACCATCAGTTTGTACAGGTAGGATTAGACATTCTGAACTTAAAATTTATTCAACAATAAAAAACAATTTCAAAGCAAATAAAAAAAGAACGGGAGGAGGAAACTATAGTTTGAAAGTGTCCTAAGAAACATATCAAATATTTGCAAAAATGGGCCTGACTTGGACCTTGATTCAAACAAACGAAATTTTAAAAAAGTAAGATAATTGGGACATTTGAACTCTGACTCAGTATTTGATGATACTAAGGATACTTCTTCATTGCAAATACATTTCAGTATGGATTACACCTCAACATAAACGGCAACTATACATGTGGACCTCACCAGATGAAATACACAGGAATCAAATCGACTACATGTGTGAAAAAAGACTATGGAAAAGCTCGATATCATCAGTCAGAACAAGGCCAGAAGCCGACTGTAGAACAGACCATCAATTGCTCATACACAAGTTCAAGCTGAAAATGAAGAAAATTAGACCAAGTCCACGAAAGCCAAAGTATGACCTTGAGCATATTCCACCTGAATTTAGAGACCATCTCAAGAATAGATTTGACGCATTGAATACTAATGACCGAAGACCAAAGGAGTAATGGAATAACATCAAGGACATCATACATGAAGAAAGCAAGAGGTCATTAAAAAGACAGGAAAGAAAGAAAAGACCAAAATGGATGTCAGAAGACACTCTGAAACTTGCTCTTGAACGTTGAGTAGCTAAAGCAAAAGGAAGATATGATAAAGTAAAAGAGCTGAACAGAAGATTTCAAAAGACGGCTCAAGAAGAGAGAGTAAAGTATTATAATGACATATGCAAAGACCTAGAGATAGAAAACCAAAAGGGAAGAACCTACTTGGCATTTCGTAAGCTGAAAGAACTGAACAAAAAATTCAAGCCTCAAGTTGCAATATTGACGGATTCTATGGGGAAAATATTAAATAACACAGGAAGCATCAAAAAATGATGGAAGTAATACACAGAGCCACTATAACAATAAGAATTGGTCAACATTCAACCATTTCAGGATGTAGCATATGATCAGGAACCAATGGTACTGAAGGAAGAAGTTCAAGCTGCACTGAAGGAACCAGCGAAGAACAAGGCTCCAGAAATTGATGGAATACCAATTGAGATGTTTCAACAAATGGATGCAGTGCTGGAAGTGGTCACTTACCTAGGCCTAGAAATCTGGAAGACAGCTACCTGGCCAACCAGCTAGAAGAGATCCATATTTATGCATATTCCCAAGAAAGGTGATCCAACTGAATGCGGAAATTATCAAACAATATCATTAATATCACCCACAGGTAAAATTTTGCTGAAGATCATTCAAAATCGGCTACAGCAGTATATCGACAGGGAACTGCTAGAAATTCAAGCCAGATTCAGAAGAGGACGTGAAACAAGGGATATCACTGCTGATGTCAGATGGATCCTGGCTGAAAGCAGAGAATACCATAAAGATGTTTACCTGTGTTTCATTGACTAGGCAAAGGCATTTGACTGTGTGCATTATAACAAATTATTGGTAACATTTAGAAGAAAGAGAATTCCAGAACACTTAATTGTGCTCATGAGGAAACTGTACATAGATCAAGAGGCAGTGATTCGAACAGAACAAGGGCATACTGTGGTTTAAGTCAGGAAAGGTGTGTGTCAGGGTTTTATCCTTTCTCCATACCTATTTGATCTGTATGCTAAGCAAATAATCCAAGACGCTGGACTATATGAAGAACGGGGCATCAGGATTAGAGGAAGACTTACTAAAAACCTACAATATGTAGATGACACAATCTTGCTTGCTGAACTGAAGAGGTGTTGAAGCATTTACTGATGAAGATAAAATACTTCAGCCTTCAGTATGGACTACACCTCAACATAAAGAAAACAAAAATCTTCACAACTGGACCAATAAGCAACATCATGATAAACAAAGAAAAGATTGAAGTTGTCAAGGATTTCGGTTTATTTGGATCCACAATCAACACTCATGGAAGCAGCGGTCAAGAAACTGAAGGACACATTGCATTGGGCAAATCTGCTGCAAAAGGCTTCTTTAAAGTGTTCAAAAGCAAAGATGTCATCTTGAAGACTAAGGTGCACCTGGCCCAACCCATGGAGTCTTCATTCACCTTATATGCATGCAAAAGTTGGACAATGAATAAGGAAGACTGAAGAAGAATTGACGGCTTTGAATTGTGTTGGTGAAGAATACTGAATGTACCATGGATTGCCACAAGAATGAACAAATCTGTCTTGGAAGAAATACAACCAGAATGCTCCTTAGAAGCAAAGATGGCAAGACTATGTCTCACATACTTTGGACATGTTATCAGGAGGGACCAGTTCCTGGAAAATGACATCATGCTTGGTAAAGTAGAGGGTCAGTGAAAAAGAGGAAGACCCTCAACGAGATGGATTGACATAGTGGCTGCAACAATGGGCTCAAACATAATAACAACAATTGTGAGGATGGTGTAGGACCAGGCAGTATTTCGTTCTGCTTTACATAGGGTCTCTATAATTTGGAACCGACTTGACAGCACCTAACAACAACAAGGAATTATAATGAAGTTTCGGGGTTATGATAACGGTACTGTATGTTTAAAACAGAAGACCTTATCTTTTGGAGATACATACTGAAATGTTCGCTGAGGATGTCTGAGACTTTCTTCAAATAATCCAAGGGACAGGAAGTAGCATGATATAGATGAAACAACATTGGGCATATTGTATAATTGTTGAATATGGGTAATGGGTATATGAGAGATTCATTGTTATTCTATTTTTAATATGTTTAAAATTTTTTGTAATAAAAAGATTTTTTAAATTTTTTTTAAGTTTTGAGTTTAAGCTAGAAATTTATCTCAGAATTTCTGGTCTTGATCCTGTCAATGTATACCTATTGTTATTGTTAGGTGCCATGGAGTCAGTTCAACTTATAGTGACCCTGTAAGACAGAGTAGAACTTCCCCGTAGGGTTTCCAAGGAGTGGCTGGTGGATTCAAACTGCCGATCTTTGGTTAGCAGCCAAGTTCTTAACCACTGCACCACCAAGTCTCCAAATGTATACTTGGTGCCATTTTTGGCGTTCCTATTCCTGTAGGCTTTCTACTTTCTGATTTCAGGATTGAATAAAGAAATATTAGAATCTCAAACACTCTCCCTAATTGCATTCGTCAGTGCTTCTAAACTGTCCAATTTGCTATAAGGATTGCTGACACTAATCATATGCTCTTAGAAATGCCAAAAGGATTACCTTTCTGATGTTGTCCTCTAGGCTCCTCAAGCTCCTGCTTAATCTTGGGGCTAGATTGTATTATTGTTCACAGTATCTGCTGCCTCTTCTCACAGGAGGACTATTTATCCCTGCCCCAATGATATCAGATCTGGCCATATAATGTGTTTTGTCCAATGAAATGTGAGGAAAGGAGATGTGTGAGACTTCAAAGCAGAAGTTTAAGAGCTAGCACATGATTCGAATATCCTCTTTTCCTCCTGCCACTAGGCCAGCAATGCCCCAAGTAGAAGCTGCTCCTTCAGCCTGGATCCCGGAATGAAGATGATGCAGAGCAAAGCTGTAGTTAACCCAGATGAGTGTGTAATACAAGTAAGTAATAAAGCTGCTGTAAACCACTAGTTTTGAAGTTGTTTGTTATTGCGGCTAAACAGTCTAACCTGCCTGACACAAACTCTCTTCAATCAGCGTGCGTTGTGGCTTGTTCAGTCCTAGATAAAGAGTTTTCCACCCACAAAAAGCTACCATCTATAAATCAACTGGTAATTTGATGTTAGATACATAGTGAGATCCCATTCTCATGAATAACAGCAAGATGATCTTCATCTGAATGACTTTATTGATGATACCAAAAAAATTAAACTTTAATCTGTTTGTCTACGTACAAGCATAGCCAACATTAATCCCTGCAGGAAATTGTTAGATGATGATCAATATTATGTGTTAAAATGGTAAAATATTGAGGTCTATTTATTATATATACTTAAATATCCAGAAACAACCATTAGAATGCTGAATAAAAACAAGTGAGCTCCAACAGATAAATACGTATCTCCCAAATTTTCATACACTCAGTACAAGCACAGTGATAGTACATTAAAATGAGTAATGTGCTCTTTTTCCTTAAGGCAAGAATGCCAGTATTAGTTGTGCATGAAATATAAAGTAGTACTCTGTATTAGTCAAGTTGGAATAGGTAACAAACAACTCAAAATCTCAGTAGCTGTACATCTATAATTTATTTTTGGTTCATGCCAAGTTTGTTATAGGTCAGGTCACCCTCCTGGGCAGCTGTCCTGTGTGTAGCAACTCAGCAACATAAGCTGTTTTGATCTTGCTGCTCCACTCTCTCAACAAACAACCTCCCTGATTACTACTGAAGGAATGGATACTGGAGATCCATGCAGGTACTTTTTATTGCCACCACTCATGACTGACACATTTCATTGGCCAGCATTAATCACATGACCCTACCTAAAGCTACAGCAGCGTTGGCTCAGTGGGCTCAGGAAGAAAAGAAATATTGATGAGCAGAAATAATTTCTACCATGTGCTTCTTTCATGTTTTAAATAATATGAAAAGGATGATATAAAAAGGGAAGGTTAGGCTGATAGAAATGGAGAGAAAAGGTTGCACAGAAATTTATTTCTAGAATCATTGAATTCTTAACTATATGCAAAATATTTGAAATCTTGAAAGAAGTGTTTTAACATTAACGCCGCAAGACTTTTCCTAATTATAGGGTAACATCTCCCACAACTTGATTTCTTTCAATAGAATAGTAGCATATCACTATAGAAATTGAGGTGGCAATAATAATAATAATGCAACAACAACATTGTTAGACAACATTTGCTGTGTACTTATTCTGTGCTAGACTCTTTAGTCAATGTACTTTATAAGAATCGTTTTATGTAAAATGTGCTACTCAAAGAAGACACTCCAAAATAGTTATTATTGACCTTGAACCTTTAGAATCTTTGAGTAGTAATTAATATGGCCAATTTTTTTCAATGAAAATATGAATGACTGACAACAAAGAGTGTTTGATATTAATGACAGTATCCCATTCTATACGGTAGTTTTCATATTTCTTTACATTCCCTTATGATTTGGCAGCATTTCAAAGATAACATATGTGTGTTCCAGTGCTCCAAGTATTTTTGAAAGTCTGTGCTAACATAAAATGTGCTTTCACCTCACCAACTCTGTGCTATAATACCAACTGGGGAATATTCTCATGTATGTCAATCAGACATAGGATAGACACTAGAAATCTTAATCATATCTTAGGTTGGCGGGGAGGAAAGAGCTTAAACAAAGAAACTACAAGACTATCAAATGTCTTATGGAAAGGCATACAAAATTCAGAACGGTGGTTCTGTAGGGATAGGGAGAGAAGAGACAGGAAAGATGGGATGGGGAAAGACAGAGAACTTTCAAAGGTACTGGTCAACCTTTATTTCTTAAACTGGACTTAGGGTACAGGAGTATTTGTTTTATTATTTTAAAAATGCATATATAATATACTCTTTTGTGTGATTATGTATTTTACAAATAGAAAAAGAAGTTTGATGAGGGAAAAAAAGTAGACACAAAATCACAGCTATATGGGACCCCTTGGTTCACCTTATAATTTTATCTTTGTTATGCAGAATGAAAGACTTTGGGGAAAAGTAAAATAAACACTTTTGGAGCAAAAGTGACAATTTTCAATGATGGACAATTTTACACAGTGGTAATGTGTAAAAGTTAATTGGGTTGGATTAGCAATCATTGTAATACTATATTTTCAGGAATAGATTTTATGAGTGAAAGGACTCTGTGACTTCCATCTTGTCTCCCTGTGTCTATTCCCAATTCATCAGATGCATTCTTAGCACTGAGGCCAGTGAATCTTTGTTAGAAGAAAATCTGGTATCTGACTCCTGCTGAACATCCTCCAAGGTCACTTCAAACTTCATGGAATGGTGTCAGGGTCCCTACCTACTTTTTAAGTCTCATTTTCTACTACTCCCACCATGTGATAAAAACTATATATACTTAGCCCTGTGCAGTCCCTCTCACATGCTATACTTTTTCTTAACTTCCTGCTTTTTCATATGCTGGACTCTTTTCCTTCTCAACCTTATCTGTCTGGCAAACTGCTACTCATCTTTTAAGATTTAGTTCAAATCTCACCTCTGCTTGGAACCTTTCCTTGATTTTTAGAGGATTTCAATACTTGCTCCTTGGTCTCTGACAGTACTTTGTGCCTACAGAAGTTCACTTAGCATATTTTTGTTTCTTTGTGAATTTGTCCCTTCCACTAGAACTGGGAGCACATGGAAAGTTGGACTGAAATTTATTCTGTTCATTTCTGTATACTTACGGTTTAGAACTGTACCTGAAACATACTGGGCACTTAACAGATGATAAGAGTCCAGAAATTCCCAATATAGGTACATCTGCTACCTCTCAAGTTTGACCAAAAATCCAACAAATCACTAACATTTCTTCCTTCCAAACATGATGATGATCTTCCATTTACACACCACCTAGTAATAAATATAATGGCTAACATTTATTTCATATGTTATGAACCTAACACTACATTACTTGTTTACATCATTCTCTCTAATATGCACATCAGTCCTTCTAGGTGCGTATTATTATCCCCATTTCATGGTGAAAAACCTGAAGCTCAGAATAGTTAAGTAACTTGCCCGAAGTAATACAGCTAAGAGTTGGTAGGTTCAACCTCCAAATCCAGTCTATCTCCAAAACCGTGCTCTTTAATGAATATATCTTGCTTCCCCCAAATGGACATATTGTAACTCTACTGCACAGGAGAAAGCATCAGGGTTCATACAGTGTGATATTTCTCAATTTGTAATGACAATAATAAAAAAAAAAAAATCAGTATGTCTGGATGATCCACCTTGCAATGATCTATTCCCAGAAAACAAGCATCACCAAGGGACTGCTTCTAGGTGAAGGTTTACATCCACAACGGAGGCATTTGAAGACTTTGAATCTAGAGAAAGAAAGCTCCTTTCTTTCCTTGAAAGCTTGTCTTTCTGAGCTATACCAAAAAAGAAATGTTTCAGAGAACTCGTTTTGCAACGTTTCATTTCTGCTAACAGGCAGAGCAACAATTGTTTTCAGTTTCCTCAAAAAATAAATAAATAAACAAGTCCAAAACTTTGATTGATTCCTGTCTTGGAAATTCAGAATCATAATTTTGCAGTTATATTTTTATTGTTTTTAAACTGACTGTCTCAGTTTGCCCAATTATTTTTCAAAACCATATCTAGTTCCTTCTATTCCTAATATTTTAACACTCCTGCCAATTGTGAACAATCTATAAAACTTTGCTTTTTACCCATATTTAACACTATAGAAATAATTCATTTAACCCTTCTTTTTATTCTCCTTTGATAACATAATGAAGAACAACTTATCTGTTCTTTATAATGAGCAGTTTTATGCATGTTGACTTGGAAGATGAATACCAAATCAGTTGATTGATTGACTGAATGTTTGTAGTTTATAAAATATTGTATTTTAAATGCAAAATGAAGAAATATACAGTCATGCACCATCTAATGTCCACAATAACCAGAAAAAAACAAACCTGCGCTGTCAAGTCAATTCCAACTCATGGCAACCCTACAGGACAGAGTAAAACTGCCCCATGGAGTTTCCAAGGAGCAACTGGCAGATTCGAACTGCCGACCTTTTGGTTAGCAGCCTGAGCTCTTAACTATTGTGCCACCAGGGCTCTGATGTTCATGATACAGTCTGTAAAATAAAGATGATATGTGATCTGGACGTTGTGCGAACACCACATTGTGGATGAAGATCATTTTAGGCATTCATTTCCAGAATAAGGAGGTGTTGTCCATATAAAAAATTTGCTGGGGCAAATACCCTCCTACAATAAGTTTATCTAAGGTTTCGACAAATTCTTCTGCTGCCTTCCAATCAGCACTGGCCAACTCACCACTTACTTTCACACTATGCAGTGAAAAATGTTGTTTGAAGTGCTTGAACCACACAGAGATAGCACTAAAGTTGATATCTTATTCTGATCCTGCTTTGTCTTTAAGAATCTC
Organism: Trichechus manatus latirostris; assembly: GCF_000243295.1. Classification (NCBI taxonomy): domain Eukaryota; kingdom Metazoa; phylum Chordata; class Mammalia; order Sirenia; family Trichechidae; genus Trichechus; species Trichechus manatus. The sequence goes on from NW_004443972.1 coordinate 11,189,461, forward strand.
AAACAAGCTTTGTGTGCCTTGGCAGTAATCATCGATGTGCTGGGAGGGATTCACTTTTGTGTTTGGTCCTCAATCCACACCATTAGCAATTTCTCCATATCTGAATATAGGTCCCTCTCACACTTTGTTAGCCTTGTAGCTTTCAGTGGAGCTGATCCTTTAACAGCTTGGAGAATCTTCTCTTTGTTTTTGAGGATCGTCATGATTGTTGAATGCAACATGCCTAAATCTGCTACACCTCGTTTTCCAATTGGGATTTCTAACTCTATTACAAATTTACAGGACCACAGACATCTAAGTGGTCAGACATTGCCCAGACATTAGGTAAGCACATGGCTGTACACAAGAAAGATATTCAGAGGCTAATCTTCTTAACTAAAATAAAAGAACTCTCTATAAGTTTGAGGGTATAAATCCAAGAAAAAGCAATGTGCACCAATATGGCTATATTCATGCACGAAATGCTTAATGAAATATGCTATTTCCAGTACAAATAATTGCCTTTGTTTTCATCATCTTGCATCGTAGCAGGCTACAGAATAGTGTACGTTTTATCCTGATCTATAATCAGACAGTTCATAAAACTCTAATGGAAATGAAGATTTTCCTATTTGAAGTGGTCAAATTTCCATTTTCAAACACATCACTGCTTATAACCACTGATGGCATTTGGGTTTGCTTTTGAGTTTTAGGATAATAGCAAATTATAGAGAAAAGCTACCAATTCTTTGTCAGTTGAACTATGAGGAAAAAGGCCCATCAACTGTCTGAAAGAAAAGCAAACCTACATGATGCTTTTAAATGAAAAAATATATATTTGTTTGTAGCTGTGTGGTATTTGGAAATTTAAGATCATTAGTCCCGCTTAAGAAACCAGGGAGTTTGTGCAAGAACGTAATTTTTTTCTCTTACTTTAAATCCATTTTAGGAATAAATAGAAGGATAAGGAAAGCAAAGCAAGAGAGCATTCTTTTTTTTCCTATTTCAGTGGTCTGTGATCCATAAAATTTAAGTGGTTATTTAAAGCAGCCCAACCTGAGTGGAACTGTGTTGTGGAATACCTTTGCCTTTCTAATACTTTTTCGTCTGAATGTTCCTTCCACCTACCTTCCTTTGTACCTAACTGAAACCTTCAAAGTCTCCCTACTTCAACTTAAATCTCCCTTCTTTTGTGAAAAATTTGTCCCCTCAGCCTGCTAGCCCATATTGATCTCATTCACTCAAAAAATATTTTGTAAAAGCCAGCTTAGCGATCATCCTCCCTAACTTCTACAAAATTTAGGGAAATTTTTAATAAAATCCCTGACATGTAATTATTCAACTTCTAGTTCAATACTTGCAACTTATTTTGTGAGGCACCAACTCCTAAAACATCTTCCTTATGTTATAGTTATTCTTGTTAGGTGCCAATGAGTTGGTTCTTACTCATAGCGACGCCATGTACAACAGAACAAAACAATGCCCAGTCCTGTGTCATCCTCACAATCGTTGCTATATTTGAGCCCAGTGTTGCAGCCACTGTGTCAATCCATCTCATTGAGGGTCTTCCTCTTTTTTACCGACCCTCTACTTTACCAAGCATGATGTCCTTCTCCAGGGACTGGTCCCTCCTGATAACGTGTCCAAAGTACATGAGATGAACTCTCACCATATTCATTTCTAAGGAGCATTCTGGCAGTACTTCTTCCAAGACAGATATGTTTGTTCTTCTGGCAGTCCATGCTATAGTCAGTATTCTTCTCCAACATCATAATTCAAAGGCATCAATACTTCTTTTTCGGTCTTCCTTATTCATTGTCCACCTTTTACATGCATATGAAGCGATTGAAAATACCATGGCTTGGGTCAGGCATACCTTAGTCTCAAAGTGACATCTTTGCTTTTTAGCACTTTAAAGAGGTCTTTTGCAGCAGATTTTCACAAGGCAATAATATGTTGTTTGATTTTTTTTTTTTACTTCTGCTTCCATGAGTTTTGATTGTGGATCCAAGTAAAATGAATTCCTTGATAACTTCAATATTTTCTCCATTTATCATGATGTTGCTTATTGGTCCAGTTGTGAGGATTCTTGTTTTCCTTATGTTGAGATGTAATCCATACTGAAGGCTGAAGTCTTTGATCTTCATCCATAAGTGCTTCAACACCTCTTCAGTTTCAGCAAGCAAGGTTGTGTCATCTACATATCATAGGTTTTTAATAAGTCTTCCTCCAATCCTGATGCCCCATTCTTCATATAGTCCAGCTTCTTGGAGTATTTGCTCAGCATACAGATTCAATAAGTATGGTGAAAGTATACATACACCTTTGCTGATTTTAAACCATGTAGTATCTCCTTGTTCTGTTTGAACAACTGCTTCTTGGTCTACGTACAGATTCCTCATGAGCACAATTAAGCGTTCTAGAATCCCATTCTTCACAATGTTATCCGTAATTTGTTATGATCCACACAGTCGAATGCCTTTGCATAGTCAATAAAACACAGGTAAACATCTTTCTGGTATTCTCTGCTTTCAGCCAAGATCCATC
>NW_004443972.1:11193901-11195076 GCF_000243295.1 Trichechus manatus latirostris
GGGTGACAACAGGACAAATGAAAATACATTAATAAAAATGTTTAACAGGGTTAAGCTTGGCCTATAATAATTGAGGCATCATCTTAGATCAAGATGTGTCCTTTCATCAACACACTTAACTAGGTTGTTTAATCTGTGGTCTTCAAAGTGTGACGCACCCTTGTATGAGTATGAAAAGTTATCCTCTGAGTGAAGAGAAAAGCAATGTGAAATTTCTATTTGTAATTTTTATTTTATCCATTAATAATTTTTGAGATTTTTGTGCCTATTTCTTTATATATATATATATATAGTAGTGTCACTATCCACCACCCATCTGTCAGTTTGTCATATTGTGCTGGCTTGCAGGTTGCTATGATGCTGGAAGTTATGTCGTAGGTACTTCAAATACCATCAGGTTCACCCATGATGGATAGGTTTCAGCAGAACTTACAGATGAAGACAGACTAAGAAGAAAGGGCTAATGAGCTACCTCCAAAAATTAGCCAGTGAAAACCTGATGGATCACAACAGAATATTGTTTGATATAGATGAGCCTAGGTTGGAAGCCACTCAAAATGCACAGTGGCCACAACATTGGACTTGAGCATACCAATGATTGTGAAGATGGCACAGGATTGGGCAACATTTTATTCTGTTACACATAAGGCTGTTATAAGTCAGAGCTTACTTGATGGCAACTAACATAACAATAAGTATCTCTATCAATCCACATTCGTATTATATGTATACACATATATAAAAACGGAAGTGCTCAAAAGTTAAACTGATATAAATGCATTTTCTCAAAATCAGGAAACCACATTTTCAACCGATATTTCAGCCTGTGAAGTTTCTACATTGTCTATAAGTCTATGCCATTCATATTTGCTAAAGCCTCCCTCTCTCAAGCTATTTGCCTATATATGTGTTCAGATAACTTCATGCATTTCCATTAGTAACCATAACTCTAGCTTCTGCTTTCTGTTTTTAATTATAAACTCATTAGGATAAGAAAGCAGAGATTAAAGAAGTCTAACATTGGCCAAAAGTGAATGGTCATATAAAAAACTAACCAAAACCCGTTGCCATAAAGTCAATTTTGACTCATAGTAACCCTATAGGACAGAAAAGAACTGCCTCATAGGGTTTCCAAGGAGCGGCTGGTGGATTCCAACTGATAACCTTTTGAATGG
>NW_004443972.1:11195672-11196800 GCF_000243295.1 Trichechus manatus latirostris
AGGATCTAAAATATACAAATAATTTTCAAAAGTCACCTGTAAAAAAGCAAACAATCCAATTAAAAAATGAGCAAGAGACATGAAAAGACATTTCACTGAAGAGGATATGCAGATCCAAATAAGCACATGAAAAGATGTTAGATGTCATTGACCATTGGAGAAATGTAAATTAAAACCACAATGGGATATATCTAACCACCTATGAGAATGGTTAAAATAAAAAAAATTTTAAAAAGTGACAACACCAAATGATGGCAAGGATATAGAGAAACTGAATCAGTCATACATTGCTGATGGGAATGTATAATTGTACAGCCTTTCTGAAAAAGAAGTTTTGCATTTTCTTATAAAACTAAACATGCAGCTACCATATGACTCAATGATTGTACTCCTAGGTATTTATTCCAGAGAAATGAAAACATATATTCATGCAAAAACGTACACAAATGTTCATAGAAGTTTATTCATAATAACCAAAAAAATGTAAAATTCCAGATATGTTTCAATGAGTAAATGGTTAAACAAAATGTGGTATATCCATACAATGGAATGCTACTTAACATTAAAGAGTAATGAACTCTTGATACACACAACAACTTGGATGAATCACCAGGAATTATGCTGAGTGTAAAAAGTCAATCCCAAAAGGTTATATACTGTATGACTCCACTTACATAACATTCTTGAGATGAAAAAATTATAGGAATTGTGGCAGGAGTCAGTGAGGGAGGTGGAGGTGACTATACAAGGATAACAGGAGGGATACATTTGGTGATGGAATTGTTCTGTATCTTGACTGTATCAACCTCAATATCCTGGTTGCAATATTGTACTATATTTTTACAGATGTTACAATTGGGGGAAACTAGGTGCAGCCCTGGTGGCACAGTGATTAAGAGCTTGGCTGCTAACCAAAAGGTTGGCAGTTTGAATCCACCAGCTACTCCTTGTAAACCCTATGGGGCAGTTCTACTCTGCCCTATTGGGTAGCTATGAGTTGGAATCGACTCGACGGCACACAACAACAGGTGAAGGGTACATAGGATCTCCCTATATTATTTCTTACTACATGTAAATCTAAGTTTTCTCAAAATAAAAATTTAATTAAAAAAATACATGAAGTCAAGG
>NW_004443972.1:11198189-11222357 GCF_000243295.1 Trichechus manatus latirostris
AAGAAGTCAAGAATAGATATATAGAGACCAGTGTTCATTAGTGGTTACCAGAAAGAGGAGGGAGAAAGGGGAAAGTATGCTTTAGATTGTAGCGACTTGTTATTTCTAGTGACAGGAAAAGTGACACTAAATACAGATGTAGTGGGCACAACACAACCAAAAAATGACTATATATGGACGGGTACATATGGATGTGTATAGGCGTATTTGTATACGTGTAGATACAGGTGTATACATAAGTGAGAACAAACCAAGTTATCTATAGGTATGTGTAAATAAAAATATGTGGGTGCAGGCACATATATTCATTGAACATACAAATACGAATACTTCTCAGACATAACCAAACACCTTCCAAGATTGGTTTTCTGGGTTTGAAAGTTTAGGACCATAGTCTCATGCAGGGACGGATTAACCAGTAAGCAAGGTATGCATGGGATTAATTGTGTTTACTTACTAATCTGTAGTGCACAATTTCACATGGGTTCAGTGCACATTAGTAAGTAAACACTATTAAGCCTGTGCATACCTTACTTATTGGGTAATCCATCCCTGTTCTCATTGGACAACTCAGTCAATAAGCATAACATAGTTCACAAAAACATGATCTGCATCCTAGTGAAGTTAGTAGTGTCTTGGGTTTTAAAAGCTTGTGAGTGACCATCTAAGATACAACTATTGGTCTCTACTCATCCAGCAAAACAGTAAGAAAGTAACCAAAAGTTCAGAGAAGAAACAATTCCTTATGAGCTATGACCTCATCTACCCTGAGACCAGAAGAACTAGATGGTGCCTGGCTACCACCACTAATCATTGTGATCAGGGTCACAATAGATGGTCCTGGATAGAATGGGAGAAAAATGTGGAGGAGAACTCAAATTCTTAGGACAAAAAAAAGGAAAAAAAATCAGACAAACTGGGACTATAGACCAGAGAGAACTCCTTGAGACTATCGCCCTGAGACACTCTTTAAACCTAGAATCAAGCCTATACCCTGAGATTATCTTTTAGTGAAATAGCAGAGTGGCACACAAGATAAAGGATATTATCCATATGATCAGTGCACTACTTCAAAACCATCTGCACAGGACCAAAAGGTCAACAATTACTCAAAAGCAAAGTTGAGAAGGTAAAAGGACAGGGAAACTAGAGTACTGGAAATAGAACAAACAGAACACAATTAAAGAGAATGCTGACACCTTGTGATAAATGTAACTAATGTCGCTGAACAATTTGTGCAGAAATTGTCAAATGAGAGCCTAACTTGCTGGGTAAACTTTCACCAAAAACTCAATAAAATATTATTTAAAAAAAAATATGCATCTAAGCTTATTTTTACATGAGGGAAATATGATAGAATGGAAAGCGTTCTCTCGGGAAGTTTATCAAAATTTCTTTCAATAGTCTTAAGATCAAGGACAGATGTAATCCTAATCCTTTTTACCTAGAATTTCAACTAAAAAGAAAATTTACAATTATTTGTACTGTGTTAAGTATGTTAATGAAATATTTCTATTTATCTTAATAAAGATACTTCTTTTTAAAGTTAATATAAGTAGCACTCTTGCCTATGTGTATATTTTTCTACATGGAATTTTTAAAAGGATAGACTTGTGTATACCAATGAGTAATGCATAAATGTTTGGTAATCTTAAAAAACTCAGAAGCAGAAATGAAGCTAGCAAGATGTGGATTTAAAATTGGTACTGTTTGTACTTCAAGGAACCTAACAAAAAGGCACTTTAGGATTATGGTTTAGTACTATGGCAACATAAGGAACATATAGGGAGAAATAACCAGAAAGAAATTATTACCATGTGGTTAGTGATTATGTTAGGATGAGTATGGCATATACATGGTATTCCCTTCTACCTCATGGCAGATTTCATTAATCAATCATAGCTACTCTGGCCACATGTGGCCAAAGAGTCTTTCTCAACCCCCTGTCCTAGAAACCAACCCAACCAAACCCATTGCTGTTGAGTCAATTCCTACTTCTGGAATCCATCTTAAATCTATCAAACTTAGCAATCAAGTTAAAATATTTTTTCCATTCCTTTGTGAGCAATTGCATAACAAATTATTTTATCTATAGTTTTCAAAGTTCCTATATTCTATTACATTTTTTATAAATAATCTGATTACATGTTAATTAAAATTCTTCAGCTAGTATCAGAACTATCCAAAAGGAAATAAATTCCTTATCCCAAGATGACTTGCCTAATAGGAATTTGAACTATCAAAATTAAGAGAATGAAATGTTTACATTTTCCATGAAAGACTGTTAGGAGGATGCCAGAAATGTCTCATAAACCCAAATGTTGAACACAAAGATTTACATACTGAAAGAACAGTGGAGAGCAAGTAATTTGTAAGTGTACATTTTTACTCTATTAAAGGTAAATATCACTCCAGTCTGTCTAAATGAAATTTTAAAAATTCAATTTAGCTATATTTTAATTACTTTCTATGTTCCTGAAGCTGTATTATGATCTGAAGACCCCCTAAAATGAACACACTCTATACACTGTCTTTCCTTCATGTGGCTCATAGTCTATCAAGGGAAATGGATTTATAAATAATTACTTGTGATGCCAAGTGTTAAGTGTCCGAATAAATTAAAACACAAAGTGCCACAGAACGTGTCCATAAAAAATGGACAGTTCATTCTGACTGGAGAGATCAAGGAAAACTATATGAAAGAGGGTTAATTAGTTCTCAAAAAAAAAAAAAAAGATGAAGCTTTTCAAGTATACAGATGAATATATTCCAGACAGAAATACGGTATAAGTAAAAGCATCATGCCTAGAATTTTCTTATCTATTTACCTCTCCTTCAAGCCCCATCTTTTGACCTTGCCAGAGCCTGAATTCTCAGTTAGCAATGGAAGAAGGTGGAGATTGGGGAAGATGAAGAGGGGACTACTCGAAGAAAGGGGAGACTGAGATGCCTTTCCCACTGTAAGTGCCAGCCATTGTCAGTGTGGTAAAGTAGAGGTTGGGAGAAAGTTTAAGATTAAATTAAATTTTTTTATTATTTTGGGGGACTAGATCTTCTTGATTAATGAACTTATATTGGGCTTTGAACTTACGGAAACAATAGAACCCTTTTTTTTCTTCAATACTTAAAAATGAGCAAGAAGGTCATGGGGCCTTCCTGAACTTTCATCAATGGGCGAGGTAAGCATTATCCCCTCAAAAGATGTAAAGGAGCAGTGGAAGAACTAAATAAAGTTGTATGATTACTCTCACCGTGTCCTATTTGTTCAGTATGCTAATGATCCAGTCGTTTGCTGGTAAATCTATGTAGAGCAATGTACAAAGCTGATTTTCCCCAAAACTTACCTTCAAAATAGTTCATATCTTCTGAAGAGTTATTATGTTACTTATTTAAATGATGTAATCATGTGATCTCACTTAGTTCTCAGTGAGCCTAAGGATACCCAGGTAGTAAGAAAGAGGGTAGGTAAGATTTTAACCCAAGCACTCCGAGTCAAGCAACCACCCTTGAAGCATATAGACTATATCTGCTTCTTTTAAAATTCTAAAATCTCAACTCTGAAAAGGATACATTTCAAGTCTGAGATACCTTATTTTAATGACTTAATGTTATTAGACTTTCTACCTGACCATTGTAGTTTCTTAGTGCTGTTATAACAGAAATACCACAAGAGAGTGGTTTTAAAGAACAGCAATTTATTTTCTCACAGTTTAGGTGGCTCGAAGTTTGAATTCAAGGCATTGGCTCTAGGAAAAGGCTCTCTCTGTGGTCTCTGGGGAAAATCCTTGTCTCTTTCGGCTTCTATTCCTGGATTCCTTGGTGATCTTCATGTGGCATCTACCTTCCCCATTTTTTGCTTGCTTGTCTCTGTGTATAGGCTGCTCTTTATATCACTGAGAAGTGTTTAGGTTTAGAACACACTCTACACTGATATGGCATCATTAACACAACAAAAACTCTATTTCCAAATAGCATTACATCCACTGGTATAGGGGTCAGGACTCCAACACATACTTTTGAGGGACACAATTCAATCCATAACACCATCATATCCATTGTCCTAATTAAATATAATTTGTTAATATACCTACATGTAGAAAAAGTAGTTCACTTCAATGAGTCCACATAACAGACACTAGCAATCAAGAAACAAACAATAGCAAACACCCTTTTGGTTGGAGCTCTGTGGAAAGTTGCTTTAAGATATATTGATCAACTTTCCAACTTGTGGACACATGAGTACCTTTTCTTGGTGGATATAGGAAAAGACTTCAGGAATAAATAATCGACTTCTAGGTTTCCAAAAGTGGTTCACTAACAGCAGTTCTTCTAAGCCTTTAATGATATGCAGGCTAGAACCATTTGATGATACCCGAAACAGTATCATTAAAGTCCTGGAGACATTCATGCCCTGGACCCAAAGTTGGATGCATAAGGATCTGTTATTAATCTCCGTATACTTAGTCTGTCTCAAAAGTGATAGTTGAATAAAATATTTAACAGCTAGATCTTTTTCTTTTCTATTAAAGATATTTAATGTGAAATCACAAACAGAAAAAAAGCAAAAAAAAATGTTCTAAAGGTTACAAAATTGATGCATATAAAAATGTCCATCTAAAAACAACACAACCTCAAAAGTTTTCTATTTTTTTTAGCAAGTATGTTCCAAAAAAATATGGCCACATTTCAGAGAGACATTTCTTCTCCCAACACCATGACAAGTGTTGATATCACTAAAATGATTCTGAAAATGAATTCAAAGCAACATCAATTTTTTTTTTTTTTTTTAATGTTGAGGAAAGTAAAATGGCTGGTATGGTATGTCTTGTAAAGACCTTAGTTTTTAAAGGCTCTAAACCCCGTTGTCTTAATACTCAAAGAAACCTACCTGGACTATTACATAAATCTTTCTCAAAAACTTTTTTTATTAGGCACTCACGTACACATAGATGAATACATACACACACACAAACCTATATATTTAATATTTATATTTCATTCATGGCCGCATACATCTTCTTTGCCTCACCGTATATTTTGATCCCTGCTAAATAATATGAAAACAATTATTTGGAGCTAGTGCTCTCATAAGGAAAGTTAACAGAATTTTCTGAAGTACTACCAAATTTTTACGCAAATAACGCACCCCTTCTACCTTTGTTTGCCAACCACACCACCCACCACGAAAATACGTAGTAGGGGGAGGACGCACTTGGCAAAAAAACGTAGAAGGTGTCCATTATTTGTGTAAAAATACGATGCTCTCCAAGACCAGGGTGATTTTCCCAAATAGTCTTTGAGTTCGTGTAAATTAAGCACTGGCATTTCACTTTCCTTCTGCTCATCACGTCAAGCTACCTAATTCCTAACTGTAAAATCAAATGTCGTACTGACTTTCTCCTCGCTGAGGCTTCTTGAATAGCCTCTCATATTAAGGATTCAACGGCTGTGCTTTAAATGAATACGTTTCACTGGCAGGTGCCTGCTGGTTTCTAGGTTTTAAACGGTACCATTACTATCATTTATAAGGATAACATCACAATTAAGAATGTATGAATAATTTAAAATTGAGTAGCATTCAGTTTCACAGTCTGTCTTCTGCACAGGTTTGAAAGTGCAAGGTCTTTATTTTATTACAAAACACTGGCTGTCTGGGTAAAACGAGATGAAAAGTTACTAATTTCAGGCTTTACTTCAAACCCTTTAATCTTGCAAATAAGTGCCTTCACTGAGGACTTTGTTATCTCCTAAAGCCTAGCCAGAGTTGTTCATGTTCTTTGTCTTTTCCCAGGGTCCTTACCTTATCCTAGGTGAGCCAAGTGAGACAAAAGCATATCCACTGGGGGAAGTGATTATTTAATAGAGCTTTCCTTTTTAAATCCTAACTTGTGCTGTTGGCAAATATTATGAAATACCATCATCTCATTGCCATAAATAATGTTATATAATTAAAATTCCATTCTGTGGTTGGGAACAGCGTGATAAACTGTTTGCGAACTGGTAATTCTATTTATTAAAAACAGAGGCATTAATTTTGACACATTGAATTATAACACAGACAAACAGATCTTGTGTTTTAATTAAATGCTCTATTTGATGAGCTTTTTTAGTCTAAGATTTAACACCAGATCCTACAATTCGTGTGGTATAAAGCAGGGGACCATCTCAGCAGGGAGAATAGAGACTCAGGCAGAAAATCTGCTAGAACTCAAAAGGCACAGAGCATAGCTCCTTGGACCTCTCCCTAAAACATCCCCTCTTTGTGTCAGGCCTGGTACCGTTAGCTGGTTTTTTAAGGCCTCTCCAAGCTCTCTTTTTCTTCCAAAGGCCCCAGCAAGCCTTCCAGTTCAGTAATGCGTTACTTATTTTTTAATGATGAAGCAGGGCTGAATATTTTTTTATTAATAAATAAATAACAACCAAACTGCTTGAAGCTTTCTTTCACATTAAGCTACATTTAATATTCATTTCACATATTTTTTCTATTAATTAAAAGTAAACCGTGTATTGTATGGTACATTATCCCTCTAACAGCCCCATGTGGAGATCATGAAGTGGAAGACTAATGGTGTAGACTTTAGCATTTAGTTTTAACCAGAATAATTTACATATCTGTGAGAAGAGTCCAAGGCATGTGTAAATAAGCAGAACTCTGAGATATCAAGACCCTTGCTCAGTTTACCATGGACTGCCGAGCCATGGGCTGTGTATTTATTCCATCAGTCAGGTAATTTAATGAGACTTACACAGCATCTATTCCTGCGGAAGAGACAAAAGTTATTATTAAGGAGAGGCATGTGGCAGTAAGAAAAATGTGTTTGCTTGTTTTATTTTATTCTATTACCCCAAGTAGCAAAGGTGATCCTATTCAATGTTCATTAAAGTTTACCTTTATAATTTATCAAAGGGGACCCACATCAACACTTTTATGCTGAGATTTCAAAATTGGGAACATTAAAATTTGATACAAAATGCCAGATATTTAGGGAGCCTTTTCATTAGAAAAATAACGACGTGGCTTTAATCTATAGATTTTTATTAATGCACAAGTCTATTAGGTGAGCAGGAGAAAGTATATTAAAGAAAAGCCATCAACTCTGAAAGGCCATTTTAACTTCAAATTACTAGACTTGTGGACCAGTTCTAAGGGAGGAGAGATGTTTCTTAAAGAACTGGGAACTTTAAATAAATGATCATAAAAGCATAATTTCCAGTGAATTTGTCTGGGAAAAATCACACTGTATTACATATAGTGTTAGGCAGATACTAGAAGACTAAGATTATCCATTTCTTTGATAAAATTTAAATCAAATGACATCAGGATTTAGTGTTCAAACTGATTCAAGTAACATGTTTTTAATATATGCCTTTCATGCAATGGTTTCCTCTGTTAAGAAATCACTGTAAAGAGTACAAAATTCAATGAGGACTATAACTATACAGTGCCAAACATCCCGAACAAAAGTGAAAACTCAATTATCAGGATGTTTCCAAATATTCTTAATTTTTGGCATCAGTGTGGCCAAACAAGAAATAAAAAGAAAAAGCAAGTCTTGCTCTAATGATCATTATTTTTTACTGAGATATTCAGAGAATCGATCCACAGGCAGCTTACATAGTTTGGATTAGTTAGCTATTTGTCTAATAACTTCATTTCACTTTACCAAAATTGAAATTAATTTTAATATGTTTAGAATTGATTGAATTGATGCTGTTCCTTTAAAAAACATCGCAATCTTTTCTAACCCAAACCAACAGTATGAAAGCACAAATGTTCAAACATAGACACTGCATTTTTACATGGCCTCTTGAGTGTTCACACTCCTACAAAGGCTGTCAGACCTGCTAAATGGCATAGCCAAATTTCTCTTGAGTCTTTTTATAATACAATGATGCATAAGTGTATCAAGTGAAGTAACATTTGACTCTTCAAATACCACACCAAAAGGTCCTTTCAATACACAACTCAATCCATGGGATGAATTTGAGCCATCTCCACAAAAATATCTGTAACTTTACATACCCTTTGCATGTTTTAACCCAATCTCAAACTTCCACACAATTCTTCCTGCAGTAAATCTCATTTTACAATTCTCTGCCTTGGTATAGAATGAATCGCCCTCATTCAACTCCTGAACTTTATTTTGATTAAACTAAGTCTATAGAATGCATACTCCTGTAAATGCTAATAACAGAGTTTCTCTGTTTTCTTTCCAAAATAATTTTTATTTCAAAGTTTGTGGGAAATAATTTATTTGCAAAACACTTATTATATAATAAAAAATGAATCTGAAAATGGAAGCTGAAAGGTTAAGAAAAATAAAGTTCCTTATTTTTATAAAGTTCTTGTCATATTACATTTTAATCTTCTGTTTTTTTGGGGGGTATTGTTGCTTTTGTTTTGGGTCATTCTTCCTTGAGATTGTCTATTCTTGAGGGCAGAGACCATAGTTTAGCTATCTTTCTCTCTCCTCAGCACCATTAACATAGGACACACTTTTTAAAAATATCAGCATTGAATGTTGAATGAGAGAATTGCTCTAGGAGTCCCTGTAAGAATTTTAAACACTTTAGCTACCACCTGGATTTTGAGACTAATAAGTAAAATGCACATTGCTTTGAACAGGAAAAGTTATACATAAACAATTAAAAAACATATTTTTAAAACAGAAACAAGTCATTCTTTCTGAGAAATGATCGCTTCATTTTATTTCTCCTCTTCAGATATTGGTAGTCATGATAGGTACACCATACCTTCTTTAAACTTAAAAGTGAAAAAAAGAATTACACCTTCTCCTCACTTATTGACTGTCTCATTATCTGACATTTTGCATTTATGACAGTAGTAAAAAATCTACTCACTATTTTGCTCATTAACCACATATGTCTGGCAGTAACAAATGCCGAGGTATGAGGCGAGAGTTATGCTGGCTTTGATGGTTAAGGTTATGTGTCAACCTGGCTGGGCCATGATACTCAGTGTTTTAGTAGTTATGTAGTGAGGTAATTTGGCAGTTATGTAGTGATGTAACTTGGCAGTTACGTAATGTTGAAACTTGGCAGTTATGAAATGATATAACTTTGCAGTTATGTAAGTATGCAATTTGGTGGTTGTGTAATGATGTAGTCATCATCCATTTTGTGATCTGATATGGTCATCTCCCATTTTTGCATAACACCAATTTCACATAACAACCTGATCTCTGGAAGCTAACCATGTTGATAAGTGAGGAGAGGGTATAATCTTTATTTTATTTCCACTTAGACTTCATAAATCTTTCCAGTAGCTCTAGTTAGTCACTCCATTTTAAGTTTGTAAGACATTTTTAAAACATTGTACTCATGTCTCTTTCAAAAAGCTTGCTGATATTGTAATATGTGTTAATTAAAAGACTGCTTACACATCATTAGTTGGCAGGGATTCAATGGAGTTTCCTAGCAAAGTAATTCTTGAAGTGTTTGCCATCCTTTTATTATAGAATCTTTTCTATATTTCTACCATTAAACTTTTTGACAGAGATTAAAGTAGTTTTCTATCAAATTCCTCAGCTAACCATCTTAATACCCAGTACTTAATTCTCAGGGCCTTGTTTAAGAATACACACACCCACATCCATCCTTTAGAGATTCTACTTTAAAAACTCTGGCGTACCCCTGGGTATCAATATGTGGCATTCATTCAAAGAATTCTGATTCTCTCTCATGCTTAAGACCTAGTGCTGGATTCCATGACATCAAGTTTCCAGTGTTGCATCAGCTGTGCGCTTCCATTTTTGTTTTCATCTTAAGTAATATGTAGCTTACTAATGTTATATGACTAAACCCTAAAAAGTGTGAACAAAGTCTACATTAATTTTAATATTAGTTTTCTGATTTTTCAGAACCAAACAATTGTAGAAAATTCTTCAGTGGAGATGCTATGGCTTTTAATGATCTTTCACTTGCATTTTCACCTTACTGGTTTTTGAAGCTATCTATTAATATATTGGAAAATATTTAATTCCTCTTTAAATTATAACAATTTTTAAATCACTCCAACCATACAAATATACTCATAATGATAAAAATTACTGAAATTTAAAGAGAGAAAGGACAGCCCTTTCCTGCAAAAGGAAGAATTTTATAAAGGAATCATGATTATTTAGATCGAGACAATAGGAACTGAAATGCTGTGGCACGTAGTCTCTTTCCTTATGTATTAATAACAGCCTTCTGAGCACACATAGTCACTGTCAGATTTTTAAGCAATTAGTTTGCAGATGTCACTAAATAAATGGCATTCATTCCTTAAGCAGGAACCATACCTGTTAACCATCTCAGCCTATTCTAGCTTTAAAACTGGGCTTGATGTGCACAGCATGCTCAAAAACTGTACTCACAGTTCAAATGAGCTGGATTACAGACCATGACCACTGAGACCCTCACATGACAAAGCCTTTGTGTAATTAATATGCAGGGTAAAATGCTCCCTGGACTGCTGCTAAAGCGATTTAAATCATGCACATAAAAAATGTAATCACAAATTTAGCATGGTGGACAGAGTAGTCACACTGGGCTTGATTGCATAGAAGATTCCAAGTGTGTTTTAAATGTCCTTTAAGATTGAGATTAGGACTTGTACTTACAAGATGCATATTAATCTAAAACTCAACATTTTTCAGTGTGGGATCACAGTAGGAGAACATTATGGGCAATAGAGGTTCATTCTAATCCCAGTAGGTAATTACACTTTGAAATAATATTCTTTAATTAAATCTTGTTTGCAGTTGATTGATTTAAACACTAAATCTAAAAACCTAAATTTGAGTTTTTATCAGTTTTTGATGCTTATTGCACATAACTTGGGCTTTAATTGATGTTTCTGAAGTTTTTAAAGCTCTTGTCCACCGTATCCTGGTTGAATTTAGTGTAATTATCAACATCATTCTTTAATACTCTTGATGACTTCCTCTGGAAGCTCAGTAAACTTGAGCACTTTCACAATTTCAATATATACCTGAAATGTATTTAATATGTCACACTGCCAATATATATGTGGCGGGTTCTTCTATCACACCTTTAGTAGATACATATTCTAATCCCTTCTCTGAAATACTGACAAAGTTTCCTTTTTTCCTAAAATATCTACCATTTGCAACATTACAGGATAAAAATTTGGTCATAGCTCTAATAATGTGCAAGGTAGAGAGAAAAGAGGTACTAAATTCCAGAGATATGTGCATATTTCAAATTTACTTGGGGGTGTGTGTGTGTGTGTATCACCTTTGATGTTTATATGTTTTTCCTCACCATTTGGCAGAGCTTATCAAACACGATTAAAAAGTGCATTGTGGGCATTTTAAGACAAATTCCTTTTATATTTAATAATCCATATGACACCAAATCTGTATAACTGCTATAAGTGATACATTTTACTGTCACTATTGTGAAGGAAGACTTTTCTGGTAGGTAGCATTAATATCTAACTATATCTACAACCCTTGTAGATTTTGGAACACTTAGAATTGCTCACTCGTCTGATGTAAGTGCTTTTTCTGAAGGAAACTTATGAAAAATTCCACATCTTATGACCCACAGAAAGAAACTTTGAAATATGTCCTAATTTGGCACATGATATTATCTGTCAGGGATAATCAAGGATCTTCATAATTTGTTGCAAATTTGCAAATTACAATAAGACAATTTTAATAGACATCCATATAACCAACTAGTTGTACAGTTTATAGATTTATATCTGGAAACACAAAATTAGGTCTAGTGGCCTAGCCATTGTGATTTAAGGATGCTGTTCACCAGTGTTTGTATTTAAATTAGCACAAACAAGGGCTGGCTTGGCTTCAGCTCCAGCAGCACCATATAGCAGTATCTTGCACATGTAGCCCAGTAAATTACACTCATGGTGCCATATTTAATAACTAAAAATTCACATTTTACAACAATTGCATTTGTCACTGCTGAAAAACAAACTAGTATGTGGAATGTTTTATTACAATGACTACATCCTTGTGAGAAATGATTAAGTCACTATGAGAGAAAAGTAAGGCCAAAAGACCTCATTCACCATAACACAAATATTAATCACACATAAATAATACAGGTGTCTTACTGTAAGCCACATTCCCCTAAAATATAGATTACACATCCTAGGGGCAAATAGTAGCACAACAGACTTGAAATAAATCCCTCAAGCCATGGTGGCCAAAAGGAAATCATTTATGTTCTGACAGTTTAATATACTTTTTGGTTATGCATAACAGATGAAAATATTTACACCAATATAAGAGAGTGAAAGAAAAATTAAATCTGACTAATCGACCTGTTCAAAGTATGATTTTTAATTTCAAGGAATTTTTTATAGCTACTACAAATAATAAATATGCTTCCCACAATTCAACCGTATCCATTCATTTTTAATTATTTCACAGCAGCTAAAAAATAAACCAGTCTCTGAACTCAAAGAGAAGTTTCCCTGGTATGCACACATTCCCCATCTGGAGAAAAAGAGGGCTGCCTGCCAACCCAGAACACTGCAGAGTGAGACAAACATCACCAAGAGAGACGCACAAGGAGTGATACCGAGAACGCCTCTGGGAAGAGGATCTGGACCACAGGAGGTGAAGAGGGAAGAAAGACCTATTTGTCACCACTTTCACATTGGTACTCACTGAATTTTTTGGCATGAGTATACATTACTTTAAAAAAAAATCTTAAAAATGTACAAGTTGACAAAATAGGAATTGATAAGCCTTAGGAATATATTTCACTCCTACTTTTCAACAAGCCATTTATTAGGCATTTGCTGCTTTTGCAGTACTGGGTTAGGCACTAAAGGGAAGTAAGGGAGCAGGTAGCAGCAATAAGCCAGATACTTGACCATAAAGCATTTGATTTTTTTTGAGAAATTCATCTGATATCTTAAGTATCAGGAAAGACAATATACAATCAAACATGATATTATATGATTCGTACTAAAACATTTCAGGAAAAAAAATAGACTTAGGATACTCAAGAAGGTGGGGAGATAGGGAGGAGGTGTGATCAGTAGTTGGCCTTTGATAGAAACAGACACGCCAATAATGTAAAGAAACCCGAAAGTGAATTACAGAATTCTGAGACTGGCAAATGTGTGAATAAATTATTCATAACACCTATTTTAAGAAATTAAAGCTTATGTCAAGGCTTTAGATAGGACACATTTACATGTGACATTTGTACCAAAAAGCTGAATTACCCATAATCCTACAATAAGATAGAGTGAGCTGCTGCACCGCTATCACTATTTAAATGAATGTTTTCTTTGGAAACTTACATTACGAAAGACTCCCAAAAGCCTTATGAAGATATGGTCAAGCAAAAGCAGGTTCTATTCTTTCTTACTTGGTTTGCGTCTAGTCCTTGTTTCTGTCATTCCTCGTAAACTGGTTAGGAATTCTCTTCTTAAAATAAAGAAATTTCCTTTCACCAATATCTATATCACAAGAACTCTTTTATGATTCTACCACCAAAATGACCAACCTGTGAACATCCCAGGCTCTACCATTCCTTCTGTTACCCTAGTGCCTGTCAATGGCAAACTCTGTCACTTATGCCCTGGATTCTTCCTTCTTCTCACCTTCCCATCCAATGAGAACTTTTCTCCTTAATTATTCGCTCTGGTTCCTTTACATCACCAGTTTCTCCCTCTCTGCTATATCATTTCTATCAGTGTTCAAAGAAGATTTAGAACACCTATCTTCTCAAAAGAGGAGACAGAAAGAAAAGAAAGAAAGAGAGAAATTAATAGAGAGAGAGAAAGGGAGGGAGAAAGAAAGAAAGGGAAGAAGGAAAACAACTCTCCTTCTAGCCCACTTCTCTTTCCACTGTCTCCCATCACAACAACAGGTTTTGAAAGGACAGTCTATGTTTACCTTCTCCATATCCTCACCTACCACTCTCACCTTAACCTAAAACAAGAAGACCACCATTCTTATGGCATCACTAAGACTGCTCTTCTTAAGGTCACCAATGGCCTCATTGTTTTCAAATCCAGTGATCCAGCCTCTATTCATATCTAATTTAAGTCCTCAGCAGTACTTGACACAGTTGGCCTCTCCATCTTTCTGAAACTATTTTCCTTTCTAGGCATCAGTAATCCCACACATTTTTTGTTTTCCTTCAGCTCCATTATGGTCATTTTGTGGTATCTTTGCTGGATTTTCCTATACACCACAACCTCTAAATTTTGAAGACCCTGAAAATTCTCTTACCTCTCCTTCTCTTTCCTATCTACCCCTTCTGTCTAAGTGACTTCATCTAGTTCCATAGGTCTAAATTCTAACTCTAAGGCTCAATCTATATCTTTCTAAACTCAAAATTTATATCCAACGGTGTTCTTCACTATATCTCTTGAAAGTCTATACACTGGAACAAAAATAACATAGTAAAACACAATATTTTTTCTTGCCAAAATTGTTCCTTCCTGGACTTTTCTCATCTCAGTCAAGATCATCACCACCCATCTAGCTTTTCAAGCCAAAAATATAGGGTCATGAATTTCAAAGGCCTTCAGTAAATTCCCATTAAATTAAGAATAGAATGATCATGCTCATCATGTTTATTACTTTAGAATGTGCCACACAATATGGCCTGATGTACCTCTCTGACATAATCTTCTACAGCCTCCTCTCCTTCACCATGCTCCAGATACATCAGCCATTTAATTGATTTTTTAATATTACATCTTAAATTACATGCTGTACTAGCCAAGCTAATGTAGCCACTAGTATTTTTTATCCATCATTCCTTTATAATTCTCTGCATTGTAATTATAACCATCTGATATTTTTCTTGTTGGTTAAATTGATTTCTAGCACACTAGAACTTGAGCTCCAAGAGAGTAAAAATCTTTCCACTGCTGTTCTCCACTGTCTTCCTAGAGTCTGAACAAAGCCTGATACACAATGACATCCCAAACACTTTTACTAAATTGTGGTGAAAATTCAAGGAAAATATATTTGAATAATATCTGACCCAATATATGTGTCTTAGGCTGGGTTCTCTAGAGAAGCAAAACCGGTGAAGTGTATATATATATATATATATATATATACAGAGATTTATCTTAAGGAAATGACTCATGTGGTTGTAGAGGCTATCAAGTCCCAAGTCCATGGGTCAGGCATCAGGCTGGAGGCTTGTCCTGACTCACGTAGCTGCAGGGCCTAATGAACCCAAGATCAGCAGGTAAGATGGCATCCTGTTGGATCACAAGCTGCAGAGGCTGATGAATTCCAAGATCAGCAGGCAATATGGCAGGCTGCTGGCTCAAATCCCAAGAACCAGAGGTTAGATGATGACTAGCCAGATGCAGGATCCAGAGCAAGCAAACAAGTTTTGCCATAATGTCCATATATATATTGGATGCAGGCCACATCACAGAGAAAACTCCCCTTGCAACTTATTAGCTGATCACATCAGATCACATCATGGAGGATGACTATATCACTACATAACTGCCAAATTGCATCATAACATAACTGCCAGACCACTGAGAATCATGGCCCAACCAAGTTGACACACAATCTTAACCATCACAGTCTACCTCTTGTCAACTTGGCACCTGTGCATATCTCCTTAAACCATACACAATCTCTAAATAAAGACAGTTATAAAGTGATACTTGCGCCTAACATGATACAACTAACATGTACAACCAAAAATGCACTAGCCCCATTTATATCTTACATGCTATAAATGAAGAAAACAAAAATATTTGATGCACACATACAAGGAAGAAGTACTCATAACAATTTTAGTCCTCATTTCTGCAACTGGTCACATGGTCATAACTGGTATTTAGAACTACCTTCTTCCACTACCCATTCCTTATTTACCTTTCCCTTTATCCTCAGCAAGCAACTCAGCTGGTTGTGGTTCTTTGCCTGGTGGGGTGACCCAAAACTTCATTCCTGAAGGGCCTGGGCCATTATCAGTCATGTTGGAATAGGGTTGCTATAGTTTTCCATTGAATTTAATCACAAGGCATGGAAGTGACTAAGAGATGCCCTAAAGGATCTCCTGTATTCCATACATACTCTTTAAACATCCACTATGCAACATCAGTCCTATTTCCCCTTGGTAATTAGGGTCAATCACACCAGCCAATATGGTAACTCCCTTCTTTGCCTATTGGTCCAGAGGTATGAGGAGCCCAAAGTGGCCAGATGGCTTTCTTAACTTCCAGTTCAATGGAATCTGTGTTCTGTCTCCAGCTGGGAGCATTTCTCCCTCTGAAACTAAGACATCTAGACCCACAGAGCATAAGGTTGAGGGGACAGGAAGCAAATATTTTTCAAGTGGGTCACTAGAGGTAGTGAGAGTAGGGCCACTCCCATCTTCACCTCTTGATTCCTGGAACTGTGAATCCTGGCTATGGGAGAAAGAGCACCATATATTGGACACCGGTTTAAAGCATATACAGCATTCTGGAGAACATTGCCCCAACCCTGCAAAGGGTTGCCATCTAGCTGGTACCATAATTGTGTCTTTAGAAGGCCATTCAATTGTTCTTTCAACCCAGCAGCTTCAGGGTGATGGGGAACATGGTAATGCCAGTGAATTCCATGAGCATGGGCCTGTTACCATACTTCATTTGCTTTGAAGTGAGTCCCTTGATCTGAGGTAATGCTGTGTGGGATACCATGACAGTAGATAAGGCATTCTGTGAGTCCACAGATGATAGTTTTGGCAGAGGCATTGCATGCAAGGAAGGCAAATCCATATCCAGAGTAAGTGTCTATCCCAGTAAAAACAAAACACTGCCCTTTCCATGATGGAAGCAGTCCAATGTAATCAACTTGCCACTAGGTTGCTGGCTGATCATCTCAAGGAATGGTGGTCCTTGCTGTTGGAAGATTGGGCACTCAGCAGAGGTTGTAGACAAGTAGGCCTTGGTGAGTGGAAGTCCATATTACTGAGGCCATGCATAACCTCCATCCCTGCCACCATGGCCACTTTGCTCATAAGCCCATTGGGCAATAACAAGAGTGGATGGGGAAATATAATGACTGGTTTCCACAGAATTCATCCTTCTTTCCACTTGGTTGTTAAAATCCTCCTCTGCCAAGGCCATCTTTTGGTGAGCATTCAGATGAGACACAAATACTTTCTTGTATGGCCCATTCAGAGAGGTCTATCCACAAGCCTCTTCCCCAAACCTCCTAGTCACCAATTTTCCATTCATATTCCTTCCAAGTTCCTGACCATACAGCCAAACCTTTGGCCACAGCCCACTAATCAATATACAATCACACATCTGGCCATTTCTTCTCCCAAACAAAGTGAACAAGCAGGTGCACTGCTCAAAGTTCTGCCCATTGGGAGGATTTTCCTTCATGACTGTCCTTCAGGGAGGTCCCAGAAAGGGGCTGTAGTGCTGCCACTGCCCACTTTCGAATGGTGCCTGCATATCACAAAGAACCATCTATAAACCAGGAATAAGTTTTATCTTCCTCAGTCAACTGATTATAAGGAACTCTGCATGAGGCCATGGGTACAGACTGGGAGAAGGCTGGTAATGTGAGAGGAGAGGAGACCATAGGCCTTTGGACCACTTCCTTATGCAACTTACTTGTGCCTTCAGGTCCTGCTTGAGCCCGATCTCGTATATACCACTTCCATTTAATAATGGAGTGCTGCTGTGGACGTCTGACTTTATGACTATGTGGGTCAGACAACATCAAGTTCATGATGGGCATTTCAGGTCACACAGTGACTTGGTGGACCATAGTTAAGCGTTCAGTCTCTACTAAGCCTAGTAACAAGAGAAAAGCTGTTTCTCAAAATGAAAGCAGTTATCTGCAGAGGATGGCAGGGCTTTGCTCCAAAATCCTAAGAGTCTGTGCTCTGATTCACCAATAGGGGCCTGGCAAAGACTCCAAGCATCATCTCTATCTGCCACTGACACTTCAAGCACCAATGGACCAGCCAGATCATATGGCCCAAGTGGCAGAGCAGCTTGCATGGCAGCCTGAACCTGTTGGCAGAGTCTTCTCTTGTTCTGGGCTCTGCTCAAAACTAGCAGCTTTTTGAGTCACTTGATCAATAGGCCAGAGTAATAGACCCAAAAGAGGGAGACACTGCCTTCCAAATCCAAAGATGCCCACAAGGCATTGTGCCTCCTTTTTAGTTGCAAGAAGGGCCAGAACATGTCCTTCACTAGAAGGAATATCTCGACTTGCCCCACGCCACTGGACTCCTGGAAATTTCACTAAGGTAGAAGGTGCCTAAATTTTTGTAGGATTAATTTCCCACCCTCTAGCATGTAAACGTTTTACCAATAAGTCCAGAGTCATTGACACTTCTTCCTTACTAGGTCCAATCAGCATAATGTCAGCAATGTAATACACCAGTGTGACATCTTGTGGAAAGGAAAGGCGATTAAGGTCCCTGTGGACTCAATTATGACATAGAACTAGAGAGTTGATATACCCTAGAAGTAGGTTGGAAACCCTGGTGGCGTAGTGGTTAAGTGTTACAGCTGCTAACCAAAAGATCAGCAGTTCAAATCCACCCCTTGAAAACTCTATGGAGACAGCTGCTAACCAAAAGATCAGCAGTTTGAATCCACCAGGCACTCCTTAAAAACTCTATGGGGCTGTTCTACTCTGTCCTATAGGGCCTCTGTGAGCTGGAATCAACTCAACAGCAATGGATTTTTTTTTTTTTTTTAGAGGTAGGACAGTGCAGGTGTATTTCTGGCCTTGCCAGCTGAAGGCAAACTGCTTCTGATGTTCCTTTGAAACCAGAATAGAGAAAAAAGCACTGGCTAGATCAATAGCTATATACCAGGTACCAGGAAAGAATTAATTTGCTTAAGCAATGAAACCATGTCTGGAAAAGCAGCTGCAACTGGAGTCACCACCTGGTTAAGTTTATGAAGATCCGCTATCATTCTGCTAGATTCATCTGTTTTTTGAACAGGCCAAATAGGTGAGCTGAACGGGGACATAGTGGAAATTACCACTCCCGCATCCTTCAAGTCCTTGATGGTGGCTCTAATCTCTGCAATCCCTCTCAGAAATATGGTATTGTTTTTGGTTTACTATTTTCCTAGGTAGAGGCAGTTTTAATAACTTCCATTTGTCATTTCCTACCTTAATAGCTCTTAATCAACATGTCAGGGATCCAGTGTGGAGGTTCTGCCAGTTGGTGAGTATGTCTATTTCAATTATGCTTTCTGGAACGGGAGAAATCACTACAGGATGGGTTTGGGGACACACTGGATCCACTGTGAGACAGATCTGACCTAAAACTCCATTAATAACCTGACTTCTATAGGCCCCAACTCTGACTGGTGCACCACAGTGATACTTTGGGTCTCCTGGAATTAGTGTCAGTTCAGAGATGCTGTCCAGTAATCTCTGAAAAGTCCAATTATTTCCTTTTTCCTAACAAACAGTCACTCTCATAAAAGGCTGTAGATCCCTTTGGGGAAGGATGGGAGAAAGATTCACAGTATAAAATTTGGGCAGTGCATTGGTGTCCTTCCTCAAGGGGATCTGGCCTCCCTTTCATTCAATGGGTTGCTGGTCTGTAAACTGGTTAATGTCTGGGAATTGATTGAGAGGCCATGACTCTATTCTGGCAATTCAAATTAGACTGCCATTCACTTGACATAGAATTCTCCCACTTGTACAAATCAGGCAAATATTTAGTATATTTTCCATCCATTTCACTCTTAGGGATGCCATGACTAAGTAGCCAAAGCCATAAGTCCATACAAGTCAGACTATACTGATTAGTGCTTTGACTCTGCTGTCCATCCCGGTAACCACGCTCACCTTATCTTTGTCGACTGAGTGCCACGACATGGCCTCTACCACCATAGGGTCTAGTCAGCCCCATTGCGGTTAGATATCTTAATTCAGTTAGGGTGGTTCCTACTGTCAAATCTGACTTACATAAAAGAGCAATCACAGAGGTCTTCAAGGATGCTGGGCCTGCTTTCACAAAATTGTTCATCATTGTGGTAAAAGGTGTGTCCTCTGGAAAATCCATGTTTTGGTCCGTGGGTCTAACCTAATAAACCCACTCTAGCATGCCAATTTCCCTAAGCCTTTGAATACCTTCTTCTACAGTATTCCAAGGCAGGTCTGACACTTCAACGTGATTTAGTGTAGGCCGCCACTTAATCCATGCTTCAGTGAACCAACCAAATAAACTATTAGATCATTCCATAACTTCTTGAGATGAAACATGGAATGCAGGATCTGTGCTTAGTGGACCATACCAATAAACTCAGACTGATCCAACCTTATGTTCCTTGGACTATTATCGCACACCCTTAATAGCCATTCCCACACATATTCCGCAGCTTTCTGTTTGTATATATTAGAAAAGTCAAACAGTTCTTGTGGAGGGTAGTGTACCTCCTCCTGGGTCACACTTTGTACTTCACCTTTTGAGGTTTGCTGGGATTTAAGTCTAGTTATAGGTCTAGAAGCAAAAATGCATGGTGAGAGTGGGTTCTGGGGACATTCAGCAATGTCTTGTAAACAATGACTTAGGCCATGCTCCAGGCAATGACTCAGATGCTGTCGCAGGTGATGATTCATCTGCCACCCCAGGTGATCTCTCAGACAAAGGCTCTTCAGACACAGCTTGGTTAATATTATCAGATGCAGATGGAGGGGAAAATTAGTTTACTGGGAAAAGTGGCTTAGAAGACAAAGATGGAGTAATCTCTTCAGATGGGAATAAGAGGGCTGGTTCTGTTGGCAGAAGTGATTCAATGGAATTTAGGGTTTCAATGTCCCCAGCTTCCTGATTATCTGCCCATATGCCCCATCCCAAGCTTCTGGATCCCATTTCTTCCTGATCAATGCCTTAACTTTAACTTCAGACTCCATTTGAGGTTGGGAATTAAATTGGCATTGTAAAGCAGCCACTCTTATGATAAGACTCTGGGTTTGGTTTTCGGCAATATCAGCTCTGTTAATATAAGAAATAAGACTTCCCAACTATTGTATGAGACCTCTACTGTAAAAACTCATGTAAAAGTTTACACACAAAAAGAAACAAACTGTTGGTCACGAGGGATAGGAAGGGTGTAGGGGGCAACTAAATAGACAACAGATAAGTTGTAACTTTGGTGAAGGGTAAAACAATATACAATACTAGGGAAGCCAGCACAACTTGTACAAGGAAAGGTCATGGAAGCTCCATAGACATATCCAGACTCCCCGAGGGACTGAATTGCTGGGCAGAGGGTTATGGGGACCGTGGTCTCAGGGAACATCTAGCTCAATTGGCATAATACAGTTTATAAAGACAATGCTCTACATTTTACCTTGGTGAGTAGTGTCTGGAGTCTTAAAAGCCTGTGAGCAGCCATCTAAGATACTCTACTGGTCTCACCCCTTCGGGAGCAAGGGAGAATGAAGAGAACAAGATACAAGGAAAAGATCAGTCCAAAGGACTAATGGACCACAGCTACCAAGTCCTCCACCAGACTGAGTCCAGTATAGCTAGATGGTGCCCAGCTACCACCACTGACTGCTCTGACTGGAATCACAACAGAGGGTCCTGAACAGAGCTGGAGAAGAAGGTAGAACAAAATTCTGACTCACAGAAAAAGACCAGATTTACTGGCCTGACAGCATTCATTTACTTCCCATAGCAGTAAGCACAACAGTGTTATATAACAGGCCCTTGCATCTAGCCCTAAATGAAATGAAGGCTATCCATGTGAAGATTGGTTCCCACGTAGTTAATTTTTGGACCCAGACTACACTAAATGCTCCTTTCTCTTCCCTGTATTTCAATCTTTCAGCTCCAAAGCATCTCCTCAACATTTCCCTAGAGAACTGTCCTCAGTAGTCCCCATGAGGACCTTTACCACTGTTGATGATAAGACTTTAGGAAATGAAAGTCGCTCCTCCCCACAAAACAGATAGGGATATTTCAGGAAATAGAATAATTATCTTTAGAGATTCAACTCCTAAACAATATCTGTTGCCTGATTCCAGATATTCAAATTACGACGAAATCTCAGTAAGACCAAAAAAGGATTATTCCAGCTCTATACCATAGTCTTTTAAAGGATAGTTTTAGGAATAGATATTTTTCTGTTTGCTTGGTCTCAACTGTGGAGCTGCCTTATGACTTTTGTGGGCCCTGGGCACTTTGCCTTCATGGGCTTCCTTCCTCATAAAAATATTAAAAATTATATTTTATGACTGCATTGACATAAAATGAATATATGATTATCATGTATTAAAACATTTTTTCATGTAAAAGTTCCTTTTTCTCTTCAGATTTTAAAAGAATGTAAAACATTTTCATGAGTCCCTAAAAATACCATGGGCCTTGCTTGCTGTGCTTACTGTGCCTAATGGATAAGACCATGAAAGAGAGAGAAATATTTTGAAGGAGGTTTGGCTCTCGTACAGCTAAATGATTCTTCAAACAAAACCCTACATTTGCATATCACAGAGCGTTTATGATATTCCATACCACTAAATGATTATTCAACAAATATTTTGAGCACATTAAACACAACGCCTGTCATTTGTACTATTCATGAAGGGAGTTAAATTAAATGTATTCTCTAACCAATGATAGCAAAAAAACAAAAATCAAAAAGTTACATCATCAAAAATACTGCTACTTAAAATATGCGAACATATGGATTCACAAGAACGCACTCTTACTTTTTTCTGTAAGATCTTTAAAAACTGCAAAGATCTACATCAGGAAAAAAGCTATATTTCAGTCCTTTAAAAGCCTTGAAGAAGGAATTGGTGAACGAAAAAAATTATAATTATTAATTATATTCATCCCTTTAGCCTTCTCTTCCTGAAAATATTCAGATAGGTTTTTATATACTATTCCTTAATTCCCTTCTCCAGCTTCACCACAGGTAGGACAATTATACATTCCAGTTTGCCTGGGAGATTCCCCGTTTACGCCTGTTATCCCAACACCCATTATTCATTCTTAAAACTGTCCCGGGTTGAACAATGAATTGCAGTCACCTTATCTATAGGGACTCTGGAGTTGACTGTTGATTCAATTCTATTTACATCCTTGTCAATAATTGTCAGTATGTCAAAAGCTTATTTTAATATCAGATACAGATACGGAACACATTTGTACCAGATTAAATCCCTTGAAGCAGATGTCTGCCTCTGTAAATTCAAAAGTTACTGTTAGATTTCCATTGCCTGTATAACAAGGTTCAAACTCATTAACTTGGATATAACACTCTCCATAATCTTATCTCAATCTAACTTTTCCCATGGATACCCTATGATCTCTTCTATCTAATCGATCCACTGCTCCTACTTGGCTTTTTGTCATACTCTGACTCTCCCTATTTCTAGCTGCTTCATAAGAAATATTTTGTCCATTTCTGGCCTATCCCCTGAGGGTCAAATCTTAAGACTTGTCTTATTATACCAGCATATACCAGACAGATCTTCCTCTGCCTACCTCTATCCCTACTATGAAGGATATTAACCAACAATGTCATATTGCTTTCTTTTTCTCTAAACATTCATAACCTGTCTTGTGGGTAGATAACATAGGTGACCATCTATTTAGTTATTTCAGGAATTTTCTTGTGTTCAGAATATATCTTCTTCCTGATACATGTTACAACATGGATGAACTTTGAAAATACTATGCTGAGTGAAATAAATCAGACACAAAAGGATAAGTATTGTATTATCCCATTTATATAAAATATCTAGAATAGGCAAATTCATAGAGAAAAAAGTTTATTAGTGGTTTTTGGGTACTGGTGGGAGGGAGGAATGGTGAGGTATTGCTATAGGAGTACTGACTTTCTGCTTGGGGTGATGAAAAACTTTTGGAAATGGATAATAATGATGGTAGCACAACGTGGTGAATGTAATTAATGTAACTGAATTATACATTTAAAAATAATTAAGATGGAAGACTTTTATTATATATATTTTACCACAATAAAACTTTTTTAAAAAGTCTTCTTCCAGCTTCTGAAATATTGCTGGAAATATTCATCAAAGTTTTTTATTAAAATGAAAAAGCCCTAGGAGGAGTAATTTCAAAATTTTATCAAAGACTTATACCCTAGTAAGCTAAAATTATGAAAAAAGATTTTAACAAGGAGGATGGGGAGGAAATTGAGGCTCTAGGGTAAAGACA
>NW_004443972.1:11222780-11282270 GCF_000243295.1 Trichechus manatus latirostris
TTTTCAAATAATCTGAGACAGCACAAATTTATCAATATTCCAAGATGAAGAAAAATATCCAAAAAGAGAACAATTTGCAGGACAAAGTATCTGACTGGCAACGGGGTTTGAATGAAAGTGGTATAGAGAGAAGCTAGATACCCCAGTCCTCACTCATGCAACCAAGCACTTCATTTCCACCATCTCCTCAGCTATGAGAATTTTAATCTCTGGTGAGAAAACAAAACAACATATAAGAAACAAAAACAAAACAAACAAGTCTTGGATTCAGGGATACCTGGCTCAGAAGATGGTGAGTGTAAGGTATCACACTAAATAAAAATCTATATACTGAAGAGTAAGACCTCCAACTGTCTTCTCTCCCCACTTTGAGTACCTATCGCTAGGATTATACCACTTCACACACCCCACAAATAAGCTGGTGAGCAAGCTGTGTACCTTCGAGTAAAGGCAACCAATGGACAGTCCTTACCATGCACACTAAGCTTCTGATCAGCTTTTGAATGACCCATTCTTAAATACTAAAGTACATCCAATAATCACAAGATGTTTAGAGAATATCCTAACATGAAAGAAAAGAACCATTAAAAACCAACAACAAAAAAAGAAGAAGGAGAGAAACAACTAGATATAGAGCTAGTAGTAAATGTAAAAGAAATTTGTGGAAAAAATATTATTAGTATACTTAGAGAAATAGTAAATAACACTGCATTCATAAAACATAGAGATAGAATACGGCTGGAAAAAAAACAGAATAAGAAATGGGTCATGGAAATTATAAAATATAAAAATCAAATTTAAAGATTCAATACATGAGTTGGATGACAAGCTGAAGGAAATAGCATAGAAAGTAGAAAAGCATGGAAAATTGGATGGGAAAAGAGAAAACAAATAGAGAATCAATTTAGGTGCTCTAACATCTGACTGTTGGGGGCAGTGGTGGTTCAGTGGTAGAATTCTTGCCTTCTATGTAGGAGACCCAGGTTCAATTCCCAGCCAATGCACCTCAAGCCTAGCCACCACCTGTCTGTCAGTGGAGATTTGTGTGTTGCGATGATGCTGAACAGGTTTTAGCGAAGTTTCCAGACGAAGAGAGACTAGGAAGAAAGGCCTGGTGATTTACTTCCAAAAATCAGCCAACAAAAACCTTATGGATCAAGATGGTCCGAGCTACAACCGATCACTGTGCACGGGTTGCCATGGGTCAGGAGGTTGATGCAAAGGCAGCTAACAATGAAATCTGACTAATAGAAAACATCGAGTATGATGAGGAAGAAATTATTAAAAAGAAAAAATATACAGGAAAAGCTCTCAGAACTAATGAATATATATCTCCAGGCATGGACCCAACATGAACAATGAAAAAACACATATGATGCCTTAAGGGAAACCTTGGAAAAATAAACTGCTTCAAGAATGGATGCCTGGGTTTGTGAAATTTGGGCAATTGGAGATCATTTCCAGGTAGTTTTCCTAATTCACTATGCCCTTTCCTTCACATTTTATGTTTGGTCTCATGGAAAGAGTACCAGGTAGTTACTGAAGTTCTGACTTCCTCTAATGTTAAGTCATAATATACATATATTGGGATATCACCAACCCTGTGTTTCCAAGTTCAACTGGAATATGAAGGGACTAAAATGAGAAACAGGAATGCATAATATAAAATTATGGAAAGAGAGCTTTATCCTTGACTTTCTTCTAGCAATGTAAGGGGGAAACATGAATATATATAGAAATTGCTATAAACAATAGACAAAATATCAGTAAGACCCTGTAAAAATGGCATAGTGGTATCATCAGACCTCGTCTAACTTCACAAGTGAGGAGGAGAATCAAGATCATCAATAGCCCAAAGTTGATCCCTATAAAGCAGAGGTCAGACATACCTCTTCTCTCCAACCTTTTTACCAATTCTGACACCAGCCGTCCCACCCATGGCACTCTGCAGGGTTCGATAATTCATTGCAGTGGCCACACAGAACTCACAGACCATACTCACAGTTATGGGGTTTATTAGGGAAGTAACAGGATACAATTCAGGATCAGGAATAACTCAGGATACAGTTCTTTGGTCAGGACAGCTTCTTGGCTGAGCCCGCAGGCATGCCTCTCTCCATCGGCCCCTCAGCCGCTTGCTTTCGATCTGGCCTCTGTCCCATCTAGACAAGAGTCACAAAGCTCTTTAGCTTTGCTGACAAGTGCCCAGAGGTACCCCACTCTATCCCTCTCCTGCCCGAAGGTGCTCAGCTCTCTTGCTCTGTGGGTTGGCTCACCCACTGTAGCCTCCTTGCTCTGTGGGCTGGGAAGTCCCCCACGCCATCTCATGCCAGTATCCTGGTTCTGCTGCTGCCGTTTCTCTGCTGCTGCTTCTCACCATCTCGATCCTTTTCCGATGTTATAGCTCTCTGTCTCCTGGGTCTACCACGTTCTCAGCACAGGGGCCCCAAGTCCAAAGGATGCCCTCCACTTTTGGCTCTTCTTGATGGTACTGACGTCCCCCTTTCTACCTCTGGGATTGGCTCCCCTGTAAGCCTAGCAGGATGGCAAAATTGACCAATCCCCTCTTTAGGGTTCCATATACTCTATTTGCATGATCTCACCCCTGCAAATGTTCCATACACCTTATTTGCATTGTCCCATCCAATCATTTTGTGGGAGTCTTAAGACCATGGCTAGAAGGGCCATATTAAATAATTTGCTGCACTGCAGTCCCCTATCCAAAGCAGATATCTTGCCATAGATCAACCTGAATGTTGTCATGAGCTGTACAACTGAAACCTGGTCCCTTCCAGTTTGTTAATCTCATTCTTGCCTTCATCATGAGACTCTCTTCCCCACTGAACTGCTCTCCATTTGACCCATCAACTTGCCATTTCCTTGAAACCTAGTCTCAAAACACTGAGTGGTTAGCTTAATGAACTTGCTAAATTGTGCCAGATGCCTCATTGGATGTTTCTGAAAGGATACTATCATAGGCAGTCGCTAGATTTTGCAGCTGCTAACTTTGGGGTAAATGTAGTAAGAATGCATAAAAGAAGAGGACATAGGCTCTAAAGCACCAGTGTCATAAGCTGAATAATGGGTGACTGTGCCATATGCATCCACGGGCAGCCCTGTTGTGGCTCACTGCTGAATGAGCACTACCATCTGCACATCCAGATAGATACTTGACACATACTGCCCTCAAATTCCTGTGAAGTTGACTGAGACACAGCAAGTGCCATGGAATAGCTTGTGCTCTTTAAATTCATAGCATGTTCAATGTTCAAGGAGTTAATTAAAAATACTCTCTAGATTTACACATTTTCTCAGAGTAGATCAAAAGAGGGTTTGGAAATACAAGCCTAAAGTAAATAAGACCAACTGCTGATTTTTCAATTAGGTTATGTATTAGGGATACAAAATTACATATTCCTTTCCTATGCACGTCCCCTGAACTTTTTAAACACAGAGCAACCCATTATTAAGCTATTAATCACCTCTTCCAATTAATTGCTAGCAAATGACCCAGGTTTCAGTAGTAGTGTTGCAATTGAAAAGCTCTTTGATATTTGGCAAGGTAAAGTTACAGGCAGTAGTAATTTGAGACAGTGAGGCTATTAGCTGCTGTTTAGAATCTCAATTACTCTAAAGACAGATAATTACAAATAAAACAAACTTGTTCTCCTACATTAGTAAGTGCTTTTTTTCTTTTTTTGCTTTACAAAATTTGAGTGATTTTTTTCAGTCACTAAATATAATTTCCTCATGAAAAATTGACCTTAACAGTATGAAGTACAGCTCCAAGTAAAAGCTGTGTTTTCATGGAAGGGAATAAATGCATTTCCTGAACTCTGGCTGTTAAAGCTAATCGATTTATTGGTTCTCTATATTGTGTACTATTGTCTTTATGCTCTTGGGACATAGAAGCACTTCGGAGAAGAACTAAATTCTGCCACATCAATAAGGCAGTTGAAGCACCTCTCCCTTTCTTCAAGTGTAGGGTTTCATGAGCTTAAAAATAAGAAAGAGAAAGAAAATCTCTCCCCAGGATTGGTTGGAATTAGCTGAATGCTGCCGCATCCCTTGGCTTATGGAATGTGTACTTTTATTGCTTTAATGTTCCTGAGAAGTTAATAGTGTGGGGGTTCTTTTCTTTTTAATCATATTCCTTTCATAGTAAAATATTTATTCAAGCAAATGTAAAGTACTTGTCAAAATATGAGAATATGAAATTCCCATTTTTAGGTTTTTTTTTAAACACAGCAGTGATACAAAATATAAAGTGATGCATTTACCCCCAGGCTAGCTTTTAAATTCATGAAATTACCAAATATGTTTTTGTTTTATTTCCTTTCTACCTTTTTGTGACTATACAAATTAGTAAATATAATGAGAGAAGTTTCTCAGCTGCAGTTGATCTCAACACTGCACAATCATCTCCATAAAAAGCTATGAAGAAAAACAAAGTGAAAAACTTAAATACTGAAATGGGTCTATCTAGATTTTCCACTCACATAAGGTAGAATCAACAGATTCGATGATACCTTCAAGGAGAAACTCAGTTCAGAAAGCAAAACAAGGATCAAAATTTCATAGTGTCTGTACGCACGTATCAAACTGGCATAAAGGGAGAGGGGCTGGGATACATACGAGGTGATTACAGGTTCAAGGCATCTTATGCAAGCTGCAGGCCTCTGGGACTTCAATGAGAAATTCCAATACTCCCTTGCTCCAACTCTCCCCTTTATATTGTTGCTGAATAGGGTTGGTTAGAAAGGTAGCATGGTGGATTTTAACTTTTTCTTAAAAGTTTATTTACCTCCAAGAACATATACATAACAGTATTCTGTGTGAAGATGTAAAGCATAAAGATATTTTTCCCTCAAGCTAAAAGCATTGAGATGCGATTCGCCAATGTCAGCATCATGATGGCTGCAAATGTCTATTAACTCCATGTGCTAACTCCAGGCAAAAACAGAAAAAGAAGCTTGAATGTTTTCAAATGAAGTTAATAAAACAAATTTCTCTTGCATGTCAAAAAGTTCTCAATTAATATCTGGAAAAAAGGTCTGGCTCAGTTAACTGGAGTGAGAAAATAAAATGTCTTCTCTTTCAGATGCTTATGTATTTTGAGTTATTTCTCTGTTCTCTCCCACCACAAATATTACCCCACCAATTTTCCCACATAAACTCTTTTCCTCATATATAATTGTTGCCTTTTCATAATGGCACACCTTTAAAGCAAAACAGCAGGCTATGGCTTCTGTAATTAACAGGGGGAGGTATTGCTAAGTGATTCACAAATTGAAAAAAGTCTGGAGGCATAAAACTATGCAGTCTTCACTTGCAATCAACAGTTTTGGAACAGGGGAAACGTTGAAATTTGTATTGAAAAACATAAATTAATCTGGGTGTGGAGGTGAGGACAAGGCAAGAGTTCATTCTAAGACAGGTTTTTTGTTTTTTTTTAATTAGTATTTCCTGAATGGGAACAATGGCTATGGGCTCATGGGGTAACACTGAAGAACGCGTATGCTCAGTATATTCAAAGATTTCGTAATGTAATAGTGACTATCAAACAGAGCAACAAGCAATCTATACTAGCGTATACATATCTGCACAACCATTTCCAAAGAGCGTGGCAAGAAGAGTGGTCAGAATTTTGCAAAGAGTGGCTGAAGAAGGAAGTTTACAATCAGATACACTATGTTCCCTTGATGGATAATCCCACTTCCTAACAGCCATCATAACTCTGGTTCAAAAAGTCTGAGATTGAATGAAATACCTGCTAGTGATGAGTAAGACCCATATCTGATTTTCAGTATTCCCATACTTATTGATCCTACTTTTTTTTTTTTGCATCCATAGTAATTTAAGCAGTGCCAGTACACTGCAGTAGCCCAGTAAATATTCAATGGCCGAGTGAAAAGATGAATGAATAAGGAAGTCTCTGAATTTCTTCTTGAAGAGACAGGGGAAGCACTGAGCCCAGACTGGGACAGATTACAGGCATCCTGAGTGCACGCCTTGTTACCCATAAGGAAACCCGCTGCTTCACTTCCCCTTAGAAGATATACCTGCAGAGGCTCTGCCCCTCTGACTATACATACATGCCCACCTGTGAATATATAATAAAAAGTATCAAAGTTTTTGTGTATGTAGAAATTTTTGAAACGGTGTATCTTTGGCTATGTGTATTTTCACCAAAAAAAAAAAAAAAAAGGTTGAGAATTTAGAGGGTTAATATGTTGTGGGGTTGTTAACCAATGTCATAAAACAACATGTGTACTACTGTTTCATGAGAAACTATTTGTTCTGTAAGCCTTCACCTGAAGTACAATAAAAAATAAAAAAAAATAAAAAAGTATCAAAGTTTATAGAGAAAAATCAGCCCCTATCCTAGGATTGGAGCACTGGTGGCATAGTGGTTAAGAGCTCAGCTGCTAACCATAAAGGTCAGCAGTTCAAATCTACCAGCCACTCCTTGGAAACCCTATGCGGCAGTTCTACTCTGTCCTGTCGGGTCACTGTGAGTCGGAACCGACTCGATGGCACCTAACAACAACAACGAATCCTGGATTAGAATTCTCTTCTGGATTTTCCTGGCCGCATACTGTTCACAGTAACTATCTGACTTTGGCTATCTATACACATTATATCTTCCAGATCCTTCCGCTTAGCACTGGACTAAGCCATAAAACTCTGTGTTTCAGTGTCTGTCAGATCCTTTCTTCTTAGTTGGGCCTCTTTTTGACATCTCCTAGATAGCTATCCACTTTTCCCACATACCTTGCAGATAAATATTAATTTAGTCAATGAAACAAGTTGAGTTGATCATAGTTCATCACTCCTTTGATGGTTGTATGAATTAGACTTACCATTCTGAAACAAAACAAAACAAAACGCCACTCGTCTCTGCCTAAATAAGCGTTCACAGTCTTGCCTATACGATTGAAAATACTAGTCAGACCCTCAAAATTCTAAATTTGGCTGCCTTCATTTCTCCACAGATAATAAAAGAAATAAAAACAGGTTTTTGTTTTGTTTTGTTTTTATGAATTACATTGTCCTCCAATGAAAAATGCATGAGGTGCTGTAGGTCCTAGGCATTATCTATGGCAAGCCACTAAAGCAATTCCACTTCCAATGTTACTTCTTTTGTTTACTTCCAATGTTACTTTTCTTTCTCAGTAACTGCCCATTCTGGGTGGGACAACCAAGTAGAACCTATGCAAGTTCAAAGTGATGGTAGGTACTGGGCAGTACACAAAGCAGAGCATTTCAAATCTCCTGAAATATTATTTATGTTCTTACCTAATCACACATGGCCAAGACTTATGTTTACCTAATGATACATAATAATATGAAAGTTCTTACCTAATCGTATGTGATCAAGGACTCCCCATACCAAAAATAATTACTTAGGATATGCATAAGCAATATGTCCAATTTTGAGGGAATATGGGCTAAGGAAAAAAGAGCATCGATTATACAACATTGAAGTAGTAGTGATTCTACTATCCATTCTGTCAGAAATTTTTTTTTTTAAGTCTTAATATTGTTGTGGAGATATACAGCCAGTTGCTTGCTTGCTTGCCCTCCTCCCCATTACTTAGGTGATGAGGCCTCTGCCCAACGGCACATAGAGAATGAATTACTTGACTAAATAAACCTGAGTAAGATGTCTCAGGAGCCTGAGGAGCTTTAGAATACTGTTCCAAAGAAATTATTATCCTCCAATCATTTAACTGAATTTCATTTTTTCATTTTCTTAGAGAGATTGGAACAGATGTTCACATCCACATATTGTAGAAGAGCAAGAAGAAGGTGCCGTGTTGGTATCTTTCATAGGGAAAGGCCACACATCCATCCACACTTTTACTCAGGTCACGTGGTTTTAAAACCCAATCCCATAGCATGTTAAAAAATTACAAACTCAGAAAAATTAGAAATGTTGAAAAAACAAGATTATTTTTTAAATGTCATCGAATTTTACCTATGTCCTCAAAATACTGAGGGTGGATAGAAGGCCGTTTTGAAAATCCTATTTCATTTACCTGCTCCTTCAGTGCAAAGGAGAAATAGCAATCGCGTGTGTAAATGGCTACTCCTGCCTTCCAAGCATTCTTCTGTGCTATAAAGCCCTTTATAATATCTGATACCCAACTGAGTACTTCCTTTTACCATTAACTCCTTAAGCCATGAATATTTAACGCAAACAAAGTTTAAACCCCTGACTCTTTTCACAGTTAGTATCTATAATCCTTTTTTCCAGACTAGGTATTTCTAAATCATGTTAAATCTTTCATCTTCCTTCTGGTCAATTTCAAGGTTTTTATTGAATCAAATGCAATTTTTTTTATACCTGCTTTTCTTTCGCTTTCAGATACTTCTACTGGCTTAACAAGAGCTGTTAAAATTAGGTGATTATCCTATATGCGGTACATTGATTTAAGCATTCCTTATTTTCAGGTGGCAACCTCTAGGTGTTTATTTATTTATGGAATAATTCAAATAAGTCCTGAAAAACTGAAGGTATTTTTCTTTTGCAGACTTTGAAAAAAGTTTGATTTTTTAAAATTTTAACAAATAACCCAAACTCAACATTCAATATCCCTAAAAGATAAAATGTTAATAAACAAACCTCCAATTAGATATTACAATTTCTACGGATAAATTGTTAGAGGAAAACACTAAAAAGAGTGTAGCCGAACTATAAGTTCAGTAATTCTGTAAAGGTTGTTTTTTTCTCCCCCATCTTTACTAATTTTTATTTCCTATAAAGTTATAAGAGATCATATAGCAGCCTTCGCTATTTATTTCCCTTAAATTGTAAAACCAAAGAAAGGTAAAGAGGAAGAACAGTTAACCTCTGGTGACCAAAGGTGCACTTGATCTGTTATTTTGTATTCTATACTCTTCAAAAGAGCAATATAAACAGAATTATTTATGCCCAGCAAAATGTTGCTTAATTACTTATGCACCACTGTTTGCTTGTATTTTAAGCTCTCTCTACCACCCACAGGCAGACGTTAAACAGCTGCTAAAAGCTAGCTTTAGTCTTGCCTGTTTGAAATTAGCATACTTGAGCTTTGAAAAAACTTTGTTACCAATTTACATATGCATAGAGACTGATATTTAGACTCACCATATGATATGTCCCTCAAGAGCTTTTCTTATTGCCTCCATCCTCAGGTCTCAACCTAGAGACTGTAAATCTAGCAGGTGATTAATTCTATACCCTTGAGAAACTAGCAATTAGCACTTGCAACCAGTAAAAAATTGTCATTTCAAAACCCTGTTTACTATGCCCATGTATTTTCTATGAACTCACAGTTAACTCTAAATAGATGTGTATGGCCATAGATCTGCAGACCTTTCTGTCTCTTTATGTAAAATATAATATTGCTACCAGCTAATCAACCTATTAAATATATATAATTGACATTCCTTTTTTAATATAAAATAGCAAGATGTAGCAAGCATGGAAACAGTATACATGATGTTTTATGTTACTAAACCTTAATCAGTTCATTTCAACATGATGACTTTGTAGGGTTTACCTGTTCTGTGTCAATTCTTATCTCTGATAGCTGAAATTACCGTACTTCCAGATGTTCTTATGCATTATTGAGGTCTTCTGCAGTAGATGCTGGAAAAGGTAAGATAAGGTTTTATTTCTTTGTAGTAGTCACAACACTGAGATCAAAGACGGTAAAGTGCAGTGCTTAGTATAGAAAACTATGATGAACCTAACATTTATTTTCAAGTCACAAACCTATCGTAAAAACTGCTCATCAATCTTTCGTTAACCATTTCATGTGTAACCTGTCAGTCAGGCAAAGAAAGGTTTTGAAAGGTTTAAAAATACATATTTGACTATACAGTTAAACCAGTGCTAATTATTCATTGTGCAGCACAAGTTTTAAATTGAAATATATGTTGGAAGCCTTATTCAATGAGACAAATGAAAATAAAAAGAGAAGAAAAGGAAAGAAAAGAAAGATGCACATTAAAACTCTTTCAGGGAATAACTTGCATTGAACAATTCACTTCAATCAGGGTTAAGAATTGGTTAAAGAAAAATTTATATATATATGTATATATATCATAATATATAGATACACATTAGCGCACATGCAATGCACACACACACACACATATATATACATGTATTTTTTAAATGGTTTCTGATAAAATCTGCCAGTGCTCTGGAGAGTGCTAACTGAAGTGAAAACAGAACAATTCCATTTTCTGAACTGTTTTCAGTTCAGTTCAAGGGAAATAAGATAGGTGAAAATAGCTAACATGCATGCTACCCGCAGTGTGTTAACTTACTATAACCAAAACATTTCATTTTGAATTATATGTTACACATTTTTATGATTACAAGAGTAAAAAGAAAAAAAAATGCCATGTAGAATATCCTGATCTCTAACTTGAGCAATCTTCAGTTAACAAACAGCATTACTTTAAAAATTAGACATTAAAAATCCAGAAATTGCACGCAGGAACAATTTAGTTCCCAGTATTAGAACACCAAGGACAGCAGGTCTCCGTTAACCACAAACGCAAAGTTAGGAGCAAAAGCGGAAATGATCTGGCAGAAAAGTGCACCTTATCCTCTCCAGTTGCACAGTCATTAGACAGTCTGCTAAAAAAGCCTGCTAGACTTTCCACCAACTACATCGTCGAATCATCATACTGTTAAAATCAGGTGCAGGGCACTTGTACACAACTAAATTCCTGCTTCTAATTACTATTTTAGTCTCTTTTTCCTTGTGACATGTTAGTGATAGATCATTATTTTTTCAGCAATTTGTTCGCATTTATATGCAATATAATTGGATCTGATTAATTATTATGATTAATGACTGCAGAATTTCCTTGCAAAGCTATTAATACTGGTAGTATCAAATGAAAGACATGGACAAATTAAAGCCAATGGATTCCTGTTGCTCGTACTTGCAACGCCTGGTCTGAGGTAACCCTTTGCTGTTCCCTGTTCCACAGCAAACAGAAAGTGACGGCAAACGTGAGCTCTTTGAATGGCTATGAGAAGCTCATAATGTATGAAGTGTTTAGAATGCTTTTAGGCTTATTTAGGGGCATTGTAGATGAGAAATCTAGCAGGTCTATGTGCAAAAGGAGCCCATAGTGTTATTGATTTAAAGTCGTAAGGAAATGTGTAGCATTAAAAATATGCAGAGAGCTATTAAGAAATAATTGTCTTGAAGGATATTTATAATTTCTCCATTTTCCTCAACAAACATGATATAAGGCACTTAGTTAACTTCTATTAAATGTCAGATTACAAAATTTCTAAAGGACATATTTATGTAGAGTGTGTTTTGTATTTTAAATTATACTCTGGCTTAGAAGTAGGATATTACATGTAAAAAAAAGCAAACAACGACGGAGTAGCTTAGGGGATCGACTTTCCTGTTACCTCTGGGACCTGACTTTAAATCTGGCTTTGAGCAAACTGAAGAAAAATCATTTCAATCTAATGGCAGCAGCAAATAAAAAAATCAGATAGTTGGAGTTCGTTGAAGGTGGCAGCAAGCTTTTTGCTTTATGAGGTGTCCAGAAATCTGGGCTTTAAAGGAAAGACTTGGATTTGGAGGATGCATGTCTGATTATAAATCATAAAGTACAAAGGATGTAGAGTATAATTTGCATGTGTCATGAAACAGTACCAGCCCTGCCCATAGCATGAGTCTTAACAGGGGGGCATGAAGTCTTGAATCTTGCTGAGAAAATGGATTCATTCTGGCTGACCCAGAATTGGTAGTGGTGCCTACATATAAAGTCAAGATTTTCAAAAAAAATTAAAATATAGCTTTCTGGTTAGAAGTGGATGAAGGTAACTGAAAATATTCAATAGAAAACACAGTACTTATTTTTTTAAAATTTAAACAATGCCTCATAGCTAATCTAATATATAAGTGAAAAGAGCTGGATTTGTTTTATAAACAGCTGTAATTTTTCTTTGATGATTTATATTAAATTAAGCTCATCAAAAGGAGAATAAAGTAGACTAAAGAAATCGTTGTGTCCAGGTGAAGAGCAAAACATTTAAAACACATATGACACTTAGTCCTTTTAGTTTTATCAGAGAGTCCTGTGAAGCTTTCACACAATTATTGATACTGAAATGAAAAGTTCTTTGTTCAGTTTCACACATTCTAAAAGATATTTGGTCTCTGTATGTTTATTATGGAAATGATTAAAACAAATGCAGAAACATCATTCAAAAATCTTCTAGTCCCTACCAGAATAAGTAATTTGGCCTACCAGAGTCCCTAAATAAGCACTCCTCTCTCCTCCCTGCCGAACGACTATGCATAAATTATTTATATAAGGATAATGCTAATTTTTCTTCAGAGAGGAGAAAAATGGCATTAATGTGAAGATCAACACTGACGCTGTTTTCATGGGCTCCTTATAAACTATGTTCATGGCAATTATTTTAGAAATTAGGGCTGGCTTTCACCCCAGGTGAGAGTGGGGAGCTGTGGTGAAAGCTAGGAATCCTGCTAAAGGATTTCGCTTCTTTTCCTAGGTAAGCATCACCACCCAGTAGAGAGAAGTCACTCATACACCTGATAAATAATATTGGGTGTTTACAGTTGCTAATACGAGAAAAGTAATGAAACAATTATTAGCAGAGTGATTAATGACAGAATTTAAGATACCAGCATAAATTACCATTAAGAAAATTGGTTTTGAAGTATATTGCGCTGGAAAATGCAACATAAAGCAAATAAATTCATGCACCATCTGAGACATAAATAAGAATAGTACCAGGCCCTAGGTGTTTACAGTTTGAGTAGATGACACATCTGTCCCTCCAAGAGAACCTCCTTCAGTGCACATCTTAAGTTTGATTTCAAATAGTCACTTTTGGATTTAAAGAAAAAAATCATAATATGTTAATGACTGTACTGCCTTGTAGCAATACGCATCCAAGTGTTTTACACAGCTTTGCAGGAGAGTCTTCATACTTGACATTGTTATTGTTGTCATTACAAGGGCCCAGAGACCATAAGGGTGTGTCTGATATGTTTGACCAAAGGATTTCCAAAAAAAAAAGCCCATTTTAATTGTAATCAAACTATATAAAAGAATGATCAGCATCAGTTATTCCCTTGTGATCATCTTAGATGGCCAGTTACTCATCAGTTCTTTAACTATCAAGAGCCAATAACAAATCATCCAGCAAACTAATAGAAGAATCAAAGGTAAATACCAGGTCCTCAAATCAGTTCTCAGCCACGGAGAGACAGCTAACCATTTAAGTGTCCTGCATCAACTCAGTGTTTCCTCTAAGGGACACGACCTCTGGAAGCTGCTCGTTAGTACACTGCACTCTAAACAGCCTGTGCTTATTCAGTTCTAGTGCCAAGAATCTACCCAGACAAGGAAAGCTGTGAGAAAACCTGATCAATCCAAGACTGACAAAGGATTACAAACTCTGCCACCCAAAATTGAATTAAACTGCTGTTTCAGAGTATAGGGCACCCTTCCTAGGAATATCAAGTCTGGGTACTCCAACATATGTCTGTACTATAAAGTATAGGTCAAGGAATGGCTAAAATATAAGCATGCAATCAATGGGGTATATTTTTAGCTGCCGACGAGTTGGCCACCAACTCATAGTGACCCCAAGCACAACAGGATTGGATAGTTGTGATCCACAGAATTTTCACTGGCTTATTTTTGGAAATAGGTCACCAGGCCTTTCTTCCTAGTCTTAGTTTAGAAGCTCCACTGAAGCCTGTTCAGCATCATAGCAACACGCAAGCCTCCACTGACAGACAGGTTGTAGCTGCACTTGAGTCAGGTTGACCAGGAATCAAACCCCGGTCTCCCACATGGAAGCCAAGAATTCTACCACTGAACCACCTCTGCCTTCAACACAATTTATGAATCATGACTTCCTTCAAGCCTTTTTTTCTACAAAATAAACAGCTTAAGATGATGGGTGGCTGCTTGTTTTACTCCGCTGCCCTCACCACCCCTAGTTGGTGATTGGTACAATTTTTGACAATCTCAGCATAGAATCTTACATTTAGAGTTTTAGATTACTTAAAGACATTCTACCTCACTCCCATCATTTTGTAGATGGGAAAACAAGATTCAGTGAAGTTAGTTTGCTCAATGTCATATAGTTAATAAGCGACAGGGTTCAAAAGAGACCTATGGCTCTTGGCTCTAAATCTACAAGCCTTCCCAATATACTACACAGTTACTAACATGTAAAAAATATACAACATTTAGGACTAGGTTTTCTTTTATTCAGGCTTTAGCCAATGAGAATTCCCTAGGCTATTAGTGTTTTTCATCTGAATAACCAACACTCTGGTTCATACCTACAGCATATCTTTTGCAACTGTTCCTCTAGAAATGGAATTAAAATTGGAAAGAACGTAAACATCCATCTA
The DNA here is from genome assembly GCF_000243295.1 of Trichechus manatus latirostris. Lineage (NCBI taxonomy): Eukaryota > Metazoa > Chordata > Mammalia > Sirenia > Trichechidae > Trichechus > Trichechus manatus. The sequence continues at coordinate 11,237,213 of NW_004443972.1, forward strand.
TAGGAAATTAGTTTAATAAATGATGACATATTCATACAATAAAATACTGTTGGACCATTTGAAAGAATGTGGTAACTCTTCTTTTAATGTCCTGGCATGAAAAGATATGCATTATATATGGTTAAATATTTAAAAAGCAAATAGTGGAATATTACAGATAGAATTATCCCATTTTTAACTCTGTTTTTGTTTATACAATCTATATTTGGTACATAAATATAAAATTTTGTTCAATAGTGGGTATCTCTGGGAATAGGAGTAGAAGGGATGAGAGGGAGAATTTCATATTTTATTTTAGCAAGGATATATTTGCTTTTGTAATTAATAATTAGAAGGTAAAATTGAAGAAATCACATAAAATAAAATCCTAAGATTTACAGGCTATTTGATATTTAGAAAGATCAATCCTCTGGATTTTTTTCCCAAAATTTTATCACATTTCTGAAGTGCAGACATTTTTTGGTATTTAAAGTGATTAGTGATTTTTTTAATACCTTCCTAAATATTTGCTATTTTTATTCAGTAGGAATATGATATGTAACAGTGTGTGGTTATAAAATAGTAGTTCTGGAGTCCTGCATTTTTGTTAAATAACAGTAGAAGATTATTCGGTTTTATTGTAATAAATACGGTGCTGTTTTTTGCAGGGAAATGATAAGTATAAAGACATTAATTAAGGTTTTTCACAGTTCTTTAATATCACTTCCAAGGATGTTAGTGCACATCTCTTAGTTGAAAGCTTCAAAAGACAAAGCAAGTTAGTTGTCTGGCAACTGTCAATGACTCTGCTGTGCATATTCAACATATAATATTTCAGCTCCTCAGTTTTCCACAAATACAGTAAATTCTTGGAACAAAAAGATGCAGCCTCATGTGAATTTAGTAAAATCATATTTGTTAGGAATTTGGAACTCCTCAAAAGAAGACATTCTATAAATATTATATTTGAAGAGCCCCAGCATTGCCTTGACTATTTAGTGTGCAAAATAGAGTTATCAGAACATCTATTTCTTAACTCCATTCTTATACAAATGTCTGTTTTAGCTAACATGTTTTTTATGGATAATGTCATTTTAAGTCATGCTACTTTTGCTAAAATCTTGAGTTAACAACCAAGCAAGATTCACATTGTTATAACAGCTCAGAATCCATGTTACGACTTTAAAAAATAAAAATTTCTGAGGTAAAATTTATACCTGAAAACAAAAGACAACTACTAATGAGAGGAGAGAGAGGTTGCTTTCCAAGTGGGGAATACCTGTATTCTTGATGGTAAAAAATAAAAAATAGAAAAAAGTTTTTATACATTTGTTCTAGGAAAAAGTGCAGTGAGTTTAAATTTAACATTTCTACATTAACAACACCTTTCTTTTTGAGTATTCAGGCCTTGTCTAAGTATTATTTAGTAGAAAAGACAGCTTCATTTTATTTCTGATGAAACCATGTACAGAGAGGTTTGGTTGTTCCTCCAAGTCACCAAGCAAGAAGATAGAAAACCAAGTCGAGAACTGAAGTACAGCAGTTACACTGCTAATGTACAATACTTTTTTGCTTTGAAATAGCATTTGTTCTGATGTTTTAAGTTCCAGCATTTTAGATAAATACCTAGCAGAAAAGGCACATGTCTTCTGATCAAATTTTGCACAATGATTGCCAGTTTCATAGAAATCGTTGTGCTACATATACTTATGGTTCTAAAACATCGATGATGATACATTACAAAAATGAATCAGATTAGCAGTAATATTAATAGCCAGAAATGTGTTCCTAGATATTCTTGTTTCTCAAATATTTTTTTAATTCCAGAAGTAAACTTATTCAGAATGATAGGCATGCATTAGAAATTGAAGTTTGTAAATAAAATGATTGGAACAAAAGAACCTGAGTATCAAAGAAGAAGGCCAAATGGCACATTGTTGTCAAAGAGCCCTACAACCACTGAATATGTGGGAAATCACATATTAAGATATGTAAACGCAATTCATTAATGATAACCTCTAGTGATGTTATGGCTTTGCATGTATACTGCTTGTATTCGTATTCAGGGAAAGAATAGTGATTTGCCATTTTACTGCCAAGAGTTCCCCTGAATTCCGGTTCTATTGCTGCGGAAATACTTCTTAAAGCTATTTTACTGTGAGAGGAAAGCTGTTTGTCCTCTACTGTTGTGCTGAGACACTCAGGTATGTTCTGTTAGATCAAAAGCAGCAGAGGTCAGTTTATTCACTACTGTCAGAAAACATCACTGCAGAGAAATATGAAAACAAGAAAGGAGGTTAAGTGAGGAAGCCAGAAAACACAGTGGTGGAGGAGGTAGAGAGTGAAAAGAATAGGTAAATAACATCTAGAGGTGAATAAGAAGGAAAATATTTTATTAATGGAAGCCCCAGCAATGACAGCTATGCCCGTTGTCAAAAGTAATCATATGGTTTGTGATCGGGACCAACATTAACACACTTCACATTTTTTTCAAGGCTGCTGATAAAATCCACGCAATTAGAGGATAAGAATTTCTCAGATATGCACCTGCTTTTCTAGTGAATGACTTGCTTATTTTCTAAACCAAGAATCTAGTCACTTTGCTCTGAATTACAGCAATAACGTGTCCCCCAAGTTACTGCAAGATTATTTAGGTGCTAAGAAACGCCTGCTATTTTCCAAAGAAGAGTAAAACAATTAAGAATCAATTCTGATTTCTAAAAAGGCAGAGTCTAAACTCAGTTTACCCATGTGGTTGGATGTGTGTATGTATGAAAAACAAGGGTCCTACAACTTAGAGTCATTGGTGAAACAATGACCAGGAATACACTTGGTAAAGCCATGCGATGATCTTCCATGATTACTGTCTGTTTTTGTGCCAAACTGTTCTTGGGCAATGACCCTAAATGTCACTTGTAGACTATCCTCAACATCCCCTGTAGTCTATCAAAATAAGTTAATCTGCAGAGAATGCTATTTCACCTCTCTGAGTCCCAGAGTATTATGCAAAGATATTTGTACCAGATGATGTTTTGTCAGTCATGTTCCTCAGAGCCCTAATATTTAATAGTCAGTAATGAACTAGTAGATGTTAAACAGGGCTTTCTGGGGGAGGAGAGAGGGAATCCCTGATCTGTAGCGTTTGCCAATTTCCTTTGTGTAAATACTCCCACCATGGCCAGTTAACATCTACCAACACAAAGGTGAGAAGAGATGCACATGACTGAGTCTAATCAGTCAGTATGAGCTGTCTCCAGCCCACTGTCAGGTACTTTAGTGGCTGCAGGGTTATCAAACCTCATTGCCCCATCTCTTTACCAGAACCGTGTTCCTTTTTTATTCATTTTATATTATTGATTTCCACTTTTAAAAAGTGGTTTAATTGACCTCACACAAAAAAAAGTTAAAAGTACCTAATTGCAGGATCTCTAAGGTCTTCTGGCATTCTAAGAATTTTCCCCTTCGTTCTCGTACTCAGTTACCGTTATATTTTTACAGTCTCTAAAATCTTTAAAATTAAATTGGAATATTGTTTTCCATTGTCTTTTGGATTTAAGCAGAGATGTAGAGTTCTTAAAACCCTCATTTGAAAAAATTTTGCACAATGTGTGGTGCAAAGCAATTGGTCAACGTCCCAAAATTAGCCCCAGATACTTGTATGTCATTAATCCCTGTAAAACTGCAATAGTTATTTGTTACCAGTTGCTAAGGTGTTTTTGTGAGCATAATACCAAATATAAAATGGTTTTGAGAACAGACATGCAACTACACACAAAATTATAAGAACTCAAATGAATTTCTCCATTCTAACTTATTAGTCCTTCTGTTACACTCCTACTGCTCTCTAAATACCCTCATTAAAGCAATTATCTTTTTGATCAATGTACGTTTACATTTCTATCTTTTCACTAACAGTAGAAAAAATTGTAAAATAATTACTACTTAGTAGAACGAATAACTATTAATAATACATAATACATGCATGATATGGTACCTCCAGCAAAAAAAAGGATAAAAATTATCTTTTTTTTAATGCAAAAGTATTTTCTGATTAGATGTTGTTGTTATTATTGTTAGTTGTCATTCCTTGGCTCCATCTCATGTCAACTTTATATAAAACAGAATGCCTGGCCCTGCTTCATCTTCATGGTCACTGGCTTGTTGGAATCTATTGTTGTGACTATTGTATAGTGCATTCCAACCTAGAAGGCTCACCTTCCAGCACTATACTGAACAATATTTTGTTGTGATCTATAGCGTTTTCACTGACTAATTTTCAGAAGTAGATTGCCAGACCTTTCTTCCTAGTGTGTTTCATTCTGCAAGCTCTGCTGAAACCTGTCCACTATGGTCGACTCTACTGGTATTTACAATACTGCTGGCATAGCTTCTAGCATCATAGCAACATGCAGGCCACCACAGTGCAACAAACTGACAGACAGAGGATGATTCTGATTGGAGGACCTTCCATATTTATATTAAGCTATGCTATTTTAAACTTATGAAGAAATTTTTAGCAAATATTTCTTAAGGAAACCCTTTTTAAAAAAGTAAGCAGTTTACTGTTTTATTTAACTTCATGACAAAGTTTTAATGAACAAAGACTGCAAGGTAATTTCAAGGAAACCATGAAATAACTAATGAAAAAATTCAAATTCTGTAAGAAGATAGTTTGAATTATTAGATAAACGAATTTGAATGATCACAAGAAACAAGGACTTCAATACTTACAATATTTTTCTAATATTATCATCATTATTATTTGAAAGTATTCTAATTACTGGCCATTGTGATATTTCCTTGGGTGAGAAATATTCTTATTTTGAAGTTCCAAAACATATACAGTATATAGCTCAGAAGCCCTGAACAATAATTTAGTCTCAAAAACTGGCCCACCTGATTTAGGTCCCAAATGTATGTAAAAAAAAAAAAAAAAAAAAACCACATATACTAACACAATTCTTTTGGTCTCTATGGATCTCACTGAATTCAGTGCACAAATACAGCACAAGGATCATAAAGAAACACACACACTCACTCATATTAAAAGAAGTCTTTACATAAAAAACACAGTTTCAGTAGCCACACCATTCCCTGTAGAATAAGTGGCCAGGTCTAACTATTTCTTCCTAAAAATAATCACTAATCACCCCTAACAGATCATCTGACTTTTTAGTTTTCTTTCTAAAAGCCTAGGCCAAAATAACATCTGCTAAAAAAAAAAAAAAAAAAAAAAAAAAAAGCTACCTAAAAAGTGCAGCCAGGTAAGCCTATTATATTCCTTGGAATGTAAAAAGCCCAAGTTTGAAATCCCAACAGTACACCATATACCTCTAACCACAGGATTCCAGTTAAAGCAAACCAATCAACCAACCAAACAATAGGTTAGCAAAAGTATCCAAAAGAATCTTTTTTCTTCTAGTAAGAGATTGCAAGTTTCTATATTTTTAATTTGATACCTCCATTCAGATACATCACACCTCAATGAACTTTTTGGTATAACTTTCTCATCTTCTCATTGTCTCATCCAGTCTGTGGAAAACTTGATTTTGAATGGACAAAGAAGTATACGAACAAACACACAAACAAAAACCCTCCCAGCTGAAAATCAAACTGACATTTTATATGGCATCAAAAGAGAGAATTTTTTTTTCCCTTCTAAAAATATAAAGCAGTATTTATCGCTTTCCTTTTTTTTTGAATAGGCACATTGTGACACTGTATCTTTATATCAGTGGGATGACATATTTCTAGGGGAAAAAAGCATAGAAGCATGTATTTAAAACTTTTAAATCGAATGTGGTTCCATTGATAGCTTAGAGAAGAACAGAATCTATAGAACCTAAAGTTGAGCTGACCCAGAGGACGTGACCATTAAACATCATGGCACAAGCATAATAAAGGAATTAGGATGTATGGTTTAATAGAAATTTTGCTTACCAGGTCTAATTGTATTCTGGATAAATGTTCAGTCTGCTTAAAGGTCATGTAACACTTAGGAATAAGAAATGCTTAGCAGCCTGTGGGAAACCTAAGAAAATCCACAACATCACTCTTTGTAAAACAACACGATGCAAGATTTCTAACTTAAAAGTAAGTCAATGGTAAAACAAGTAGTACTCGTCAAAACAGTCTATCTTCCTTTGGCATGACTTTTTGCTGGAAACCAGTGCATTGTCATTTAAGTAAACCATTTTTCTTTCCTCAACAAATGACCACAAATTTCCAAAAGAGAAACCAAAGAAGTTTGAATTATACTATGGGCAATGCTGTTTTATTTCTCTTTTCTCAATTTTTTTTTTTTTTTTCCAGGAGAGCTTCTTTATAATGAAGACAATTTCTGTAAATGAGAGATCAGTGAAGAGATCAGTTTGGAAACATAATTTCGAAAGTACTAGCTGGAAAGGCAAGAATGAGGTTCATAATCTGAGTGCCTTTTGCATTGTGTTAGCAAAATACCATATCATCAATCTCCTTTCTTTTTCTATGTCTGACTCTGCCACCTTCGTGGCTTGCACACCCGGAGGACCAGAATTATAGGCATGTAACATATGCATTGTGACTTTGAAACTATGGAATTTAAATTACTTCAGAACATAAATCACTCTTAGCCTATAAGTCCATTTTACTGTGCAAATGAGGAGAAACCTAGTGCTTGTTTACCATATTTTGGAAAACTTTAAAAAACAGCAACAACAACAGCGCATTGCATAATTATTGGATTTGTAAAAACATGCTTTGATCAAATGAAATGGGCATTTAGTTTGTTCAAAGCTACTTTCCATAATCCATTACACAGCATAAATTTCACATAACTGCTCACATAGCGACTTGTAAATATACCCGTGTATTTTCCTTCACTTTAGCATTTAAAAAAAAGTGATTAAAGATGTAGCATGCAAATCTATTTCACTTACTGCTTTTAGTTTGAGCTAAAAATCTCGAACTACAAGAATTAACCCAATAAGCCTGCAGCAAATATATAAATCTAACAACCTTCCCTTTTCCTTTTCCGCACCTTTAATAATAATAGACAAAGAGGTTGGGTGGCTGGTGAAAACTACTAATTCAACAAGGCATAAATATGCTAGCATCATTCCCAAACCTGCAGTAGACATCCATTATATTCAAAAAACCTAACACAAACAGAAACCCAGACCTTAAGCTTACCCTAAATTAAGATAAGGAAAGCTTGCAGAACATCATTTTGGCTTTAATTATTATCTTCTGAAAAGCAGTGCCGTGTTCTCTGGGGCATGAGCAACTAGGGAAGATTAGAGTTCAGTGAGAAGCTCCATTTATTTCCTTCTACCAATTTAAGTGAGGAAAATGTATAGCAGTTCTGAGAAACGGTAAATAACCAAAATCAATGAAAGCAAACCCTTGTTTTTCACACAATTCTGATAGTAGTGGTTTCACTCAGTCATCCATTAGGTACCAGGTCCTGAAGCATTTTTATTGTCAATCTCAAGATGTCTGTGGAAATGTTAAATAGCTTATGTTAAAGTGAATTTCCCTATTGAAATTCTTACTACATTTGAGAAAAAACACCTTTCTCTCCACCAAAAAAAAAGCCAGTTCTGCTGCTTGAAATGAGAATTCTACTTGTATAAAATTCTTCCCCCAAATATACTATTTTCATCTGTTTTAAATTTTGACCTATTTCTCAAGAAGTATAAAATAAAAATTAATAAAAAGATCAAAATAAAAATAAAGAAACAAGACCAATACCTTATAGAGTAGCACAGTCCAACAGAAAAATAATGAGATTCACATGCGTAATTTTACATTTTCTAGTAGACACATTAATAAAGTTAAAAAGACACAGGTGAAATAAATGTAAAATATTTTTATTTACCCTAGAATATATAAGGAGCACTGGTGGCTCAGTGGTCAAGAGCTTAGCTGCTAACCAAAATGTCGGCAGTTTGAATCCACCAGCCACTCCTTGGAAACCCTATGGGACAGTTCTACTCTGTCCTATAGGGTCGCTGTGAGTCGGAATCCACTCGATGGCAACCGGGTTTTTTGTGTGTGTTTGTTTGGTTGGTTTAAAAAACTCGTTGTTTGGTTTAGTATACATAAAATATTGGATCCACAGTCAACACCCATGGAAGCAGCAGTCAAGAAATCAAATAACATATGGCATTGGGCAAATCTGCTGCGAAAGACCTCTTCAAAGTATTAAAAAGCAAAGATGTCACTTTGAGGAATAAGTTATGCCTAACTCAAAACCAAAAATAAACCCACTGCCATCGAGTCGATTCCAGCACATAGCAGCCCTTTAGGACAGAGTAGAGCTGCCCTATAGCGATTCCAAGCAGTGGCTGGTGGATTCGAACTGCTGACTTGGGTTGGCAGACGGGTGCCTGACCCAAGCCATGGTATTTTCAATTGCCTCATATGCATAGGAAAGCTGGACAATGAATAAGGAAGATGGAAGAAAAATTGCTGTATTTGAATTATGGTCTCCAGGAAGAATATTGAGTATACCATGGATTGCCATAAGAATGAACAAATTTGTCTTGGAAGAAGTACAGCCAGCATGCTCCTTAGAAGCCAGGATAGTGAGACTTCATCTCACTTGCTTTGGACATGTTATCAGGAGGAGCTAATTCCTGGAGAAGGACATTATGCTTGGTAGAGAGTCATCGAAAAAGAGGAAGACCCTCAATGATATAGACTGACACAGCGGCTGCAACAATGGGCTCAAATATAGCAATGATTTTGAGGATGGCGTCGGACCAGGCAGTGTTTTGTTCTGTTTCACATGGGGTTGCTATGAGTTGGAACCGACTGGATGGCATCCAACAACAACATCCAAAATATTATCATTTCATCAATAGTGCATATCAAATATTATAAATGAGATTTTTACATTTTTTCCACTAAGTCTTACAAATACAGTGTGTTTTACACTTAACCAGATCTTGAACTCTAAATTTTCAGTGGAAATACTTAATCTGTATTTAGATTTCATACAATTAATAGTTGAAAAAGTAGATCCCATTCTCCAATTTTACAAATATACTTAGAAGTTTTCAATAACTGAATCAAATAGCAGTTTTTAAATTTAAATGAATGAAAAATACAAATAAAAACTTATTTCCTCAGTCACATTAATCACATTTCAAGTGTTTGATATCCACATATGATTAGCGGCTGCTGAAATGAGCACAGCATAAAAAAGAAAAAATAAAGATAACTAAAATCTTAACAAGAAACAAATCTAAAGATCTAATATATTCGATCAGTTTCTGCTATTATTTGAAAGAATATAAGTTATTTTTCATTGGTTAGCTAAATTACTACTTGTGTAAGGTAGTGGTCGTTGTTAAGTGCTGTTGAGTCAATTTTAACTCATAGTGATCCCATGGGACAGAGTAGAACTGTCTCATAAGATTTTCTTTGCTGTAATCTTTATGGGAGTAGATTGCCAGATCTTTCTCCCATGGAGCCACTGGATGGATTCGAACCACCAACCTTTCAGTTAGCAGCCGAATGCTTAACCGTTGCACCACCAGGGTTCCTATATATGTTAAGTAAACACCATATAAACTCATTCACATTTTAAGTCTCAAGTTGGTAAACATAGAAGTTTCTACCCCATATTTAGCTGGATGCAATTTAAAGTTTGTGTGTCTAATATGATTATCATTGAAAACATGAATATGGAATTTTGAGACTCAACCTCAGAGCACGTTAACATTGAGACAACAGTTTTCTTCAAAGTAATATAAATGCTTGAAGAGTTGGTCAACTATTTGATTTATTAAGTAATGTCTATTGTATCATTGTTTAATTTAGGTATGAAAGTAGTTTGCTTCTCTGTTTGCCCTATCAGATTATCAAAGTCAAGAACAGAAATTAATATTTCTTCATAATGCTCCACAGTCTTGGATAAAGCAGTTCATAGTGACTGACAGAACTGTGACTAGAGGGAAATAATAATCTGTCAAGTGTTGAGAAATTATACGCCAAGCACTGTGTTAGGCTGCTTTACATTCACTGTATTATTTAATCTTAAAACAAAACAAAAAAACATTAAAAACCCTATATGGTCCTCATTTGACAAACGAGAGTATCAAGAATTAAGGCTTGGAAAGTTTAGGTAAAAGGCTGAAATAACACAATTATTAAGTGCTGAAACAGCTTTAAATCTAGATCTGTTTGATTCCACAGGTACATTTGTTACCACCACAATATTATCGACCATAACTTTCACCTTTACCTCTGGTCACACAATGCCTTATTGTTTAACGCTTATTTCATTCTGCATTTTTTTTTTCTAATTGATTGTCCATGTGATCTGCTCACTGGATTATAAACTCTCTTAGTCATGCCTTTGTTCCTTAGTATTCTGCTCTTCATTTAGAAAGTCTTCAATAAATTGTTATTTTGTTGAATTGAACTGAGACCTGAGTTCAAGTTCCCTACTCCCTTCTGAATAACTTTTTTATATTGTCAGTGATATGGGGCAGGTCTTTATTCTCTCTGAATTTCCATTTCCATATACATGCATACATATACATGGAGTCCCTAGGTGGCTCAAATGGTTAATGTGCTTGGCAGTTAACCAAAAAGTTGGAGTTTCAAGTCCACCCAGAATAGCCTCAGAAGAAAGGCCTGGCATCTACTTCTGAAAGATCAGCCATTGAAAACCCTATGGAGCACAGTTCTACTCTGACACACGTGGTTTCACCATGAGCCAGAATTGACTGGACTGCAACTGGTAATAACAGGATTGGATTAAAAAAAAAAAATTGTTGCTGAGTCGATTCCGACCCATAGCAACCCTTTAAGACAGAGTAGAACTGCCCTATAGGGTTAGGATTGGATTACAGTCATGCTTTTCAAAATTTCATTTTAGCAGTAGAATGCTTTTGTTCAAGTGATTATTATGTGTAATCACAATACGCAAAATAGATGAAAGCAGATTTGCGTGGTTATTTAACTCCACTCCTCCCTTAGTTACCTCAGAAAGAAAATAAAGGGATAGACAAAACCATCATTTAAACCACAAGAAGAGCCTCTTAATCTTTTTTGTGCCCTGGAAACCTTTATATCCTGTGGAAATTTCTCAGAATAATATTTAATAAAATACACAAAACCGAAAGGAAACCAGTCATAGCAAAATATAATTCAATCCAAGGACTTCTTAGTGGGTCGATGTAACTCAGGTTAATTACTCTATTAGCTGGTCTTTAAGGGTTCTTCCAGCAATTATACACATAGATGTAATGTATATATACAAAAAAAAAAAAAAAAGCCATTGCCATCAAGTCAATTCCGACTCATAGTGACCCTATAGAACAGAGTAGAACTACCCCAGAGGGTTTCTAAGGAGCAACTGGTGTATTCGAACTGCTGACCTTTTGGTTAGCAGCTGAGCTCTTAACCACTGTGTCACCAGGGCTCCAATGTATATATAGGGAATGAAAAAGTAAATAATACTCATATTCATTTATCTAACAAATATTTTTGTTCCTACTATGTGGCAAGTGGGGAAAACCCTGTTGGCATAGTGGTTAAGATCTACGGCTGCTAACCAAAAAGGTTGGCAGTTCCAATCCACCAGGCACTCCTTGGAAACTCTATGAGGCAGTTCTACTCTGTCCTATAGGGTCACTATGAGTCAGAATTGACTTAACAGCAACAGGTTTGGTGTTTTAATGCGGCAAATGCTATTATAAACACAAGAAACAGTAGTGAACTAGAAAGTAGAGATCGTGTCCCCACGGAGCTTACCTTCTATTGAGAAGTAGATTAACAATAAAACTGAAAATATATAAAATTATCACAATATAGAGTTTGAATGTTATTATAACAATAACAGGAATGTATTTCACTATTTTCAGAGGCATGATACTATCTGATTTACAATTTTAAAAGGTAACTTTGTGGAGAATAAACTCTAGAAAGGCAAGAGGCCAATTTAGAGGCAACATTCATCTGGATGAGAGACGATACAAGGTATTTTGAAGGTATAACTGACGGGTTTTGCTATAGATAGGGAGGAGAGAAAGAGAGAAATTGGATGTTTAGGGTGATCAGTTGGACGGGTTAGAGTCATTAACTGAAATGGAGAAGACTGGAAGGAGTAGGTATAGGAAATAATTTTTTGAGCATGTTAAAAAGAAATTACCATTTGTCTAAGTAAAATGTTGAGCAGGTAATTGGTTATAGAGCCTGTAGTAAGGGAGAATGAATGGTTAAAGCTAGAGATATAAGTTTGGATGGCGTCATTGGGAGTTGTTGTTTTTAGGTATCATCAAGTCGGTTTCGAATCATAGCTGACCCCATATGACAGTGTACTACTCCTCCATAGGTTTTTCTAGGCTGTAATCCTTACAGGGGCAGATTGTCTTGTCTTTCTCTTGCTGAACCACTGGGTGGATTCAAACCAACAACCTTTCAGTTAGCAGGCGAGCTCTTAACCATTGTACTACCAGGGCTCCTTCATTGGGAGTTAGCAGCATGTAAATTATATTTAAAGCAATTGCCCTGGATGAGATCTACTTTTTAAGACGGCCTAGATAGTGAAGAGAAGTGGAGTCAGGAAAGCCCTCAAGGACTTCTGCTTTAAAACTTTGAATAAAGAACAAAGAATCAGATAAGAAGTCGAAAAAGAAGTAATCAGTGAGGTAGGGAAGAAACCAAGATCGTATGGTGACATGGAAGCCAAGCACAGGTGTTCTACATTTAAAAGTATTATTTTGATGAGTTCAATGTATCAGCAGATGCAGTGGGTGAGATGTCACTGTTAACCTTGATATGATTAGTTTCAGAAAAGTAGTGGAGATTGGAGTCAGTTCAAGAGAAAATGGCAAGCAAGAAAATCAAGATAATCATTATAGACAACTATCTTACAAGTTTTGCTATGGATTGAATTAAAATGAGACCTGAGTTCAAGTTCCCTACGGTGTTAGAGACAGAGAAACACAGAGAGAGATGCAACATGCAAGAAAGGAAAATGAGTACACAATAGAATGAAACAGAGAACACAAGGAGAGAAGCTGACATTGAATAGGACCAACCCAAACTAAACCCCTTGCTGATTCCGATTCATAGCGATCCTTCAAGACAAAGTAGAATCGCCCTCATAGGGTTTCCAAGGAGTGGCTGGTGGATTTGAACGGCCGACCTTTTGGTTAGAAGCTGAGCTCTTAACTACTGTACCACCAGGGCTCCTGAATAGGACCAGAGACATTTATTTCATTGCAGCAAATTGGAAGGTAGAGTATATTAATACTAATGAAGGCTGACATGGGATTTGGTGGTGTGAAGCTGAGGGAATTTTTCTCCCTCTTAGGGCTGTCATAACAAAAATACCACAAAGTGGGAAGCATTAAAAAACAGAAATTTATTTTCTCACAGTTCTAGAGACTAAAAGACCAAATCAGTGTCTCAACCTTGTCAATTCCTTCTGGGGCTTTGAGACAGGAACTGTTCCATGCCTTTCTCCTAGTTTCTGGTGGCTACTGGGAATCACTGACATTCCTTAGATGCTTATAAACCAAAAAACCCAAACTCGTTACCGTAGAGTCGATCCTGACTCATAGCAACTTAAGATGTATCTAACTCCTTCATGACATAGTGTCTCTCTTCTCCCTGTATGTATGTTCTTTTTTATAAAAAACCACTCGAGGGATTACAACCAACCCCACACCAATGTGATGCTATTAACTTAACTGATAACATCTACAAAGAAAACCCTTATTTTTCCAAACAAGTTTACATTCACATATGCAGGCAGTTCGTACTTACTTCAGTATATCTTATTGGGAGACACTATTCAATCCATAACAGAGTTCATGCCCTATGATTTTACTGTAGATGAAAATCTGAACAGATGAGAATAACTTCAAAACTATTACACAGTCTTAAACCGCACGTACCTTTGACCAACATGTCATTCTGAAATAGCCTCTAATATTTTTTTCAGTTTTTATATCCTAGCAATTAGGATCTTTGATTACTTCAAGTCTAAATTTAAATAGCCTACACCAACTAAATATAGTAGGAAGCAGCACAGAGTGCAGTGATTAAGCTTAATTTGGAACTTTGTCGGCACTGGTTTGGAACTATGTGACCTTGGGTAAGTTACTTATTCCCTTTACGTGCTTCCGTTTCCCATCTGTAAATTGCATATAATAGTGCTGCCCACTTTGTGGGTTACTGTATTAATAAGAAAATACACATAAAATGCTTAGAAAAATGCTTGGAATTTTGCAAGTAACATATAAATTCTAGCTATCCAATGAGAAAGTGGTCTGAGATTTTTTACAAATAAGTATATAATTTTCATATAAACTTTTAATATAGTATTATTATTCAGTACTTACTATATCCAAGTTTTATTTTAAGTGCAATTATTAGGAGTGTTTCAAAATATTTTTATATAACTTTTGTTAATGAAAACTTGAAAGTTGAGGTCAATTAGGTTTATATTGCACACTCAGTTCTAGGGGTGAAATCATTCTTGCCTGATTTTTCTTTACCTTTTTTTTCTAAAATCAGATACTGTTAAAATTATCTAATGGTCCATGTATGTCTACGTCTTAAACAAGATTACCCAGTGAGATCATGCATTGCTTTGTGTCATAGAATGATTGCCTTTGTTGTTCCTCTAGTTCATAACCTGAGTGTGTTTTCTACTACTGTCACGGAAATACCGTAGTAATTCATACTTCCTTTCAGTTCCAATCTCTATCTCCAACTATTAAATGTCTTCTACCATTTTCCAGCTACTTAAGTTTGTGGCTTATATTTAGTTTTTAAGGGACTTTTGTTGAAAATCTATTTTGAAACTTAGTAAATATGACTAATTTCAGGTTTACTGTCAAAATATGGTGCCAAATTATGAAGTAGCTTTAACTGAATGTAGCTATTACATTCTTCATATTTCTACAATCATTTCCCAACTTTCAGGGATTCCCTTCATCTACAACTGCACAAACTTGGTGTTCATGATTTCTTAGAACCTTCTTATACTTAGAAAATTAAACAAAACAATAAAAAGCTTTACAAAGTCATTACATAAAATATTTATGACTTTATATGTCGGTTGTCCAAAGGATTTTTTGGGAAAAAGTGGAAAATTAGATCTATATATTTACCTCTCATTACTTTCAAGCCCTAGTAAAATGACACAAAATATTAAAAATAAAAAGTATGTAGTAGTGGAGCTCTGGTAGAGCAGTTGTTAAGAACTCAGCTGCTAACCAAAATGTCAGCAGTGCAAATCCACCAGATGCTCCTTGGAAACCCTATGGAGCAATTCTACTCCGTCCTATAGGGTTGCTATGAGTCGGAATTGACTCGCTGGCAACAGATTTGGTTTGGTATGTACTGTAATATAAATAATATAAATATGTTAATTAAAATTAAAAGTCAACTACTAGTATAATAGAATATAATGCAAAAGTTCCAGAAAACTAGAAGAAAAAGGAGCCAAAAGCATTCAACTGAGCAAAAGAAAGGAAAAAGGAAGCCACTAGAAAGTGTACAGCAGAAAACATAAATTATAATAACAATATTACCAAATACTTAACAAGAATAAATATAAAGTGGTTAAATTATTATATCTAATGATACAGGTTTGTAAAGAATTTCAGATAATGTAGCAAATAAAAATCCAAGTTATTTTTTTTATCAAAGCCACAATTAAATTAGAACAACAAAAAATTTGAATACTGTATTTATTTTCTACTGCTTCAAAACAAATTAGCATATGCTTAACAACTTAAAACAATATCTTACAGTTTATTATCTACGATTTCTATAGGTCAAAGATCTGAGCACAGTGGAATTGCGTTCCCTGTACAGGGTTTCACAAGGCTTAAATCAACGTATTAGCTCATCTACATTCTCATCTGGAGCTTAGGATACTCTTCCAAGCTTATTTAGGTTGTTTTTCAGAATTCAGTTCCTTGTTGTAGGATTGAGATTCCCATTTTCTTGCTGGCTGTTGACTGGAGATTGTTCTCAGCAACTAGAGGCTATACGCAGGTCCTAGCCACAAACCTCTTTCACAATTCAGTAGCTTACTGCTTCAAAGACAGCAGGAGATTGTCTCTCAAGTCTGCTAAAATGGAGTGTTATATAATGTCATCCTTGCTCATATAATTTAACCTAAACAAGAGAACAGTATCCCATCATATTTGCAGTTTTCTCCAACACTCAGGTCGGGGAGGGGATTATACAGGGTGAGAATACCTATGTCAGGAATCTTGGGACTGATTTTAGAATGCTGCCAACCATAAATAGGTACGCTAAACAAATTAAATAAATTAGAGGGTTATTAATATTAATATCAGGCAAGTTAAAATTTAAAAAAATAATAGATTTGATGCATGGGGGAAATTTTTATCAATAAAAGTTACGATTCATAAAGAAGATGTAATAGTCTTAACACTTTATGCACTATAAATAATAGCACCAAAATATTTAAAGGAAAAGCACTATTAGAAATATAAAGAGATATTAACAAAACTCCAAACTTAGTTCGTATGTCTCCCATAATTTGACAAAGAAGGTAGAACACAAAGAAAGAGATGGAAAATTTAAATAGAATAGTGAATTTGTTTAGTAAGTGCATGGCATTTTGTACTTAAATACAAAAAGAAAATGCCCTTTTATCTCAAAATAAAAAAATTTGAAAGTCTTTTTTTTTTTTTCAAAGCATTAAGGAACATTTTTTCAAAGCATTAAGAAATATGAGCAATATCAATCATAAAAAATCAAAATGTTTCAAAATTAAAATACTACAAGCTACATATTCTAGAAATAAATTACAAATTAGCAAACAATGTTAATAAAATATTAAAAGTAGGAGGATAAAACTATTAAAGGTTAAACAAGAAACTTAAAGATACAAATTCATGTTCCACACCCTCCCCATATGCAGAAATAGTAAAAGAGATCAATCAAAAAGCAGAAGCTGGTGCTACGAAATAGATAGATATCAGAAAATTTGACTTAGAAATTCAGAATCCTAATTCTGAAGACAGAAATGAAAAGGGGCACATAATCACAGATACAAAGACTTTAAAAAATTTAAGAGCCAATTTTATGTTCAATTTTGTGCTAACATAAAAATCTAATGAAAGAGTCCATATTTTCTATGAATATTTAAACAACCCAAATTGATATCAGTAGTGATGGAAATTTGAATAAAAAGTAAATACAAAAGAAATGGAAAAAATTAGCAATTATCTAAACTCCAAAACTTTATCAGCTATGTATGGATATTACAGGAGAGTTATATAAAATTTGCAAGTAAAAAATAAGTATTATTTTTTTGTAATCTATTGCAAAACTTGTTAGTTTGTTTCATTTTTAATGTAAGATAATTAACTCTGGTTCTCAACCTTAGACTTACATCAAAACTGTGGTTTCTTTCTTTACCTTCCTATTTCTATCCTATTCTTCTATCTAATATATTTACTTGCATTTAGCCATCTCTTCCTCATTCCATTAGCGTTCTGATGCAATTTTTTTTCTTTTTTTTGTTTGAATGTTTTCTTATTGAGGTACAACTTATCTGCAATTCAGTAATTTTAAGTATACTGTTCAACAAGTTTTGACAAATACATAGATTTACGTAACCACAACCTTTAGTCATAGTGTAGAACATGTCCATTTCCTCAAATAGTTCCCTCATGCTCTTTGCAGTCGATCCCTTCCTCCAGGCCTGGTCACTAACAATCATGGCTCTGCATTTGGCCACTATAATTTTTGCCTTTGCTGGAATTTAATGTAAGTATGCAATTTATAAGCTTGTGTGTCTAACTTTTTTCTTTTAGCGTTTTCAGATTCATCCATGTTTTTGTATGAATAAGTATTTTGTTTCTTTTTACTGTTGAATATTATTCCATAGTATGTATATGGTTAAAAGCTTGGCTGCTTACTAGAAGGATAGCAGTTTGAATCCACCAGCCGCTGCTTGGAAACCCTAGGGGGCAAATCTACTGTGTCCTATAGGGTCACTATGAGTCGGAATCAACTCAATGGCAACGGGTTAGTTTGTATATACCACAATAAGTTTATTAATTCTCCAGTTGATGGACATTTGGTTGTTTCCTGGTTTTGGCTATTGATATTTATGATACTAGCAGTTAATATTTTTTATTTTCCAATTTTACTTTGCAATTTACAGAAATAAACTACTTTTATATAGTGATGTTGTATCCTATGAACTTACTAAACTGACTTATGACTTCTAGTAGTTTTTTTTTTTTTTTAACTACAAACTCAGTTTCTCTAATGAATACAGGATTATCTAGTTTATCTATTTTACCTTAGATAAACTTCTTTCCTTCTTGTAGATCCAATTTACTAACTAGAGTCATTTTCCTACAGACTGAAGACCTCCTTTAGTATTTCTTATGGTTAGCGTCTGTTGACAACAAATCTTCTAAGTTTTAGTTTATCTGAAAATGTCTTCATTTGCCTTCATTTTTTTGATGCAAAACAAACCTCATATTTTTGATATGTTTGTGTATATGTATCACTATGAGTTGGAATCAACTTGACGGCAATGGGCTTGTGTGTGTGTGTGTGTGTGTGTGTGAGAGAGAGAGAGAGAGAGAGAGAGAGAGAGAAACCATCATCAAAATCAAAACAACAAATATTTAGATAACCCCAAAAAGTTTCCTAGTGCCTAATTGTTAAACATCATTTCCTCCACCCCAATCCTCAGAAAACTATTGATTTGTTTTCTGTCACTATAAGTTAGTTTGAAATTTGTGGAATTTTATTGTAAATAAAATCATACTGCTGCCTTCATTTTTGAAAGATAACATCACCGGATATAGAAATAATATTGGTTGCCCATTATGTTTCTTCAGAATTTTGAAAATGTTGGTCAAATTCTTCTGTATTTTATAATTTTTAATGAAGAGTCAGCCATTAAAATTGTTTTTCCCCTGTATGGTTGTTTTCAAAATTTTTCTTTATTTTTGACAACCTCTAATTAGACTATTATGTATCTAGGATGAGATTTTTTTTTATTTTCAATCTATTTGGAGTTCAATTACCATTGGATCTATAAATTAATACTTTCTACAAAATTTGGAAATATTTTGGATTTTTTTTTTTTAAATAATTTTTCTATCACTTTGTCTTGCTTTTCTCCTTTTGGGATTTCAACTGCATGTATGTTCAACTGCTTTGTGTATTCCCACATCATTCTTTTTCTTCTATTTCTGGATTGAGTAATTTCTATTGCCCTATGCTAAAGTTTTTCCAAAAATCACAGCCATTGATCACTCTATGGAGTGCAGTTCTACTCTGAAACAAAATGAGGTCACCATGACTCAGAAACAGCAACCAGTTTGGGTTAGGTTTTGGATGCTCAAGTTCACTGCTTCTTTCTTCTGCCATCTCTAATATACTGTTTTGCCCATCTAGAAAACTTTTATTTTAGTAGTTGTGATTTTCAATTCTAGAGTTTTCATTTTTTAATAGTTTGCATTGCTCAGTTAAGATTGCCCATCTGCTCAATAATTGAAGCCGTATTTGTCTTCAAATCTTTAAATATATTTCCTTTAACTCCTAGAACATATTTATAATGACTGCTTAATTTCACTATCTGGAACCACTCACGGTTAGATTCTACAGACTACCTTTGTTTTCGTCTCTTTCTTTCTTTTTTTTCGCTGAGTACAGGTCCCAGTTTTCTGTTTATTTGTAGGTATAGTTATTTTTTGTTAACATATGTATATTTTCGATAATTTATTGTTGTGACAATAGATTCTATCATGTTCTTCTGATTTTTATTGATTTTTTTCTAACCGGCAGTTAAGTTGCCCAAAATCAAACTGCAAACTTTTTCTACTCCATGTTATACTGCTACTTAAGTTTTGCTATTTCTGCTTTTTAAACCTGATCTCTGTTAGTCTCTCTTTCATCTACAAGTTGGCAGTTTTCCTTGTTTTTAGAGATACCCATAATTTCCAATTTCTCTGCTGGTTCAGAGCTCTATAATCTTAGCCTTTAGGCTTTCTGCAGCCCAAGATGTTCAAAATTGGGGAATACACACATTTAAGAAAGACATTGTTTTAGTCATCTAGTGCTGCTATAACAGAAATACCACAAGTGGATGGGTTTAGCAAAGAAAAGCTTATTCTCTCACAGTCCAGTAAGCTACAAGTCCAAATTCAAGGCGTCAGCTCCAGGGGAACGCTTTCTCCATCGGCTCTGGAGGAAGGTCCATGTCATCAATCTTCCTTTGGTCTGGGAGCTTCTCTGCGCAGGAACCTCAGGTCCAAAGGACGCACTCTGCTCCCAGCACTGCTTTCTTGATGATATGAGATTCCCTTCTCACTTCTCTCTTTTATATCTCAAAAGAGATTGGCTTAAGACATTATCCAATCTTGTATACCTCATCAATATAACTGCCGCTAATCCATCTTATCAGATCATAGTGATTGAATTTATAGCACATAAGGAAATCACATCAGATTACAAAATGGTACACAATTATACAATACTGGGAATCATGGCCCAGCCACATAGACAGATAGTTTGAGGGGACACAATTCAATCCATGACAAATCAAACTCACATTTCTGCCTCCCTGTTGCTCCAAATTTCAAGAGTACTTTTCTCTCTTCTCTTCTTTTTATGAGTTTGCCATGGGATCTCTTTTGCTCATGCATATCTTAACTGTCAGTCAGGAGCTTTGACAATGATTGTTCATAAGGGATCTAATTCCTTTTTAGTTCTCTCATTTTTCTCTTTTAAATTTCCAGCTGTTTCCCAGAACTGAGCTCTAATTTCTGGAATCCTTAGTTAATAACTCTAGTTTTCCCATTACAGGTTTTTTTTCGCCAATATAGTTTCCCTCAGCTATAGTCTTGGGGGTTGGGTAGCCCTCTTGGGCCAGTAAGGTGGAAAGTATCCTCCAGTTTCTGTCTGTTTTTGGACACTTTGTCTTTTTATTTTATCCAGTATTTACAATTGTTATTATGTTAGAGGTTCACAGGACCAGTTCATTCCTGCCCCTTTATCAGGAGCTGAATCTCTGATGTGATTACTTTTTTACCATCTCTGAAGCTAGATATAGGAGTTCTAACAGTCTGCTCAATGATTCTAAAGTTTGATCTAAAATCCAATGTTGTGCCACAGATTTAACCAAAACCCAAACCAAACCCATTGCCTTTGAGTCAATTCTGACTCATAGCGACCCTATAGATCAAAGTAGAGCTGCCCCATAGGGTTTTCAAGGAGCCACTTAACCAATGAGCCACCACAGATATATTTATATGTTTTTTTCTTACATGAACTAAGTAATAACATATATATGACTTTTCTTTAACTAACTACACCACTTGATTTTAAAAAAAGGAACTCTTAGTATTGATGAGTTTGCTTGTTATTATCACAGTAAGAGTTGTGGGGTAAATAAAAATCTACAGAGGAAAAAATCAACAAACAAATCAAATTTAAA
The DNA here is from genome assembly GCF_000243295.1 of Trichechus manatus latirostris. Taxonomy (NCBI): domain Eukaryota; kingdom Metazoa; phylum Chordata; class Mammalia; order Sirenia; family Trichechidae; genus Trichechus; species Trichechus manatus. Next base: position 11,258,646 of record NW_004443972.1, read on the forward strand.
TTAAGTTACTAATCTATATGCTTATACATCAACATTTTAGAAGTATTTATTTCACATTAGGATACCTGTAGAACCAAAAGCAGCAGGTACAAGAAATCTCTAGAGAACTCAACATTTTGACCAAAAAAATTCGATACAGGAAATTTTTTTTAAGTCTGTGAGATTTTGTACTCTGAATCAATATAAAACATCAGGATAAAAAAATGTCAAAGAGAAATAATATGACAAAATAAGGAGCTTTGCTGTTTTTCTTGCCAGAAAAATGGGACTTCCACAGCCCCTGAGCAAGAGTTAAGTGGACCAGCCCCAATATACCCAAATCTGAACCTAATTCGCATACAGTGAAACAGAAGTCACACTAATAGCACAGAAAAGTTATACACAAGGACCATTTGTGATATTGTATTAAGGATCTCAATCTAAAGATTTAAAATATATGGATTAATCTGTGTTTTAAGTCTGGAGGATAACAATATAAAATGATTTTAATGCATAAAGAAAAAAATGAAAGTGATTTATTTTTCATCATCTATGAGAATGAAAAAAGGTTTTAAAACCTTTAAAATATATTTTCCTAGTTGTCATACTCAGTAAAATTGGTTTAAACTTATTACTTAAGCTTTTGTAGGCCTGAGCTGTAAGTGACCTATTTTTTCAACTATAGATAACTTCTTTAGAAGTTTGTTTTACATTCAACACTTTTGATATTTTCACACCATTTTAGCTCTGAGTTGGCATGAGTAGTGATGCTCTCACACCATTCTATCTTAGAACTAGAATTTCACAAAAGAAAAAAAAAATGTACAAACTTCCTGTTTCTCTAAAGAAGTAAGAAGAAAGAATTGTTGGTGCTGTAAGCAGATGTTAAGACTAAGAATAGGAAGGGAAAATACACTCATATATGAATAATCAATCAATTTAGACAAGTTATTAACTTCTCCATCTGCATGGTAACCACAGCTGCAATTATTTCTATAATAAATTCCAATGTATCAAGAGGGCAGAGGACATTGGGCAGAGAAGATTCACAGAACGGTCATATTGGTAGAAAACTCAACAGTGTGTCATCATATTACATCAGGTCTAGGAAGAGTCTCAAATTCAGGCAAGGAAAACCATTATGGTTATCGGTGGGGTAACCATACAATTTATCATTCAAACCAAAACACTTTTAAGAGAGAAACACTATTAATAATTATGGTGGACAACAAACATAATCCACAATTGTATGGGGCAAGCCACAGGCATAGTCATCTTAATTATCAGAGAGAGAAATTCGGCAGAGGAAATGTGAATGCTAATACAAAGAAATCAGAATCTGCAATTCACCATGATAGAGTTCTCAAGAAGAGCCAGTCATAGAAACAAAGAGTGTTCCCTGAAAGATATTGCTCTATTTAGGTATCTGTTTGAATTCTCAATGCTCTGTAACTCATCCTTCCATGTCAACTACCAAGATACTTGCTAAATTTTAAACAGCCTGGAGCAAATGTGCCATTATCCTGGAAGAGCTGCATGTAGTTTTCAATCCAAATTTTGTATCTTTCTAAATTTAAATGGAGAATTACATATTTTAAGCCAGTGCTTCTCTGAGAAACACTATAACTGGGAAATATAAAATGTTGCTCTAGATAAAGAAGATTCCATTGTCAAATAAATTTGGAAAATTATGAATTAAACAAAATTAATAATTTCCATGACTGCAGAACATCAAGTCTCTAAAATGCAAAATTCATTGACTCTAAAAGAATGGGTAGTAATAAGCAGTGTTTCCCAAATATATTTGTCTTAAGTCAGATTTCCCATAAAGCAGAGCTTGAGACAGGAATTCTATTGTAAGTGATTTATGCAGAAAGTGCTCTAGGAAGCAAAATATGGTCTCAGCTGGAGACTAGCTTCCAGTTGATTCCCCAAGAGAGCACAAATTTATCACAAAGTTAGTCTCATTTTATGGCAAAGGGGATAGCTTTTTTGTACTCCCTTGTCCTTCTATCATTGGCTATTGCATTGGGAATATAGGGGGAGGCTCCATCTCCTGCATCAGGAGGCCCCATCTCCTGCATCAGGCAGCTCCTGCTTAAAAGAAGGAAATTCTCCAGAAATAAAAGTATATTGGCTATAGCTATTAGCAGCCAATCTTCACAGCAGTTGGGAGATGACTACACCTGACAGTAAAGGGGATCTGGACAGGACAGTATCCCACCTGACCAGGTAATTGCGGTCTTCACAAAGTATCTACTGAGAGAAGTGCTCTATTAACACACTTGAGAGGACATCACTCTGAGGAAATTATACCTCACACAAGATTCTGTATCTATTTTTCTGTCTGTTATGCTAAAACCAAAAAAACCAAACCAGTTGTCATGGAGTTGAGTTGATTCCATCATGGCAACCCCATGTGTGTCAGAGTAGAACTGTGCTCCATAGGGTTTCAGTGGCTGGTTTTTTGGAAGTAGATCATCAGGCCTTTCGTTCAAGGTACCTCTAGGTGGATGTGAACCACCAACCTTTTTGTTAGCAACTGAGAACTTAACCATTCATACCATCCAAAGACTCCCTGTTATGTTAAGGTCCAGAAAAACCATTCACATTTTGGCAGGGAGATCCCAAACTCTATATCATTAGATGATCTGCCTGAAAGTAAAACCATAGGTTCCTGGGGTAGATCTTGACACCTAGGATGCTGAGAGCAACTAATATAGAAAATTAACCTCAATTCATAAATGCTGAGTTTCCAGATGATACAGTATCATTGTTATTTGGTAGTTTGCTATTGAAAGTAGCTATGGAAATCTCAAAAATTTCATGCAACATTTGGATTGAAATATCTAGGAAGACATAATATCTCATAATTTAAATATATGAGTGATTAGAACTAATGTTTGCAGTAAAGCAATTTACTCTCTAAGAGAATGATAATGTTTTTCTGTATAATATATTAAGAAATATTTCCAATTTTAATTCAGCCCTCAACTGGATAGTATTTTTATCAACTGAAATGTTCAAAATGGCAATCCATTTTTTCATTGTATCCGCAGTAGCAAATATTCAAAGACCAATCATAAACCACACAAAATTTCCAGAAGAAAGAAATGATGGATTGAATCAGAGGAACATTTTCAAATGCAATTCAGTATTATACTGTTATTAAGCCAGTTATAAATAATAATAAAATATATTTCAATATACAGATAAACATAAATTTATAGTTTTTTATGAACTACAACTCTCATATTAACTACCCATATAATTAATTCACTTGAGAACATCAATATTTAAAGTTATCAAAGATACTAAGTATATCTTTTTTGTATAAAATAAAGAACAACATTTACAATGTGCTTTGCCTTCTATAAAATACCTAGTTAAAACTAGTGTGTTCTCAATCCATAAAAAAATTATAAATTAGACCTCATTACATTAAGTACTTCTACTCTTCAAAAGACTGTTAAGAGAATGAATATATAAGACACTAACAGGGAGAAAATATTTGAAAATATAATCTCATTGCTAACAATGGATTTGTATCAAGAATATATAAAGAACACTCAAAACTCAATAAGAAAACAAATAACCCAGTTTAAAAATGTAGAAAAGATATGAGCAGACATTTCACCAAAGAAGAAATGCATAAAGCAAATAAGCAGATGAGAATATGCTCAACATCATTAGTCACTAGGAAAATGTCATATAAAACCACAATGAAATATTATTACAGACCCATTAGAATAGCTAATTAAAGTAATAATAACAATGATGATGATACCAAGAACTGGTGAGGATGTAGAGTCACTGGAACTCTCATACGTTGCTGGTGGAAGTGCACAATTACAGCTTCCTTGGAAAACAGTGGTATTTTCTTATAAAGTTAAACATAATTACCTTAAAACCTGGTCATCCTATTCCTAGGAATTAACCCAAGTGAAATGAAAACTTAGGTTTAAACAAAAATTTGAATGCATATATTCATAGTGAATTTCTTCATAATCACTGAAACCTGAAAAAAAAAAAAAATCAAATGTCCCTCCACTGAGGAATGGCTAAAATAACTGTGGTAATCCACACAATGAAGTATTTATCAGCAATAGAATAGAACGAACTTCTGATACTCACACAACGTGGATAAATCTCAAATACATTATGCTAAGAGAAAAAAGCCAGGATGAAAAGGCTATATATACTGTATGATTCCATCTATATGACACTCTGAAACAGGCAAAACTCTAGGGATAGAAAACATATCAATGGTTGCCAGAGACTGGGTTGGGGGGAAAGAGTTGACTAAAATGGCATAAGGGAATTTTGTGGGGTGATGAAATTCTTCCATATGTTGATGTGTTTGTGTTTACAAAACTGTATGTGTTTGTGAAAACTCACAGAATTGTACATTAAAAGAGGTAAATTTAACTGTATATAAATTATCCCTTATTAAAAACAATGGGAAAAAAGGTGATATGTATCTATCTAATAAAGTAATTTTTTCTTATCAGGTTACTGTGGTGATCTAATTAATCTCAGTGTGATGCTCTAGCTTGAAGAAAAGCTACATGCCACTTGACACACTAACCCATCCAGGAGAAAACACATGACCTTCTTAAGATAAGTCATGGAGGAATCCTCCAAACCAATTCTGGTTTGGTTAGTCAGCTAGCGGGACACTAGAAGTTTAGTTGTTTATTAAGAATCTAATCAATCTAAATTTTTGTAATTATGTGTGAATTCTTTTTGAAAAGGGCATGATTCAATTGATTCTAATATCTGAATACAGTCTAAAGTATTGTCATATTTAAATGACTTTCCTTATTAAAAAGGCTTCCCTGAATTTAAAAAAAAAAAAAATGCTTGTTGAGTTTGGTCATTAAGAAACAAATCTATCTCCTCTGGAGGAATTTAAAAAATAGTAGACATTTATTCCAAGTATTCCTTAACATTAAATCTTGATAAGTAGAAATACACTTAAGCCTGAATTTAGTTAATAATAACCTTTTCTTTGTTTTCATGAGTTTCATGGAGATCATCAAAATCTTACTATTGGTGAAGAAAAAAAAAGATAAGAATCCAGAAGGGTTATTTGTGTAAAACTCAGCTCAGGCACTTTCAAATTTCTTTGTCAATAGGAATCCATGTGAAGGGGAAAATCTGGAAGTGTCCCCAGAGTGCAGTTCATGGCCCCCAGTATGCTGTTCTGGTTTTATAAATGAGAAATCTTGTCATCTTATCATAGAGTCCCAGAAAATTGTAGCAAACTTTATCTGCTAAGTGAACCTTAATAACCCCAACTTTAACTTCAAGAAAATTACCCTCGGAAACATTTCACAGTCCTGCAGGTTGCTGAGGATATAAAAATTTTCCCCTCTCCAAGAGTTATTAACCCTCACAACAGATTCCCTCAGACCTTAACAGTAGCAGTTCAAAAACATTCAATTATAATAATCACATTTTTTATTTCTCTTATAAAACTAGTTCCTCCAAACTTTACATAGCAAAACAAACTCGGGTCAAAAAGCATTAACAGTTTATTCAGTTTGCAGCTGCCTAGTTCTTAATGTGAAATTGCTACTTTATTGACACTGTGGAGTACACATCAACCCTCAGGAAATGTTTTGCAGGGTACACTTCAGATTTAAAGAAGTGTGATTCTGCAAATGTTCTCCGAATAGCATGAATTCATACAGAAATAAAGGAAGAAATACCTACCCAGAAGTCTACCCACTCAAATTGCTTTCATTGGAGGGTTATGTTTTTAAATTTTAAGTGTGAGCTTTAGGAGACCTATTCTGGAAACCTACATACTAAGGAGAAACAATGATTAGGTTCCATAGATACTCGGCTAACTGGCATTTTTAAAGACAACTCTATTTCCTTAAATAACTGAATTATTGATAAATTATCACTTTCATTGGAGCTGTATTAATTAGGGTGCTTGTTTTCTAACCACAGGAGCGAAAAATGTCATTCTCCATTCTCTCTCCAAAGAGCAAAATCTTTGTCCATATGTCTGTAATATGAATTGTCTTCTTAATCTTATTTAAAAAGTAAATTTTTCCTTTGAGTCTTCATTAAATCAGATTTTATTTCCAGAAAAGTAAGAGCCAAGGCAATAGTCTAAGTTTCCTTCTCTGTTTCAGGGGAGCGGTTTGTACTGAAGTAGCCTTTTTCATTTGGAAAATGTGAATAACCACTTCCACTAAAGTTTTGAAAACTCTTCAATTTGTTTGGATATAAAATCTGTACCAATATGGTGCAATTATAGCTTATTACTAAAAATACATGCGAAGATGTGGCTAAAAAATTAAAGATTCTTTTATGAAGTGTAACATCCTGGTGAATAGAAAATCAAATCATATGACTCAAAACATAAACTTAGAAAACAAGTCTCCTAAAATATACTTCATTTTATATTCATATTATTCCCTATGAAAAATTTTGGGAAATACAAGTATTATCTTAGTACTTGAAAGATAATAAAAAGATAATGGTTGGTTGCCAAAACCTATTTAAGATCAGATATGATAAAATGAGATTAAGAAAAAATTCATAATTTGATATAGAATATATTGAAAACAAAACTATTAAACGTTGGCATGTGGAATATGCATTCTTTACACTATATTTTTAACTCTAGGCACTTAAATCAACCCTATGAAAATGTAACAAAAATATTCACTAGTTGACTTGTTTAAGCAAACAGTACATTCCCCTCCCATTTTTTAATCCAAAGGATTAAGGATACATTTCAAAAGAAACCTCAAGCTGTTTCACAGTTGTAAATTCTAACACACGACTCTCAAAATCTAACTGCAGTCATTTAATGATCATAATATGCCACTACGTAGGTATTTTAACTTAGAGTTTTAAAGGCAATCTCAGAAAGAACCCATTGTAAGTTTCTTTTCTCATAATGCATAAAGACCCTTGTCTTTATTATTTAATCTTCCAAAATTTTAGACATAATGTGCAGTAAATGACTATTTCCCCACATGAAGTAATCAAAGTGGTTATAAGAATCAAAGAGTATCAAACCATTGGCTAATGCATGCAAAATATTTGTCTCTGAAAAAGATTCAAGGAGTTTTTTTTTTTTATGTCACGGTGTCTAACTATTTCCTATGATGTTATTTTCATATGTTTAAATAAATCCTGGAATTGTGTTGCCCGTTATATGTATATGACGTGTAATTTATATGTCAAACCTTCTAGTACTATATATTTTAATTCTATTCTATTTCTTATGAGCCTATATCCATTCTATGCAATCATGGTAGAGTAGAAATTACACTAACTAGTGCGTAACTCATATAGGGTTACTATTAGTCAGAATCAACTCGACGGCTACCTATTTGGGTTTTTTTTGTTTTAGTGCGTAACTATGTGTGCGATTCATTCTTCTAATATGTTTTTCATTAGCTGTGATTAAGAGGGCTTGTTGGGCTGAAAAATATTTATGGGAATGGGTCCGTCTAGCTTACTTGTAAGAATGTACGTGTCATCAGCCCTTGGCTAGGGGTTCCTGTCCAAACAAGATTTTGTTACTTTGGGCCCAACCCCCAGTTCCACGGTTTCTCTCAGCTTCATTATTCTCACATCTGCAGTTGTTAGACCTCAGTTCAGTCTGGAGACAGGTTTTTTCACTGATTCCTCTCAAAATTCTCTCACACCAAGCATTTGGTGTTATTAGATTTTACTGACCTTGAGAGGAAGGGTAAGTAGCATATCATTCACAGCCTGTCTTTCCATCACTTTTTCCTGCGGCCTCCCTAGCCAAAGAAATACCTTCTCCCTACTCTGCCCTCCTCTCCCCTCAACCTTGTACTGCTCAGAATTTCTCTCCCTCTTGGCTGAGCCCTCTTTGTTTTACCTTCTACTCCAAGGGCTTGCATCAAAATACATTTTTCCAAAAGGAATGCAGATCACTTTCTAAGAGGAATCATAGTAAATAGTATTTTATCCATTTCATTATCATTTGGCTTGACATAAAAACAACCTTCCAAAATAACCTCATTTTTAATTTTTAAGAATTTTGTAAAATTCTATAAGCTTTTCTTTTTTTTACCCTCATAATTTTGTTAAAATTTGACTATGGTTCCTCTCCAACTTCATCTTTCTGGTCTCTATTTTTTTATCTATATTTAAAGAAATTTTTCTTTTTTTTTTTTTTTCAGGATTGAAGTTTCATTGAGTCATTTTTGACACAGCGTCTTGAGACCCTAACACAGCATTTGGTCATTAGGATTCCTGTTGCTTTGAAGAAAATAAACTCCATATTATTGCCATGTCCTTCATGAAGACAGCCAACACCAATAAATTAAAATAGGAAGATATTATCTACCTTAATCAGGATGGAAAAAATATGGCCTAAAGACCAGTCCCTTTCTAAGACACTATTGTGAAGTAAATACAGAAGTATTGAAATCAGGTCACTCAATCAGGTCAGCCCAAGATTTGCAAATTTAACAAACGAAAGATTTTCCAGCCTATTTATCATACTTTATTTTTGCAAATGGTTCTTTGAATATCTACACACTGTCTAACAGCCCTGGTGGCACAGTAGTTAAGAGCTCAGGTAGCTAACCAAAATGCTGGCTGTTCGAATCCACAAGCCGCTTTTTGGAAACCCAGTGGGGCCGTTCCACTCTGTCCTTTAGGGTCAGTCACTATGAGTTGGAATCGACTCGATGGCAATGGATTTGGTTTTTTAATGGGCTATATACGCTGGCTAGAAAATAATTTTTGACTTCACTTTCTTGGAAAAAAAATTCATAAAATGAATCAGTGTTTAATCTGTTTCAAAATAAAACATGCTATAAACTTCACTTTCAACAGAAGGGATGCATATTGAAATATAAACTATTGGAAGTAATTAAGATGACCACAATTCATGGTAAAACCTAAAAGGCAATGGTGGGTTAGGATTTGCAATGTGCATCTTCGATATCACCATATAAATACAATGCATTTTTTTCTCACAAACAGGTATAATTTCCCAGTATAAAGACCGTATATGAGTCTATAAAAGCCTTTTAACTATCCCTACAAAGCTGCTCTATGAGATATAGATTGCAATAATCCATTATTAAAAGAGGGATCAAAACAGGCTGCAATTATGCCCAGTTAATCTCCTCAAAACAGTGTGGTATTTCTTTACCAGAGTAATTATTTGCACAGGAGAGAAAATAACAACCATACAGAACAAATTAAAACTTTACCTTCAGATGCTACCTCAATTGTTATGCAGATTTCCCTCTGTACATTCGGTGACCAGCAAGAGAATCTAACAGTAAGATTTTTCTTCTCTAATAAAAAATATTTTAATATTATCCCCCAAATAGTTAAAAGCGCTTATAACATTTCACATATTTCCTCTTTTATATTACTATATACATTTGCACACACTCAAAGAATGTCTTTAAAAACCCATGTCTTAAAAGGGTGAGCAAATACATCAAGTATCCTTAGAATTTCTGTAGGCTGCACCTGAATGCATGTGCAAACACACATCAAATGACCACTGCCGTGTACAAACTGCTTGTTTAGGCTTTTTTAAATACGACGATCACATGTTTAAATGTCATGCTGGGATTTAGTTAACTAAGGTGGCAGGTTCTTAAGATGGAGAATTTATTATGTTGAAATTTTCCAAATGCGAGACTGAAAAGGAAAAAAATATGTCAGCTTTTATTTATTTCCCATATAAATACAGGCAATTTAGTTCTCCCCCAAAATACAGGCGGATTAGATGAGTTAGACAGTAGTCAATTCATTTTGCATAGGAATGGCTCATTAAAAAAAAAAGGCCCTGCATTTGTATTAAGCCCTGATTGGACAGAGCACAAAATGAATTTACAGTGTCACTCAGAGATGTAGCAGGACTAATGAGGGAGGAATGGTGCAGCGTGGGGTGGGTAAATCTGTAGTGTGTTCATTCATTCCTTCAGCTGGTACCGCTGGTGAAACTGAGGTGTCCCTCATTATGCATGTGTCCCAGGGGCTTTCTTTAATATTTTAATAAATAACAACATCAGCCCAACAAGAAATTAATGAATAGTATCATTAATAATGAGCTGGAGTCTTGTAGTGCTAGGACAGATATTAAATTGAACCACTGTGGTGCTATCTCTAGAGACTTGGGGTATTTCCAGTGGCAAACAAGGAGTCTGAATGAAGCAACCACTGCTCTGTGCCAACAGCTTTTACAACAGGTTGGGAGTAATAAAAGAGGATTTTCTGCACGATAAAGTTAAGCCCTAGAAAATCTGCTGGTGTAGATCGGTGTGAAAAGTACTGCCAAACGTGATCCTTAATTAAACTTTAATTAAGATAAAGCTTTTATTTTTTTTCTCTTCCAAGGAAAGTAGCAGCCAAATGGGCCCTGACTATTTTCTACCAGATTCTAACCTAAAATCATTTTGTATTATACCACAAAAATTATGCTCAGATAATATTAAGGTGCTGACTTAAATCCACCCAATGAGGATATTATTGGCAATAGTTGAAATGGCAGAATTTCTCACCACAACAGTAAGAATATGTGTGCTTATCTGGAGTTGTATGAACAATAAGGGGTTTCCTGTCTCAATTTCCATTATTTTTATATTTAAACTACTTTAAATTCTTTTTGTTTCACAACGTTGAGAATATTTTCACATTGAAAACAAAGTTGTAAAACTTATCATTTAATCTTGAGTCTTGGATTATAAACATGGCTAATACATTCCTAACTTTAATAAATCTTGTCTTTTTTTTAAAAAAATTGCCTTCAGACACTTAAAAGCATTCTCAACATTAGCTTTCATTGCTCTACACAACACGTTGTTATTTTTATTTATTGTAAAAATTATCTCCTGTATTTTTGAAAAGTGAGATGGTACAGTTTGCTTCCTGTTTCTCAGAAAAGCTGCAAATTGTGCAAATCAGTTTTTGCAGATCTTTTTGCCGATGACTAAACATAAGATTCAAAATTATTATCAATAACTATCTTATTCAAATATTTTACATATAGTGTTGAAGATTTTAGTGTGGAGTTCCTATTTTCCACCTTAATTTTTCCACACTGGAAAACAGTAAAATATGAGATTTTTAAATTATTTTTATGAAAATTTGAACATTCCTTTTAGCACATTTATCTACATATTATCTACATAATATGTGGCTGGTATTTGTGTAGAAAAAAAGATAGTTGCAGGGTATACAAACTGCTGTGATGCTTATGCTTTTCATTCATATGTAATTATATTCTTTATTATATGGTGACAGATTTAAAACATTTACTTCTTCAGTAGACAATTGTAAGATTTATAAAAGTTTTGATATTAAAGGGATTGAATAGAATTTATGATAATTTTGTTCCGTCTTGGCAACTGATTGCTTAATATTTTACATGATATGCAATTGATAACTATCGCTTATTTAAGGAACAGTTTCCAGAAATTTTCAGAACCTAATTCTGTTAACCAGGAACAAGCACCATCAATAAGAGGTATCCAGGTTTTAACTATCGTATGGCGTTTATCCTACAGTAACCAAGAACTAATGCAAACTTGCCCATAAGGAAACTTTGTAAAGTAGATCCAGGTTTTTACTATGACCATCTTCATTTTTCTCCTTTTTCGTACTGGACCCACACAGTCTCTAGTAAAGTTTAGGAAATAAACATCTCTCCAGGTTCCCAGTAGTAGCAATTAGATAGGACAAGTTAACTTGCTTTCTGAAAGAGGAATTATTACAAATGTTCACTTTTATGGTAAGTACTATATCATTAATTGACATCAACAAGGAACTGTCAGAAATTCAAGCCAGATTCAGAAGAGGACGTAGAATGAGGGATATTGCTGATGTCAGATGGATCTTGGCTGAAAGCAGAGAATACTAGAAAGATGTTTACTTGTGTTTTTATTGACTATACAAAGGCATTTGACTCTGTGAATCTTAAATTATAGATAACATTGTGAAGAATGGGAATCCCAGACCACTTAATTGTGCTCATGAAGAGCCTGTACATAGACCAAGAGACAGTTGTTCCAACGGAACAAGGGAATGCTGCCTAGTTTAAAGTCAGGAAAGGCATGCATCAGGGTTATATTCTTTCACCATACTTATTCAGTCTGTATGCTGAGCAAATAATGTGAGAAGCTGGGCTATATGAAGAACACGGCATCAGGATTGAGGAAGACTCATTAACAACCTGCAGTATGCAGACGATACAACCTTGCTTGCAGACAGCAAAGAGGACTCGAAGCACTTGCTGATGAAGATCCAAGACTACAGCCTTCAGTGTGGATTACACCTTAACATAAAAAAGAAAAAAAAAAGTCACAACTGGACCAAAAAGCAACATCATGATAAATGGAGAAAATATCGAAGTTGTCAAGGATTTCATTTTACTTGGATCCACAATCAAAACTCATGCAAGCAGCAGTCAAAAAAACAAACGACATTTTGCACTGGGCAAATCTGCCGCAAAAGACATCTTTAAAGTGTTAAAAAGCAAAAACATCACTTTGAGGACTAAGGTGTGCCTGACTCAAGCCATGGTATTTTCAATCGCCTCATATGCATGCAAAAGCTGAACAATGAATAAGGAAGACCGAAGAATTGATGCCTTTGAATTATGGTGTTGGCAAGGAATACTGAATATAACATAGACTGTCAGAAGAACGAACATATCTGTCTTGTAAGAAGTACAACCAGAATGCTCCTTAGAAGTGAGAATGGCAAGACTTCGTCTCACATACTTTGGACATATTATCAGGAAGGACAAGTCCCTGGAGAAGGACATCATGCCTGGTAATGTAGAGGGTCAGCAAAAGTGAGGAAGACATTCAATGAGATGGACTGACACAGTGGCTGCAACAGTGGGCTCAAACATAGCAACGATTGTGAGGATGGTGCAGGACTGAGCAGTGTTTCGTTCTGTTGTACAAAGGGTCACTATGAGTCAAAACCCACTCAATGGCATCTAACAACAACAACAGTTACATTCAGCAATATGGTTGAATCTGAACACATATTAAATCAGAAAAAACACTCCCAAAAGACCAGATATAGCCTGATAGCTTTTGTATGATATATAAAAATAGCACAAACACACATAAATACACAAATACAACAAACATGTATAAAAAGGAAAACAAAGGAATTAGAAGTATTCAGGGTGGTAGGATGGCAGAGATCTTATAGATGAAGGTTTTTATTAACTTCCAAGCTTAGTTGTAAATGTTTGGGTTTTCATTACATAACACAGATAAATGAGAGAGAGAGAGAGGTAATTGGGCTAAAGACCAGGATTTCATCACTGAGGATTATAAATAATCCAATTATATGTACTTAAAGCCTGAGACAGAATGTGAGAGAGAAAAAAGGCAGTATATTATAGTGGTTAGGAGCATAAAAATGTCAACCATAGACTTAACCACTTAACTAGCTTTTAACAGAAGAATGATTTAACCTCTTCAACCTCAGGCTCCTCCTGTGTAAAGGGGGCCGATATCAGTATCCTTCACACTATTGTATAGCATAGTATATATAAAGCACTTACCAAAATGCCTGGCATACAATGTACCCTCACAGTAAGTGTTAGGATCATTAAGTTAATATCAAAATAATATCTAAATAAAACAAGCATAAAGAAAGACTAGAATAGAACACTTCGAAATCTTGACATTGGTTCTTTTTAAACAGCATTATAGGAAAATAAATTGGCCTTGTTTTATTTTTCAATACATGCTATTTGTTTCTGCAATGAACATGCATTACAGAAGCCCCTACCCCTGTAGGACTAAATGTAGAACAATGCAAAGGAGTAGGACATTACAAGGTATGTATGCCAAGAGCCAAATGAATGCGGGAAATAGTCACACTACAGAATCCAGAGGGAAGCTCAAACAATTTCCTGATTTAAGCCGTCTGGGAATGTTCCCAGAAGAGATGAACCTCTAAGGAAGAGTACAACTTAACCAAAAAAGATAGGCAGGTCTAGCATCCTAGGCAGACACAATGACGTAAAGAAATGACATAAGGGACAATATGCAGACTACATTTTTTACATAAACCATTTGGTTGAGAAATGGCTTTGTAGGAAAAAATGAAGGTAAGAAAAATAAGAAACGAGAGATTGTACTGAGCCTTAATTTTTAAGGCAAAGAGTTTGCATTTTGCCCAGTATGCATGGGAACTATGGAAGACTATCGAGCCACTTTGTAAAGAAGTTAAGAGAGATTATACTATTGTAGGATGCTGTCTTAAAATGGGTTTCTCCAAAAGAAAATGCTAAGATTAAATGTTTGGTATGTTGGAAGGGATCACAGAAAGCACAAGTGAAGAAGAGAGGAAATGTAACAGGGAAGGAAGATAACCATTAAAGGTTAATGAGGGAGCTATCACTGTGGACATCAGGGGCTCAGTCTCAATGGGCACCTGTGAGAAACCATCTGGAACACATCTCACAATTATCCCATCTGAGGATGGGCAGGCTGGACTTTTATCCATCTACTCCCACCCCAGCTTTTTCAGATTGCCTGCTTGTAGTCAAGCAAGCTTCTGGGATGTTACAGGAAGCCCTCAGGCAAAGATGGAGAGAGCACAGACACTTGAGTATGCCTAGAACCTGTCTATCACATCTCAAGGTGAGTTCAGGTAGAGGGGAAATAAGGTGAGGCTCCAACGACAAATTAATGCTCAGAACTAGGTAGAAAAATAAAAAGCCATCAATGAGTGAAAATCAAATCCACAAGCCTGTAATAAACATAGATGTGGATTCAAAATTCTACCTGCATTGGTTCATTCAACCAACATTTATAGATTGCCTACTAGGAGCCAGCCACTATTATAGGCACAGGGATATAACAATGCAAAAAACAGGCAAAAGTTCAAGCTTCATCAAGCTTAAATTCTAGCAGGAGGAAACAGAAAATAATCAATAAAAAAAATTATAAAATATATAGTATGTTAAATGATGATAAATTCAATGGAGAAAATAAAGCATGAAAGGAATATAAGAAGTGATGGGGCAGGGAAGAGAAATTTCAATTTTAAATAGGGTGATTAGAAAGGACTGATTTTCCTTCAAGGTCAAGGAAAGTTAAAAGAAATAAATGTAAAACTCATCTGAGGCTTTCATGAGCAGGTAATTCAAAATCTCTTCTCTATGGACACTTCCATAACATGGGACTCCACAGAAGAAACAATTCCCACTAAGGCTAAGTTTGCAATCAAAATTTACAAATGATACAAAGAAATAAATGAAAGAGGTTCAAAAAACAAAATAGGAATATTGATAAACTCAACAACCAGATTAATAAAAAAATTAGAGAAAAAAACCTTAAAACATTCTTATAAAGATGTAAAGGATGGCAAAACAATTACAGTGAAAAAGGCACTAGGAAAATAAAACAGATGCATAGAAATAAAAAATAGAACTGGGCAAGAAATAAAATAAATATACAGTAACTTAAATACAACTAGAAAAGAATAATATAGTAACTTAGCATCCAAAGAGAAATAAACACATTGTCTACTAAAGAATGACAATTGAATTGATATCAGACTGATAATCAGCAAAAATAGAGGCCAGAAAACATTGAAATGATATCTTTAAAATGCTGAGATAAAAGAACTGTCAAGGTTGAATCCTAAACCCAGATAAATTAACATTCAGTGGTGAAAGTAAAAGAAAGATATTTTCAGACAAACGTTAAGAGAGTTTAACATTCATGGAACTACTGGAGAAGATGATTCTAAAATTAAGTAATGGGGGGTTAAAATCAACAATATGCCTAAAATATATATATATGGGTAAATCTGAATACTCATATTTATATGCACGTGTATATGTATATATGTAAAATAAAACAATTATAATAATAATAACTAGCATTTGGTGAGATTAAAAATAAGATGAAACTGAAGTATGAGATAACAGTATTATGTAAATGAAATGGAAGGAGAGGATCTAGTCAAAGTGTGCTGATTTTTCAAAGGTATGGAGACAGCAGACAAGCCAGTAGACTTATTAAAGTATGCGTGTTAAAAATTCAAGGGTAATCACTAAAAACAAACAAACCAAAAAAAAAGAATCATTTTCAAGATATTAGAAAAGGCTGGGGACAAAGGACCAAATCAATAAATGCAGTAGAAGGCAGTGGAAAAGAAACAAATAATTAAAGAAAGAATACTGGTAAACAAAACTCCCAAAATAAGATGGTAGAACCACAATCCAAATATATCAGCTACCCTAGCAAATGTAAATAGATAAAATTCCCCTTTTAAAATGAAGTTTCTGAAGTTGGACTTTAATATTCTATCTATATGCTCTTTATAGAAGACACACTAAAACCAAGTAAATCCTAACCAATAACAGCTAGCTGGTTTGGTAATATTATGGAGGCAGTGGTGGTTCAGTGGTAGACTTCCCATCTTCCATGCAGGTGTCTCAGGTTCAATTCCTGGCCAATGCATCTCCCGGGCAACCACCAACCATCTGTCAATGGAGGCTTTCGTGTTGCTATGATGTTGAACAGGTTTCAGTGGAGCTTCCAGACTAAGAAGGACTGGAAAAAAGGCCTGGGATCAACTTCCAAAAATCAGCCAGTGAAAACTCCATGGATCCCAGCAGTCTGATCTGCAACTGATCATGGGGATGGAGCAGGATCAGGCAGCATTTCATCTGAAAGTTGTACATGGAGACACCATGAGTTAGGGCCGATTCCACAGCAGTTGACAACAGCCAAGCGGGTTAATGAGCTGTTGTTTGGATTCTAAGGCCCTATTATTAACTGGCCCTATCCCACTTCTACAGGTTTAAATCCAAGACAGCAGTAATAAATCAACAAACATATACTGAAATAAATAGATGATTGACAAGTTACAAACTGAATTGTTACATGTTATCTCATTCACACTATGGGGGAAAAATTATAAGATTTATTTTGCCAATGAGGAAACTGAGTCTCAACGAAGTCATTAAGTACCTTGCTTGAGGGACTAGAATTTAGGGCTTCTGACTCTCTGTCCACACTTCCATGTGATGTAGGTATGAGGTGTGATGTGGGTCAGGCCAAGTCTGTCCAAACAAAATAAGATACTTCCTAAATGATTGATAGATGCTGGTATACTTTTAAGTCAGAACCTCTGCAAATCATTTTTTTAATTAGTTTTCTATGTCAGCAATTCTGTCATTGACTTTTATCTTCCCTATATTAAAATATAAATTTAATTCTTACATATTTTTATTGTGTTAGCTAAGTTGGTTATTCTGAAAGTACTCTACAAACCTTAGAATAAAAATATCAGCCATTTTGAAGGGAAATCTTATTGTTTTTATGTTTATCATCTCATATATTACTGCCATGAGTATAGTATCAAAGTTCTTGAAATAGAAGCCATAAACGCTCATTTGAGTCTATTCCACAATAGCATAAACTGGATCAGCATAAACTGATAGGGAAATAGTTGTGCACATGTTATGTTTTCTCTGTTCCTCCATTTCTGACTTTAAGGATCATGATCTCTGTTTATAATCCTGCAGAATACAAACATAAAATAAATACCAAACATGATTTCTATAAAAATTAAAGATGAAAAGTCCCTTCCTTTAAACAGCAGCATAACCTCTCAGCAATGTCAATGAATAGGACATCATTTTGCCAGCCCTCCTTATGCAAAAAGATCAGCTAAAGTGGCAACATTCAAAAAGCATCTAAAGATTTGATCATAGTATTGCCCTAGCGGTCTCTGAAGTTATAGATGAGGAAAAGGCATCTAATTATGAAAACAAAAAACACCCATTTATAGAGTCCATTGTCAGCTATTTGACGGACTATGATTTCTTTCGATTCTTCGTGATAACCTTCCGCCCACTTGTAGGCAAGAGCAGCGCTAGGTTTGACTTTTCAAATTAATTTTTATTTTTGGACATGATTATTTGTGCTTTTTGAATTCACGGACTGGCTAAAGACGTGTTTGTTGACACGGACTGCTAGATTTTGAATGACGTTTCCACTAGACCTTTGACTTTAGCTATTTGTGCCAAGAAGTTCTGCACCCAGAATTGTTTGTGGGCACAAATTGTACCAAGGATATAGAAACTGTGAGTTCTTATACTTTCAAAATGGGGTCAGATGGCTAATTATGCTGGCAACTGGTCCTCCGCTGGCATCACTATATGACTCCCTCACAGTTATTTGTGTTTGTGATTTGAGGCCCAAAATAATTATTTGAGGCCACAACAACTCCAGAGACTGAAGAAGGAGGAGACCTCCTTTTAGATTTGACTCTACATCTCTTCTTCTGCCAATGAAGAAGCAACCCTGTCCTCCCCCAAGTAGGATGCTTATTTTATTCTAGCAGTAGGTATTGGGCAAGATATTCAACATGCTGATAAATTATGGAGTAAAGAAATTATTTTTATTGAAGTGTATTATTAATTAGAGTATAAAGAAATAGTTAGGTGGCCTTTCCAATTGACAGCTAGGAGTTAAAATTTGAGCGAGCTGTTTATTATATACTAGAAATGGCATCAAGATCCCAAAGTAGAGTATGGGGAAGGTATGCGTTTATACACACACTAAATGCCTTCATTTCTCGTGACTCTATTATGCATCTATGATACGCTAGTCATCAAGTCCTTTTTAATAGCTTGTTCTTAGCTTTCTCATTTCCTGTTGGGGAATAAGACAGTGAGTATTCCTCCATCCCTCTGATATATAAGTCAGTCTAGACCAGAGTGTGACAAAACCAAAGCAGTCATCTATCTAAAAGTCATAGTTTGTTAGAAGGACAATTGCTTCTTTTATGCCTCAGCCCCCAAAAATTAAATCTGAAAATGAGGCACAAGCTTCATACTGTTGAGGTATTTTTGTGAGCATTTTAAGAGAGAATATATGCTATGACTATTTTTATACCTATATCTGTGTGCATATAAATTCTATACCTATAGCCATTTAAAGATGTGTGTATCTGTGTGTCTGTGTGTACATATATACAACGGAGAATGCTATTTAGGTCTCTAAATGATTTTTCTCCGCCTTTAATCTGTATTTAATCAGGAAACCATTCTGTAATGAGAAAACTGTTCATTTTAGACTTTTATGTTTGCGATCCTGAGGTTCCTCCTTAGTGATTACGTTTAGTAACTCCCTTTCGCTGTCTGAAAGCACAGGCAGTTTTTCCATAATAAAAACTGGATTAGCATGTATCAGGAAGAGACACCACCAGCTGTCACTTTGAAATCAGACCACTCATTCCTATTTGAGATGACAATGGATAAACTGATAAGTGACAGGGAGTTTTCCTATATTTATCTAGTAAGTGGTTAATATAGGCTAATACTTTCTATAATAAAGCTATAAAAAAGGTTGAAGCAAAAGAATACTCCATTTGAATAGGATGTGTGTGATTGGCAGAGAAAAATTCACTATGGTGATGATATTGCATATTTTATTTAGGTTATCTGTTATAATTGTCATTAATAGTTCTACTTCTCTTCATTTATTTATTGCTGTCTTCCTGTTTGATAACATTGAGTCATATTACACTTGCTGTGCAAACTCAAGAATATTTATTTTAAAGAAAAAATCCAAAATAGTGAATATTTTGAGAACTATCTTCTGAGCATTTTTGCAAATCATGGTATTTCAGATAATTTTTTAAAACTTAAATTAGTAGAAAAATATTGTTTTTCATTATATTTAGCAAGTAATATGTTTCAGATAGACCTCAGATATTGCCACACTGTTAAGCTGTTCCTCAATACAGGTGAACTAACATAAAGAACATATGAACAATCTGCATTAGTAAGAAATCTAGGAAGCACTTATTATTGATAAGAACTATCAGTAATCAGGATGTTAGGAGATTATGATACTCTGATAATCACCATTCAACATAATACTTGTAGGGATTTAAATCATGACTGCTGGATTTAGGATCCTTTAGTTAAATAATTTTGTTTTCAAATTTTTCTTCATTAATCACTTACAATTCAAAACAATACATTCCCATTTCAAGTACTGAAAAAAATATATAAAAGAAAAGCTCATAATGCTTTCCATAACCCCCTTCATTCCTACCCCCTGAGTTTATCCATCTTATCAGACTGGCCTGTGTCTTTACACAACTTTATCCATGCTTTATCATCTTCATGTTAGAGATGATGAGACTAGCACAGAGAAGTAACTATCAAAAGTTATAAAACTAAAACCAAACCCACTGCTGTCCAGTCCATTCCTACTCATAGCAACCCTATAGGACAGAGCAGAACTGCCCCATAGGGTTTCCAAAGCTGTCGTCTTTAAGGAAGCAGACTGCCATATCTTTCTCCTCTGGAGTGGCTGGTGGGTTCGAACTGCTGATGTTTTGTTTAGCAGCCAAGCGCTTTAACCATTGCGTCACCGGGCTCCCTTGAAAGTTATAGACCCAGTAAATAACACAGCCAGTCCGAACTCAACACTTGCATCAAAAGCACTATGCTAAAAGGCTGCTTGTGTTAGATATTGGAATGACTCGACATCAACAACAATAACAATGCTAGATATGATGAATGAATAAATGTATAGGATGAAGTAAAAGTTGTGGTTGACCCCCAAGTTTTGATTTTGGGCAAGTGAGTACTATCAATAGCAGATATTGGTCATATGATGGAAGAGGAGTTTTGGGGTAAGAATAATGTAAGTTTATTTTGGTGAATTGCATTGCCTTTTATTGGACACGTGGTCTTTAGATGCAAGTAAGATGTCCAGTTGCAGATGTCCAGCAGGCACAATATCAAACAAAATGTCTCAATTAGATACATAGAATTGAGAGAATCAGCATACAGGTAGAATCTAAAGACCACTCTGAGAGAAAGATAATTTGACGATGCAAAGAAGAGACAACTAGGAAAAAAAGAAGTAGATAGTTAAAAGTCCAAACGAGAATCACAGAAGCCAAGGGAGTTGGGATTTCCAAAGAAGAGAGTAGTCAAAAGTGCCCATCACTTCAGAGAGGCAAATTAAAGGAAAACTAAAAGGAGAATATTGGGTTTGACAATTGGAAAATGATTGCTGCATTTTCACCAGGGCAATTGGTAGAGAGGTCGATAAATGGAGAGAGTGAAGGCAGGAGGCATTTCATAAAGTTAGCTAACAAAGGACAGAGATCGGTAGTCCAAGGTGATTTCAGGGTTAACTTAGTTTTATTTGTATTGTTTTGCTTCATTTTGTTTTGCTTTAAGTATAAGAGATAATTGAATATATTTACAAGCTTCAAGAAAAGGGTTGGAATAGGTATGGGGGAAATGTGGAGGATAAAATCTATCCTGTTCATCCTTGTATCCCCAAAATCTTCCACAGCATCTCAAAATGAGTGGGTGCTTGGCATCTCAGATTCTGATCTGAAGAATGATAGTGTGCAAGTTGTTCTTAAAGGGAAACTCACTTTCTGGAATTTTTAGTTAATGGTGGATATTTTTACTATGAAAATCAAAAAAACTATATATGGCTCAGAATCTGAGAAAAGATTAGAAAGTTGCTAACTGCACACAGTCAGTTAATACTTTCACCTCTCACTGTCCCTTTTGGGGAAAGAATCTGTGTTCTTACAGTATCCTCCCAGTCCTAAAGACTTCCTTAAAGGCCCTGGTCCACTGCCGTGCCATTTGACCCAAAGAATCAGGCCACAACCCTTCCCAGTTTCTTCACCTAGGGATAGGACACGTGTGGTGTTTCTTGCTGTAAAAAATTGAGGTGACTCAGGAATCTCTAGCATACACATTTCAATGCAGATACATTGTACTCCTGCCCATCCATTCTTAGCTCTGGCAGATGCTGGGCAGAGTTTCTGAGACTACCATCCACTGCTTTTACCCAGTTACCTATGGCTGAGAGTTTCCAGAGATCTCCTTAACTTCTCATACAGTAAGAAATGAAAGTATTTTAATATTTTGGTTTTCTCCTTGGTTCCAGAGTTTATACCCTGATGCTGAGTGCTGGAGTTGCAATGTATGTGTGTATAAATATAGACATGAGAGAGGTGGGGCCTAGAAGGCAGAGTAATCAGATGCTTCCAGTGTTCACTCTTACAACAAAGGCCCAAAAAACAAGTGAATCAATTTTATATGACAATCTAGGAGCCCTGAACATCAAAGGCAAAGTTAAGGAACCGGACTGAGTGGCCAGGGGAGGGAGAGATGGTTCAGAAGCAGCAAGGAGTTGCCAGACCTGATCCAGTGAAAGCCTGAGCCCTTCAGGCTGGATCAGCTCAGGGGTGAGAAGTGAGGCCGGCAAGCAGTGGCACTCTGGAGGCATTTTCCACATCAGGAGAGACCCACTGGCAGAGTCTACTTGGCCATCCAGAACCAGTGAGAAGCAGCCCTCAATCAGTGAAAGATAAGTACTTGTGTCTGGCCAACGATGCGGATCAAAAACACCCCCCTTAGGGAAAACCTCTCTACCATTTACTGCCCCCCTCCCTGCTCTGCACTGGGTCCTGGAATGGCTTCAGCAATTGCCGAGTCCCCTGGGCCAGAAGAAGGACCCATCATGAGCCTGAGCCATTCCCCCTGCCTTGGAGAATGAACAAATTAACAAACAGGGGAAAAAATTATCTGCCAGCTTCTCTAAGCCAGGAATTCAGGGTAGGCACAGCTCCCTTACCTAGGCACAGGCATAAGCAATCCACTGACTTTGAGGGCCTTTCCCCCTGCATAGACTTGTGTGGGCCCATTTCAACAGTATAGGCCCTCATTACTGCAGTACAACATGCTATATACCTGGAGTCTAACTTCAACTGCTTCAGCTGTGAAGTGGCAGGTTCATGACATTTGACATTGATCTGCCCATTAAGCAGGGTCTTCACCTACCCACGTTAGGGGCCTGAGGACTGGTAGCTCCACCCACACCACCTAGCCACCTGCAATAGGGGCCTAAGAATAAGAGGTGTTCCCCAGTCCTTACAGCCAACAGCATTTGGTGCTCATAGTCTGGCTGCAAAACCCACCCATCTACGTGCTCTAGGGAACAGGAACACGGTTTCCTCCTGGACAATGGGGGGTGGTCATAGGCATCCTGCCTTGCTCAGTGTCTGTCCCCTTCCTGCAGCCGGATGTCTGTGCCTACACCAATCACCCATGCCTATATAGAACCGTAGGTGAGAGTCTGCACAACACACTTGGTGGCCGACTACCTGGACACCTGAGCTGAATCCATACAGGAGGAGTGGGGAGACTCCTGGGCTCACGTACTTAGTGGTAGGTCTGGCCACCTGGGGGCAGGACATTGGAGCTTCAGGGGTGCTGGTGACTGGGCTAGCTCACATGAGCAGCCTATTTGGACATATTCAAAACAAAACAAAACAAAGCAAGAAGCTAGGACACAGTAAGCAAACATAAAATAAATAAATATAATAACTTATTGATGGCTCAGAGACAACAGTCAATATCAAATCACATAAAGAGGCAGACTATGATGGCTTCAGCAAGCTCCCAAAATAAAGAAACTAGAAATTTTCCAGAGGAAGAAAATTTCTTGGAATTACTAGAAGCAGAATACAAAAGATTAATATACAGAACTCTTCAAGACATCAGGAAGCAAATTCATCAAAATGCAGAACACACAATAGAGGAACTTAAAAAGATTAGAGAAGAGCATAATGACA
>NW_004443972.1:11282412-11298995 GCF_000243295.1 Trichechus manatus latirostris
TGAGGAAAAGTCAGATAAAAGGATTTTAAAAAATGAAGAAATGCTAAGAATTATGTGGGACTCTATCAAGAGGAATAACCTACAAGTGACTGCAGTACCAGAACAGGAGGAGATATAAGAAAATACAGAGAGAATTGTTGAAGATTTGTTAGCAGAAAACTTCCCTGATATTGTGAAAGATGACAAGAAATCTATCCAAGATGCTCATCAAACCCCTCATAAGGTAGATCCCAAAAGAAAGTCACCAAGATATATAATCAAACTTGCCAAAACTAAAGATAAAGTGAGAATTTTAAGAGCGGCTAGGGATAAACGAAAAGTCATCTACAAAGGAGAGTCAATAAGAGTAAGCTTGGACTACTCAGCAGAAACTGTGCAGGCAAGAAATCAATGGGATGACATATATAAAGCCTTGAAGGAAAAAAACTGCCAGCCAAAAATTACATATCCATCAAAACTGTCTCTCAAATATGATGGCGAAATAAGGGCATTTCCACATAAACAGAAGTTTAGGGAATTTGCAAAAACCAAACCAAAATTACAGGAAATACTAAATGGAGTCCTCCAGTTAGAAAATCAATAACATCAGATAACAACCCAAGACTAGAACACAGGACAGAGCAACCAGATATCAACCCAGATAGGGAAGTCACAAAAATAAACCAAAGCTAAAACACTGAAAATAGGAAAACAGATGTCAATATGTAAAAGATGACAACATTAAAACAAAAAACAGAAACTTAAAAAACATAGACATAGACTTTTCATATGGAGAGGAAGTCAAGATGATATAAAGAAATAAAAGACTTGTATAAACTTAGAAAAATAGGGGTAAGTATTAAGGTAACCACAAGGGAAACTAACAATCCTACAAGTCAAAATAAAAAACAAGAAAAGTATAAAGACTCAGCAAATACAAAATCAACAATAATGAAAAAGATGAAAAGAAAATACGTGAATAAAAATGACTCAGCACAGAAAATTAAGTGGAACAAAGAAACTGTGAACAACATACAAAAAAAGACATCAAAATGACAGCACTGAACTCATACCTATCAATAATTACACTGAATATAAATGGACTAAATACACCAATAAAGAGATAGAGAGTGGCAGACTGGATAAAAAACACAATCCATCTATATGCTGCCTACAAGAGACACACCTTAGACTTAAAGACACAAACAAACTAAAACTCAAAGAAGGAAAAAAAAAAAACAAGCAAACAACACTCAAAAAAGAGCAGGAGTGGCAATATTAATCTCTGACAAAATAGACTTTAAAGTAAAATCCACCACAAAGGATAAGGAAGGACACTACATAATGATTAAAAGGTCAATACAGCAGGAGGACATAACTATAATAAATATTTATGCACCCAACAACAGGGCTCCAAAATACATAAAACAAACTCTAACAGCATTGAAAAGAGAGAGAGACAGCTCCACAATAATAGCAGGAGACTTCAACATACCACTTTCGGTGAAGGATAGAACATCCAGAAAGAAGTTCAACAAAGACACAGAAGATCTAAATGCTACAATCAACCAACTTGATCTCATGGACATATAGCAAACACTCCACCCAACAGCAGCCAAGTATACTTTCTTTTCCAATGCACATGGAACTTTCTCCAGAATAGACCACATATTAGCCATATATCAAGCCTTAACAAAATCCAAAGCATTGAAATATTACAAAGCATCTTTTCTGACCATAAAGCCATAAAAGTAGAAATCAATAACAGAAAAAGCAAGGAAAAAAAATTAAACACATGGAAACTGAACAACACCTTGCTCAAAAACTACTGGGTTATTGAAGAAATTAAGGATGGAATAAATTAAAAAATTTAAAAAATTTTAAAAAAAAAGGATGAAATAAAGAAATTCATAGAATCAAAAGAGAACAAAAACACATCCTACCAGAACCTTTGGGACACAGCAAAAGCAGTACTCAGAGGTCAGTTTATAGCAATAAACACACACATCCAAAAAGAAGAAAGGGCCAAAATCAAAACATTAACCCTACAACTGGAACAAGTAGAAAGAGAGCAGCAAAAGAAGCCCTCAAGCACCAGAAGAAAGGAAATAATAAGAATTAGAGCAGAATTAAATGAAATAGAGAATAGAAAAACAATTGAAAGAGTTAACAAGACCAAAAGCTGGTTCTTTGAAAAGATCAGCAAAATTGATAAACCATTGGCCAAACTCACAAAAGAAAAACAGGAGAGGAAGCAGATAACCCGTATAAGAAATGAGATGGGTGATGTCACAACCGACCCAACTGAAATTAAAAGAATCATAACAGAATACTATGAAAAATTGTACTAACAAATTTGAAAACCCAGAGGAAATGGACAAATTTCTAGAAACTATCTACCTAAACTAAATTAAATAAACCCATAATAAATATAGATATAAAATATACATTATGTATACATAAATATGTAATATATATTACATATACATGCATATATAGTATATATTATTTTAAATGTTTTATATATATTTATATATATATATATATATATATACAAAATCAAAAATATGATTTTCCCAATTACCATCATACAGAAATGTAAGGATTTGGCTAATTGAACACAAAATAATCTAACTTGTTAGTAGTGTTACTATACTCTTATCTTTTAAATTTCAAATTTTAATCTTTAAATCTAGAGTGTTTTATTAATGCTATTTGGACATAAGATCTTTTTAGGAGAGAGGAGGTTCAATGAAGAGGAACACATATCCCAAAAAAAAACGTGATTTTTAGAAAGAAAATAAGTGAAAGAACTGTCTAAACTTGACTTCAGCGCTTATATTGGATTTATGTTTAATTAAGTAGGCCTTTTTGAAGTCTTAAGCACTTTCAAATATGAATATCTATTTTAAGAGATCAGTGCACAATGTTCCAACATTATGCTTGTTATTTTACGTTCTTCTTTATATGTGTTAGTTGGCCACTTTCTTCTTGGCTGCCTTAATGTCTTTCTTTTTTTTAAGATTACAGATATAAACTTAGTCATTTTTGCCATTATTTAGAAAACCCCAGAATAACATGAATAAGGCCTTTTCCCTTTGCCATTGTTTTCACCCAAATGATTAAACTTAAGTTCCTAAATTTAGGAAACCATAAATAGAATAGCTTATCAAAGGGGAGAAAAGATGTTTCTAAAATCTCTGTATAATTACTGTAGTCATATATTTGACTTGCTGTTCCATTAACTTGTCTATTAAGGTTTGATTTAAAACCATCATGAGTGAATATGGATAACATGTCATGTCTTTGTCCCATAACCCTGATATATGTAAGTTAAGTTTAAAATAATTATTTTTTACATGTCGCCATGTAATTAAAAGTGCATAAAAGCATCTTTAAAATTATCAGAAGTAACGAATAACCAAAACCAGTTGTTGTTGAAGCAATTCTGACTCCTGGTGACCCTCTGTTTGCAGAGCAGAACTGTTTCATAGGGTTTTCAAGGCTGTGACCTTTCAGAAGAGGAGCGTCAGGCCTTTTTTTCTAGGTGCCTCTGGGTAGGCTTGAACCACCAATCCTTCAATTAGTAGTCACCAACTTTTCAATTGGTAGGCAACTGCTTAACCGTTTACACCACCTAGAATAGCTGTACAGTAATAGCAGAGAACATCATACCCAGTGATAAAATACTAGAAAAACAAACAGACAAAAAACCCAAACTCATTGCTGTCGAGTCAATTCCAACTCATAACGATGCTGTATGACAGAGTAGGACTGCACCAAAGGGTTTCCAAGGAGTGGCTGGTGGATTCAAACTTTTGACCTCTTGATTAACAGCAGAGCTCTTAACCACTGAGCCATCAGCAGGATTACCATTAATCCTGAAACCAAGGATACTTGTTATCTTCAATATAATTTAACATTATTCTAGGAAAGTTGTTCATGCAGTAAATCAAGAAAGGTAAATGAAATACAAATATCTAAAAAGAGTGAAATAATTTGATTATAATTCATTTTTCTACTAGAAAACCAAAGAGAGGCAACTGATAAATGAGTTCAGTAAGAGAAGACTTTCTATTACTTTCTGTATTTTTTTATTTAAAGTTATGCCGCAGAAGTAAAATCTGATAAAATGATTTTATCCATGAGAAAAAAAATAAAATTGCCAGAGGCCTGAAAAACTCTTTTTGATTATCCATTAGCAATTTGCCCCTATTCTCCTTAGTAAAGAGAACTTGATTTTGTTTGGGTATGCGACAGTCATGGACTTAGAGGAAGCTGGGAATCTCACTAGACTCAAGTGGATGAGTCTTGATTAGTGAGAGTCCCTCATGGTGTTATCTGGTCTCCCTGACCGTGGTTGTTCAAGAATGACAGTGCAATGGAATTCTGATGGATGAGTCTTCAGGAAGAGAGTTTGGGGAAAGTTCTCAAAGAGACATCAGAGGCATTTTCTTCATCTAGGCTTTGGATTTTTTTTTTTTTTTTAATATGTGTGAGTATATAATCCTTAGAGTTTTTGTAGCCATTTTATGACCACTGACAAAATAAATCTGAAGTCAAAAGCCATCACGACAAGAATAACAGAGGTGAGTTATGAAAAAAAAAAAAAAACCAAGATCCTTGATCATATCACATACTAAATTAAACAATCTTGCAATCTTCCTACATCTTCATTCCTTGATGGAAATGTTATTTATCATAATTATGGTGGGGATTATGCAACTGTATATACACTTTCAAAACTCTTTGAATTATACTATCAAATTTTGTAAATTTTATTTTATAAAAATCATATCTCCATAAATTATCTGCATATTCTTTTCTCCTATGTTCCTTTTTACCTTTGTTTATCACCTCCAACCAAGAGAAAGAATATTTAATCTCTGATCCTTTGCAATTCTGACCATTTTAGAAAATGTTAATGCTTTGGATGTTTCACATTATTTTTTAACTAATTCTGACTCTGAAAAACAGTTCATGTTCCAAGAATTACCTTCCCTTGGGATAAAAGGAATATTTAATTTTTGTTGAAATAAAGGAGATATGTTGCTGGAATTCAGACCAAAGAATTAAAAAAGAGAGAAGAGTACATAGTCAGTCTCTTCTCTCTTTATGCCCTCTGTGATTATGTAAAGTAAAGCCAGAAAACTGAACTGGCAATCCTGATATCACCCTTAGTCTCTGAAAAGATTCAAAAGAGATTACCAACAATTTTTGAGTCTCTCTCTCGCTAACAAACCATACAGTTTTTGATATATGAATTCCATTTTTACTTCTTATAATTAAGAAATTTTGAAGTATTTAAAAGGAAATCAACTAAAATCTTGACTCTAAAATTTAAATTAAAATGCTTTTGAGATGTAGATATATTTAGTTAACTCTTTATTGTCACTTTTTTGGCAGACTATGAAGAAAAACAGTATTTGTATGGCATTTATAATTTTACTACAGCCAAGAAAAGTGAACAATTTTCTGACAAGAACTCCATCCTTATGCCTCAACAAAAGAGACTTAAATAAACCTCAGATCTTAATCTGAATCTAAGATGATTAAGCCAAGAAAAGCACATTTGGCACTTTAACACTTTCTAGCTTTACTTCTTCTTTTCCCACTTTCATTTTGTATTATAGCCTTTTTTCTTCATGAAATTCTCTTTCCATCCATTTCTTATTACGACGGGAAGCCAAGTGTTCAGCTGAATAGAAAGGCTTGGGAGACACAAAGGTGTATTTTGATTCTCTTCCTACCTCAGGCACTAACTTGAGCAATTCCCTATTTCATTCTTTAGTTTTCTAGAATACAAAAGGATAAAAATAGCTATAACAGCTAATTTTCACATTGTGAGGACATATCTTTTAAACATGATAATCATAGGCAGTTTAGAAAACAGTCCAACAATATTCTTTATATTTATACGCATAAAATTCAGGCCTTTGTTTACGTATGTTCTGAGTTAACTTTATTTTCATAGGCATACTTTATTTTTATAGTGGACCAATCTACATTCACAGGAATTTTGTAGATGCCGAATTTAAGAAGAAAAGATGACAAAGTCCTCTCTTCTGACTGCTGAACATTTTTTTGTGTGTGTGCATACCAACTTTCCTTTTGGAAATTATACAAGTTCCTCCATACAAAATTATTTTACATTTTTTCTTTGAAAGTAAAGAAAAGTGAACTTTCGGAGAAGGATGAATAAGTGGGAATTAAAATATTAAAAATCATTGGATAGTCTCAGATGCATATAGTTCTAATATGCTTTTGAAAACAAAATGTCATTAAAAATTTTAAAAACCTCAAGAAAAAACAAAAATCTAGCAGAATATTTGTAATGTCATTTTCATGGAAACTGGAAACTTCAAGCTTTTTTTCCTGTGGTCATAAAAAAAAAACAAAATCAGTATTTTCTGGAACTGTTTTAGGACTATTTAGTAATAAGCTACAAACACTTTTAGCTGGTGGAAAAGCTGGTCTCACAGTACAAACAATACTTCTTGGTTTGAGAAGAGGGGGAGCTAAAGGCCAAAGGGTAAATTCCACTTGTAACAGGCTGCATATTTTTGTGGGCAGTCAATGCCAGAATGGTCTGCAGCCTTTACACTACCAGGCTAGCTTGTTGCTAAAGGGATCAACTTCCCTTAGATATGATAGAAAAGTCACTTTGAAAAACTAAATGTATTGATAAGTTATGAAAAATTGACCCAGGCCTTATTTTTGTTAGATTTTTGATTTCTGCGTTTGCTTCATGAAAATCTGCTTTGTGAGGTTTTGCCTTTGTTTTATTCAGACTGTAGGAAGAGGAGGGTGTGATGAAGAAAAGCCTGTGAAAGAGTTTGTTTATAACATTTGTTCTTATTGTTTAGAAGAATATTTACGCCATTATGGAAAAGGCCAAAAATAAGGAGAAGGGATAATTATGAAGACAGTATTTTTAAGAGTCCTTTTGAGAATAGGGATTTAAAAAAAAAAGTTATAAAGAAAGTCTTACCAAATCCAGGTCTCCTATCTAATTAGATTCTGGCAGAAGTTATGTTCTAAATCATTCTTAAAAACATTCGTGAATTTTTTTTTTTTAAATCTCTCTACAGGAGCCTGTATTTGCAAGCAAAGACCCAGCAATGAAGAAAATGAAAGAATCAATAAGAAGTGCCAACTCAAAAGAGGAACCTTCTTATATGATACCTGCCCTAGAGACATGTGTTTTACATGTTATTTTGAAGAAGTAAAACTTTGAAAGAAAGAGAGGACTACAAAATGTGGTAAAATACATATTATTTTGATTCACAGCAATTTTTCATTATTTTGCTTGATAGACATTGATGATACTTACTTGTGGAGGTAAAATATTTGGGACGCAACCTCTGTTGATAGAGCATGGTGTTCTGCAGAGGAGCTATCTTACTCTGAGCTAGGCACAATCAATATTTGTTGAATAAATGAACATATTCACACCAAAACCTGGGCCTATCACTCTCAGAAGTAAATCTTTAAATACCTTTATAATTTCTTCTACAAATATTGGTCTATGTAGAATTTTCAAAAATCCCTTTCTCAGTCAATTTTTTGTTTCATATTTTACCCATCTGTTCATATTTTATGCCATCCATTTCATCCAGATTATCAAATCCATTGCTGTAAAGTTAGGTATACCATACCAGTTGCTTTCAAGTTGATCCCAACTCATGGCAACCCCATGTGTGTAAGAGTAGAACTGTGCTCTATAAAGTTTTCAATAGCTAACTTTTTCAGAAGATGTTCTGAGGAGCCTCTGGGTGGACTCCAACTGCCAACCTTTCCATTAGCAGCCAAGTATGTTAACCATTTGTGCCACCTAGGGATGCTAAAGTGGGGTAGAGTATTCTCATAAAAATTAGAAAATCTACCTCATATCTGTAATTTTACCTTTTTCCTATTCCTAATGTTTATTTTTGCATTGTTCTTGTTTTTCTAATTAATCAAATTTGCTATGGTTTAACTGGATATTTCAAAGAACAATCTTTAGAATTTAATAATATGCTGTAGTTTTTTTTTTTTTTTTTTTCCTACCTTATCAATCCTGGGTTAGAATCAATCAACTTGTTATTGGGGTGACCTCAGGCAACTTACATAAACTCTGTGCTTTAGTTTCATACTGTTAAATTAAGGATAGCAGTAATTGCCTACCTCATAGCGTTGTGTTGAAGTTTCTATTAACTTATACATGTAAAGGGATTAGAAGTGTGACTGGCACCTAGTAAGCACTCAATAAATATTATCTTTACAATCATTATTTTCTCATTTTTCTTATACAGAATACTTAAGATATTTCTACCTTTCTTGTTTTATAATTAATGAATTATGGCTACAAATTATGTATTTTTTTTTATTTTGCTTCAACTTCAACTCATAGGTGTTGATATATGCAAGTACCCTCTTTGTCATGCATTTGAAAATTGTTTAACCGTCTCAATTATGTTTCCATCTTTACACACAGTTATAGAGAAGGGTGTTTTTAAAATGTCTCATTAGATAGATTATTGGGGCCGTGGGTATCTATGTGGTTTGTTTCTAATTTTACTATCTAATAATCATATAATACAGTTTCTCTTCTTTTTGCACATTAGAATTTTCTGGAGATTTTCTTGTAAATCACCCATGGTGTTTTTCAACAATATCTGAGAATGACCATTGATATATGAAAATAATGCACTCTCTCTGTTGCTTTGGTACAAAACCATATAGTATCAAAGGAACAGACAGAGTGAATTATTTTATATATTATATATGATATATATATATACTGCACCACTAGGGCTCCATATACATACATACACATACATATATAGATACATGTGTGTATATCTATATGTATATACACAAACACATACATACAGATATACACACACATATACAATATAAAAAATATTAAATTCATCACATTTTTTTTGTAAATAGAAATAATATGATTGTTGATTTTATATTTCTCCTTTTATTTACTTCATATCTTGCTTTATATTTTGAAGTTGTTATATTATTAGATGAATAAAGTTGCATAACTACATATTCTTGGTAGAGGGTGCCTCATCTTATTATGCAATTTGCTTTTCTCATTTAATGCTTTTTTGTTTAATTTTTCTTTTTTATCAAAAATTAATTTATCTTATGTACATAATGACCTATAAATATTTTTTCATTCTTTTTTTTCCGTGTAATTTTGTTTTCTGCAGAATTCTTATGAAGAATGTATAGCAGGATTTTTTAAAAAATACAAATAAAAAGTCTCTGTGTTTAAAAGCGTAGCTCAATCCATTAATATTTAACATGATTTACTGATCCATGTGAGGCTATTTCTGCTATAATATTTTTAGGTGTTCTACTTAACCTACTTCTTATTGTTGTTGGTGTATTTTCTTCCCATACCTGTCTTTTGGTGAATTGTTCAAATTTTCTTTGTCCATTTTTTCTTTATTTATCTAGGGTTTTGGAAGTTACACATCCATTTCTATTCTCCTGTTAAATTTTTAAACAGCATATTTAAACTTAAAAAAAAAATTTCCAAGAGTTAATCCATATCCCTATTCTTCTCCTCAAAGAGACAACAATAAATACATAATTGTGCTTTTACATATCGCCTTCCCAACTCCTAGTTCCTCTGCCCTGTATTTCATATGTTTGGACTCACAAAGATAAGATATATATAAATTTTTTTTTAATTTTAAACCCAATTCCTGACTTTTGACATCTTTGAACTTTTACATGTATAGAGCAGTTAGTACGTGTACTTCAATTCTCCATAGAATAAGATTTATAATCAGATACGGGCTTACTTTATACTGTCAGCATTCATTATTATAACATAAAATAAAACTATAGTAAACCTTAGTGTGCATTTGTTGAAGAAACGTATACACATCTCCATGAAAGAGAATACAAAGTCCAGAAAGAGGCAAAGGTCTACATGAACATTTAGGAATTTAAAGTATTTAGGAAAAACAGGCTATTTGATAAATGATCTTGTGATAATTGGCCACCTATTTAGGAAAGTTCAGTCCCATACATGCTTACAAGTCCCCAAAAACATACTTCACATGCTTTAGAGAGCTAAATATCAAAAAAAAGAAAAAAAATTTAATTTGACACATTAGAAAACAATTAGAAATAACTTTAATAGTCTTGAAATGTAAAAAGCCTTTTTAGTAAGTTCAAACTCTAAATTCCACAAAGGAAAATTTGACTGATTCAGTCAATTTTTTATACTACCTTATTTTAAAAGATCTTATGGTTAAAGATTCAAAAAAAAAAGTACAGAACAAGAAAAATATTTTCAACACATGCAAGAGCCAAAATATGTATAATTAGAATATATACCTAGCTCCTACAAAGAAAAAAGAAAAAAACAACGCAATGGAAAATGAGAAATGTGAGAAATGAGTGAGAAAAACAACTAAGACAAGAAATACAATTAGCCAATAACATGTGGAAATATTTTCAACCTCACTAAAAATTAGGCTAAGACTTTAAAATGTGATGTTATGGTTCACCAAAAAATGAGAAAACTTTTAAAAGAAACATTAGTATCCAGTTTTGGGAGAGGTGGGGAAAATGGGCAAGTTCCTATATTGTTGGTAAAGCCTTTTGGAAGCAAAACTTTTTAAATCACAAAGTTGTCCCATTTCTAGGAATGTATTTTAGAGTAATGCAAGCACATCTGAACAAAGACTATGGAAGGATATTTGTTATAAAATCAACTGCTTGTTAAAAAAAAAAGGTAAACCATGTCAATGTCCCTCACTGTGGAATGGTTAAATAATGATTCATTCATAGAACACAATACCTTGCAGTTTTAAAAATATAAGTTAGAACCAATTATATTGATATGTAAATATATCTAAAACATATTAAGAGTAAAAGAAGGAAGCAAGGGAGGCAGGGAGGAAGATAAAAAGAATGAGTAAGGCAGGAAGGAAGGAGGGAGGGAAGGATAGAGGGAATGAAGGAAGTAAGGAAAGAAGGGCAGGTATTCATACAGGAACTATTTATTGAACATCTACTGTGTACCTGTCTCTGTTCCTTGAAAAAGACAGACAAGTTCTCTCTCAAGAAGCTCTTCTTCCAGAGCAGACAAATAAACAAGCGCATGAACATAAAATAACTATATAAGACAGTTATTTACACAGCAATTATTCACTCCATGGAAAGTGCTATAAAGAAAAGAAAGAGGGGCTGCGGGAACCCTGGTGGAACAGTGGTAAAGAGCTTAGGTGTTAACCAAAAGTTCAGCAGTTCAAATCCACCAGCTTCTCCTTGGAAACCCTATGGGGCAGTTCCACTCTGTCCTATACGGTTGCTATGAGTAGGAATCCACTCAACGGCAACAAGTTTGGTGGGTTTTTTTTTGTGTGTGTGTGGCAAATAGTGGAGCCCTGGTGACACAGTGGTTAAGAGCTTGGCTGCTAACCAAAAGGCTGGCAGTTCAAATCCACCAGCTGCTCCTCAGAAACCCTATGAGGCAGTTCTACTCTGTCCTATAGGGTCACTATGAGTTGAAATCAAGGCAACGGGTTAGGTTTGGGCTTTTTTTTTTTGGTGCAAATAATAGATCCAGTGGTCAAGGAAAACCACATTGAGGAAGTCACATTTGAGCTGAACTTGAGTGATGACAAGGAGCAAATGAGAGAAAAGAGACTTAAACAATGTTTTTAAGTAGTTTGAAGAGATTTATAACTGTAAACTTAAGTGAATGAAGATCATGAGTTCCATGGGTTTCCAGTTTTATTCAGCTCTTAAAAGAAGAACTCTTGTCACCTTGTTTCATTGTATATATATTTGATTGTGATTTATTCTAAAGAATTGATTCATCTTGCAAACTGGGATAGGAACTATGTGTTTGCTCATATAACCTATAACAGCCCTTAAGATATAGTCAATGTTTCTCTAAAAATGACTGAATATTCATTCACAACCAACCAGGCCTCTCCCGGGATAAAGTGGTCTAATTTACCTATTCTTAAGAACTTCACCAAAACTAATTTTTTACTGAACAAAAAGAAGCATAAACAATTCTTCACTCCCTTAGTTCAGTGTTGGACAATGTTTAATCAAAAGCACCCTGACCACCATTGTCTTCTTCCTCTGTCCATTCACAAGTAGTTTTAAAAGGTGTTATTTTAATCTATGAAATCACTAGACAACAGACAAATGATGCCCTTACATACATCATCTTTTGAAATTTCTGATCAGAATTTCCTATCTGGAGCAGCTTGCGTCTGACAGAAGCCCCACCATGAAATGCCAATGTTTATTCATTCAGTGCCCTTCTGCCTTTAAAAGAAGACTCTGGCTTTGTCCTTATGCAGTGAAGAATGTGCTCTTACATTTTCAGACAGCATTTGACAAAGTTCCACATCAGAGATCAAGGTCTTAGTAGAGAGATTGAGGTCTAAAAAAGGAGGAAACCAGAATGGACATAAATGTACATAAAATGGATTGAATGTTGGCTAAAGGGCAGATGAGGGTATGGTCATAAATAAAAACTTTTCATGGTGGCAAAAGGTAACTGGAGATATATTATTGAATCAGTGTGAGAATGGCACTTGTTTATTAACCGTTAAGGTGAATTCGGCAATTGAATTGAAAAGGAAATCTCTAGTTCTCTAAATATAATCATATTGGAGAAATGGAGATGAACATTGAAATTCTATTTCCTGGAGGAAAAAAAAATAATACTGAATTGTATGATAGAATATAATATATATTTTATAAATGGATTTAAACTAATAAGACTTTACCACTTGGCTTTTGGCTAAACTGAGCACATTGCAAATATTTATCTTATAGTAAGAAGCCAGAAACTTACGTCAGACTACCTGGATTTAAATCAAGTCTTCACCATTTACTAGCTTTATAATCTTCGGATAATTACTTAAATTCCCTGACCTCAGTTTCCTAATTCTATAAAATGGGGATAAAACGGTCCCTACGTGACGGGGTTGTAAGGAGTGACGAAGATCATACATGCAAAGGATTTCATATAGTACTTAGCTCAGAGTAAACCCGTTGCCATCGAGTCAATTTCAACTCATAGCTATCCTATAGGACAGAGTAGAACTGCCCCATAGGGTTTCCAAGGAGTGGCTGGTGGATTCGAACTGCCAACTTTTTGGTCAGCAACAAAATGCTTAACCACTGTGAGTATATAGTAGTGAATACGTATTGAGTACTTACTCTGAGCTAGGAGCCTTGGTGGCTACTACTTCCATTACTATTATTATTTGACAGTAAGTTATAAATTCTTACAGGACATACTTTAGACAAAAGGAACAATTTATTTTAACTTTAAAATGTTATCTCCTTGAATTAAGGGCAAGAAGAGATGCATTTGAAACTCAGAAGCAGATTTCCAAGAGGGAGTGTAGCTCTGTAGAGTATTCTCTATTTCCCTGCTTCCCTCTGGGTTATTTTCATTCTCTCTCTGTCTCTCTGTCTCTCTGTCTGTCTGTCTCTCTATGTCTCTGTGTCTGTCTCTCTCTGTATGTCTCTCTGTCTCTCTCTCTCAGCTAATTTTGCAGCTTCCACATTGTGGAGAAGGGCTGCACTAATAATAGCCAGGTTCAGATTGACATCTCTTCTCTTTCCTGCTTCGTTGTCTCCCCATCTCTACTGGATAATTACAAGAATTTGCAAAATGCACCACAAACTCCCATTCTAACCAAGAGCCCATCTTGTCTGCACATCTCCCTCCAACCTTCTTTCCATTTCTTTGCTCCCATTCAGAGTCAAATTGCTCAAATGCATTGTCTATACTCAACGTCTACTTTCTCATCTCCCATTCATTGTTTAACTCGCTTGTGACTTTTGCTCCTGTGCCTCCACTAAAACTTCTCTTGTCAATTTTATCACTGACCTCCCCCATGTTGCCAAATTAAACACAATCTCATTTTTTTAACTTCTCAACAACATTTTAAACAATTGACAATGCCTTTATTAACACACATGCAGCACAAAAAGAAAACAGCTAATGGTGCTAATGTTATGTGAACAGGTATTCTGACTTTAGGGTACAATTCTAGGGACAATATAATATGCAAATGCAAAAAGCGACATATCTCAAATAACATGTGAAGAGGATGTGCTTTGAAATATCGCATTAGAAGACATTTCAAAATGGCTGTACGTATAACAAAGACACAGATGTTAAAAATGTATGTAAAGAGGAGTTCCAGCAAAATGGCGCTCTAGGCAGAAGCACCACGCCATCCCTCTACAGCAAAGATCCAAAAAACTAAGCGGAAAACATAATACAACAATCCTGAAACCCTAAAACATCAAATGAGGAGATAAAGAACTCAGCCAAGCACCAAATGGAGTGAGAAAACTGACAGAGAACAGAGAGCCAGGAGAGATTCATGCAGAGGTCACTGTCAGCTAACGCAGCGCAGATCCGCCATCTTGGACTCTTATCAGAGACCAGCAAATGGGGTACGAGAAAGCAGCCTCACGAAGCATCCAGCGGGAGACAAAACAACTGGTAATTTGCGATATACGCTTTCCCACCCCCCACCCTTCTTCACCCCCATTCGGCCTCCTCTGCTTCCCGCGGCCACAATCTCCTGACCGGGAAACTCCGGCTGCTTGGATTCCACACACCCGAACGGGCCGGCTCTCTGAGTGCCATTTGTTGGCTGCTGGTGTTGCTTTTTCCGCTTCTTTTTATTTCTTCCTTACCTCTCACCACCTCCCCCTCCTTTCGCTCAAATACCTGCCTCCATGCGCCATCTTTGCTTCTTCCTGAGGGGCTGCAGAGTTCCAGTAATTTGTGATATACGCTTTCCCACTCCCTACCCTTCTTCACCCACACTTGGCCCTCTCTGCTTCCCGCGGACACAGTTTCTTATCCGAGAAACACCAGCCCGCACTAGCTGGCTCTCTGAGTGCCATTTGTTGGCTGCTAGTGTTGCTTTTTTTTCAGCTTCTTTTGATTTCTTCCTTACCTCTCACCACCTCCCTCTCCTTTTGCTCAAATACCTGGCTCCGTGCACCATCGTTGCTTCTTTCTGAGGGGCTGTGGAGCTCCGTTTGAGTGTGAAGCTGCTACCCCGTCTGGGCTGCCGCGCTGGTGGGATCCCGGGGCTTTTGTTCATTTGTTTGTTTTGAAATGTTTGTTTGTTTTCTTCTCCTTTTCTTGAGTTGGGAGCCCTTTCTGGCCAGGCAGTGCTGCGTGGCAACGAGACTTCCCCCTCGGCTTGCACAGAAGTTCAGAGGGATCCCTGAGGACATTTCTTTTTTGTTGTTTTTTTTTTTTTCTGTTTTTTTGGGGGGACTTTCTTGTTCTTCTTTGTTTGTTTGTTTTGTTTTCTTTTCTTTTCCCTCTTTTTCCCTTTTTGTCTTTCTTCATTGCTCAGTTTCTCGTCTCTCTATATCTTCCTTCTCTTTCTGTTCCCTGAATACCTGGCATTGTATTCCTCTCCACCTTCTGGCCAGGCTGTACTGCAACACCTGAGAGTGACTTCCCCAGACCTCATAGCCACACTGGTGGGATACCTGGGAACTTCGGGGTTCTTTAATCTTTCTGACTTTTATTTATTCATTCTTTTCTTTTCTTCCTCTTCCCCTTTCTGTTTTTCTCCATTTCATAGTCTCTCATCTCTCCACTCCAACGGCAAGCTCCCCTAGCAGACTTTATTGTTTGTTTGTATGTTTTTGGCTCCTGTTCCTCTATCCTCTCTCGCATATCCATCTTAGCTCCACACATAACAATCTCTCTGCTGC
The DNA here is from genome assembly GCF_000243295.1 of Trichechus manatus latirostris. NCBI lineage: Eukaryota > Metazoa > Chordata > Mammalia > Sirenia > Trichechidae > Trichechus > Trichechus manatus. The sequence continues at coordinate 11,298,142 of NW_004443972.1, forward strand.
ATCCTGCCTACCTGCACTGTGCACGTGACATCACACCACCAAGCAGCACAGGCATGGCCTACTGGAACCTGTCCTGAACTGATTACCGACCCTCTCTGGTGGCTGTAGTAAGTGCCATAAACAACCCGTCCCAGTAACTCCTCTTCAACTAGACCTGCCCTGCCGTACCATATCTGAGTGACTGACCCTGCCAATTGGAGAAGCAGGCCAAAAGTATTGTGCCCACAGACGAACAAACAACAAAGAACACACAGTATGCCTGCTCAGACATAGTCAAATTTAAAAAAAAAAAAGGGATGAAACAAACAAATCTACAATCAATATACGAGAAAAATAACTACTGAATGCCCTGAAAATAGCAGACAATACCAAAACATTTACAGGATGGTTCCAGTAGGCATCCAAAATAAAACATCAGATGACTCTCCAGTGGAAGAAAATGCACTAGAACTACCTGATAGGGAATTCAAATCTCTCATACTCAGAATTCTCCAAGAACTGAAGTGAAAAGCTGACAAACATGAGGAAAAAATAGACAAATTCTTGGAAAATACAGACAAAATATTGGAAGAATTCAGCAAAACAATGCAGGAACAAAATGTCAACACAAATTCACAACTAGAAATTATACAAAGACAACAATTAGACATCCAAAAGATAAACAACAAGATTTCAGAAATGGATAGTGTAATAAAAGGGTTGAGAAGCAGATCTGAAACGATGGAAGAAAGGATCAGTGGAATTGAAGACAAGCACTTGGATACAACTCTGTTTGAGGAAAACTCAGAAAAAAGAACAAAGAAAAATGAAGAGACCCTGAGAGTTATGTGGGATACAATCAAAAGCAAAAATTT
>NW_004443972.1:11304684-11313278 GCF_000243295.1 Trichechus manatus latirostris
TGGAAGAGCGTAGTCAATGTCACTGAACTGTGCACGTATAAATTTTTGAAATGGTGTATCTTTGGCTATGTGTATTTTCACTAAAAAAAAAAAAGGTTGAGAAGTTAGAGGGTTGACATGTTGTGGGGTTGTTAATCAATGTCATAAAACAATATGTGTACTACTGTTTTATGAGAAAGTATTTGTTATGTAAGCCTTCAACTGAAGTACAATTTAAAAAAAAAAGTATGTAAAGAAGATAGATAACACTTTTTTATGAAATGTGAGACAAGAAACTCTAAGGTAATAAAATATTTTAAATGATTTAAATATATATCATAAAATTAATAAATCATACACTGTGAGTAGCCATTTGACCATTTCATCCATATCTCTAAAAGTTTATATGTTTACTCTGTGCTCCAGGTGTCCCCCTCCTCCCCAAGAAAACGCTATAATATTTTCATTGGGAAAATGAGTTAATAGGTTAAGTTTGAGGTTGATCTATTTTTGTACATATATACTAGGTCAACCATAAGCTTTGACTCACCGTAACATACATGCCTGAGAGAGCCCTACGTCAAGTTTGTCCACTGCCTCAAAGCCAACAGTGTGCATAATCATACCAAAAGCAAACCCATTGCCATCAAGTCGACTCTCACTCATGGTGACCTCATGTTTTACAGAGTAGAACTGCTCCATAGTGTTTCCTTGGCTATAATCTTTATGGAAGCAGATCACGAGGACTTTCTTCCGTGGCATTACTGGATAGGTTCAAATCGCCAACCTTTGGTTAGTCAAGCAAAAGTTGTTTGTGCCATCCAGGGACCTGTGCATAGCCAAAGGCCCAGACTTTGTCATAGCTGCAATCTAGAGGTCTCAATTTTCAAAGTCCAAAATGATTGACCTTACTTCTTTTGTTGTTGTTGCTAGATATCAGATATATAACAATTTTCCCAATTCCCAAATGGCTGTTTCCTCTTTCTGAGTAAAATAAATTTAGGGTAAGGAAAACAACCAATTCTTCCCATCTTTCTTCTCTAACCTCAACACCTCACTTTTCAATAAGGACATAGATATCAGTTTGAAATGTTAATCTATATTTGTGTGTGCGTGCGTGCATGTGTGTGTGTGTGTGTGTGTATGTGTATGTGTGCATTCTACGTCCTCATTATTATCAAGAAGGTCAAGTAGGAAAACTGCAAAGAGAAGGAAAGAATAGAAAGTAGAGAGTCCGTGAAACAGAAATAGGAAGAAGACTCTTTTTTCAAGAACACTGGGAATTAGGGACTCGGCACTGAGCTGTCATTAATTATGGACCCCTTTCCCATGTGCCTCATCACCTGTAGTTGGATTGCCAGATAAAACATAATATGCCCAGTTTAAGTTGAATTTAAGATAAACAAATACAGTAATAAATGTTTAGTATAATTATGTCCTATATAATATTCATGCAACACACTAATACTAAAAATTATTTGTTATTTATCTGAAATTCAAGTTTCATCAGCCTTTCTAGGTTTTTTTTGGCTAAATATCACAACCCTAACCCATCCAACAGGTCTCAACATTTGTAAGCCCCCCAGGGAAAGAATGAAATACTTAGGTACATTGTGCTTGGCTGTGATGAAAGTAGAATCAAATAGACCAAATTGTCATTATTAAATTAGATCTTTTTGGGAATATCCTTTGGTTTTATCCTCTTCAGTATAATCCTATTTCCTGTTTTACTTTTCCTGCTCTCTTCACTATCTGTAAGATAATGTGTAAGAAGTAACATTTTACTGTTGCTAACACTATAATGCATTTTTTGACTTGAGAGTATTTTTGTGTTTTGGTTTCTTTTAATGAAAAAAAATTTAGATTACTTTAAACATATCAAGGCAATTTTAGTCAGTTTGAACATAAATTTAAGTTCCTCGAGGCTCATATGTATTTCTCAATCACACATGGGTGTTGCTAGTATACTGACTCTCCAGGGTATCTCTCCTCTAAGCAATGACCCAGGGACTGCAAATTTTTCCATTTTCTGGCTCTCACAATTATTTTCATTCAGCTCACAGGTGAGGAAAGAGGTTAGAAAACAAAGTGATAATTTTATGTGCTGGTTTTACACAATATTAGAACCAGGCAAGAATTTGTTGGTTTGTAAGTAGAAGTGGAAGGAACTAAAGTGAGTCTGGAAATTTGGAGCCTTGCAGGGTAAGCAAAGCTGGCTGCTTCTTGACCCAAGCAGTTAGAAATAAGACTGAGGAGGATTCTGAATGACAAACTCCAGTTAAGACTCAGCCTTGCAGCAAAAATAACATTAATTGGTGACCAATTATTTCCTGCTTTGAATTTTTTGTTGATACTATGAGTTTTCATTAATGGAAGCTGAATCACTGAGTGTGACTGCATTTTTGGTAAGGAGTATGGATTTTTTTTTTTTGTTGCCCCCCTCCAGAAGCCTACCCTGTGTTTAGTGGTACTTATGAAGTACCACTAATTATACCCTAGTGTCCCCACTGGGGTCTACTGGTACATATGTGGAACAAATAAAAATTTTCAAAATTTCTATTTTTCCTACCAAACATTCAGACATCTCATACAATACCCTGAGAAAACAGTAGTTTATGGCACGCACCCATTACTTTGGGTTCAAACAGTCACAGACACCCCTGTCTTGTGGCACCAAGAACTGACAGTGGTGCAGCAGCTTCTCAATAAACCCCAGAGGCTGAAAAATTTCATGGTCATTATATGTACCACTGGGCACAAAAGGTACAGCCTTCTTACCCAAGCCAAATCCACCTTATTATCTCAGTTAGCCCAAGATAGCTACCAGTAAGTTGAGGTGGAAATGGGGCATTGGAAGCAAAAAAAAACAAATCTGGCTTGACAAACGTGTTTTAAAAATAGCTTTGTGATATGTTGTTGTTGTTGTTGTTAGTTGCCATCAAGGCGGTTCCTTATGGCATCCTTATGTATCACAGAATGAAATGTCACCTGGTCCTCCGTCGTCTTCATGATGGTTGATATGTTTGAGTCCATTGTTGTAGCTATTGTATCAATCCGTCTCACTTAGTGTTCCCTTCATTTTTGTTGGCCCTCTGCTTTACCAAACATGATGTCCTTTTCTAGCAGTTGGTCTTTCCTGATGACTTGAACAAAGTAAGTGAGTCAAGTTCTCATCATCATCCTCACTTCTAAGGAACATTCTGGTGTATTCCTTCTAAGATTGGTTTGTTCATTATTTTGGCAGTACACAATGCAGTCAGTATTGTTCACCAACACCACAGTTTGAATGCATAATGGCAAATAAAATATGAAATGATGCTCAACATCATATGTCATTGAGAATTGCAAAACTCGAAACAACAAGAAGATACTACTATGAATCTAATAGAATACCTAAAATTCAAAACTCTGACAACACCAATTGATGGCAAGGATGTGGAGAAAAAACAGCATTCATTCATTGTTGGTGGAAATGCAAACCAGTACAACCACTTTGGAAGACAGCTTGGCAATGTATTACAAAGCTAAACATAGGCTTACCATATGATCCAGCAATCATGCTCTTAGGTATTTACCCAAATAAGTTGAAAACATATGTCCACCTAAAAACCTGCACACAAATGTTTATAGCAGCTTAATTTTTAATTTTCAAAAATTGCAAGCAATGAAAATGCCCTTCCATAGGTGAATGGATAAACAAATTCTGGTACATCCATACATGGAGGAATCTTAAATGAAAGAAGCCAGTCTGAAAAAGCTATGTATGATTCCAACTATATGACATCCTGTAAAAGGCAAAATTATAGAGACAATAAAAAGATCGGTGGTTGCCAGGGTTAAGAAGGAGTGAGGGAGAGATGAATAAGGGGAGCATAGAGCATTTATAGGGCATTAAAACTATTCTATTGGACACTATAACGGTGGGCACAATGGTGACATTACACATTTGTAGAAATCATAGGGTTGTACAACACAAGAGTTAACCCTAATGTAAGCTATGGACTTAATAATAATGTAACAATAATAGTTTATCAAGAGTTAATAATAGGAGAAACAGAGTGCAGGGGAAAGAGGGAGAATTTGGGAACACTGTACTTTCTGCACAATTTTTCTGTAAATCTAAAATTGCTTTAAAACATAAAGTCTGTTAAAAAAGTAAAAAATAATAACAATAACTTTGAGCATGAATCTTGGCACATGGAACTGATTTTAAGCAAGTATAGCAGAAATCTACTAAGTATTTGAGAAAATTATATGGCCAAAAATCACTAGCTTAGACTAAAAAAGCCTATGGCTGAACATTAAAATAATACTAGGTTCTTAAAAATGCACCAGCAGCTTGTAAACAATGCTCAGCCCCAAGATGTGAATATTGTCAAACACTCATCTCGTATGTAGCCAAAAAAAGAAAAAAAAAAAAAAAATGGTCAAGGGAGAATTTATCAGAGAATGCAGCCAGGAACCATGAAGAACAATGGATAAGGGAATTCCTCCCAGATAGCAAAACTAGAATTTAATCAAGGAAATTCTCCCATGCCCAGGGATGGGGCATCATAATATCTGCCAGAGAGATTTCATAATTTCTATGGGCCAGCGACTTCTCTGTGTCTCTTATTCTTCTCCTTCCCAAATGGGAGTTTTAATTGTGGTTATATTATCTCTACTCCACAATTGTATATTGGTTTGGTGGGGAAAAGGGAGAGAAGTTAATTTGTCTTTTTAGTTCATTGGTTATTGGACCATGAACAACCACACCAGACTTGTGAATGATGAAAAGGACTGCACATCATTCAAAAATCTTGGCTGTATTTAGGGTCATGTCTATGTGGGGAGGGGATGTGTGATCTATGCTTGAAAGGAAGAGTTGATGGATCTGTTAAGAAGGTAAACTCTGGCAGAAGTAGCTTACATGTTCACCAAATAAGTTTGCTTTTCCTGTTCACAGAGTTCAACTGCATTTCCTTGCCTCCTTTGCGGTTGTTGTTGTTGTTAGTTGCCATGAAGTTGGTTCTAACTCATGGAAATCTCCTTTACAACAGAATGAAACATTATCTGATCCTGTACCATCCTCACAATTGTTAATATGTTTGAGTCCATTGTTACAGTGACTGTGTATTTTGAGTGTCTTCCAACATAGAGGGCTCATTTTCCAGCATTGTATCAGACAACATTCTGTTGTGATCCATAGGGTTTTTGTTGGCTGATTTTCAGAAGTAGATTGCCAGGCCTTTCTCCCTAGTCTGTCTTAGTCTGGAAGCTCCACTGAAACCTGTTCACTATGGGTGACCCTTGTCAAAGGAGAAAAATCTCATACTCTGTTAGGAGTGAAAGAAAAGAAGTTTTATTGAGGAATAATACAGCTCAAGCTGGGCAGCGCTAAGTAAAAATACAAATCACTCTGCTGTCTCTATCGAGTTAGAGGTTTTTATGCATAGAGAAGAAAGGAAAAGTAGAGGGTTAATGATTGATTCTGCTTCAGCTTTGGAGTCCTTTGAAATGTAAAGGTTGGCCATTTGGCTAGAGGTAAGTGAGTTTTTACTCCCTAGGTGAGTGTTGCCAGCCAATTTGGTTATGCACATTCTTCCTAAGAACAAATTGTTTCGATCCAGACACATTCTTTCCTAGGAACAAATTGTTTACAACCTGACCTTTGGCTTCCTGGGAATGCATGTTGATCTCGCCATTCCTGTCCTGAGATGAGTGCCTCCATGTTTGAAAATTTCCATCTACATATTTCCCCCTTTTGATCAAGCCACTGCTAGGGGGTGCTAAACACCCACAATGGAGTAGCCTTTCTTCTGCAAGGACTTTATCTGTTTTCTTGAGGAGCTTTGGTTAATAAATATTATTTTCTTCACCTAGCTGAGCTAATAAGCCTCATCTTCAGAGCGAGTATTTTATGGGGGACATTTTGATGGACAAGGCCACATTCGAGGAATGTTTCTCAGTCAGGACAGAATGATAGAGATCAAGATGGAACATGCCCATGGAGACAAAAGGTTAGTGATTAAACAGCATGATCACTGGTGAACGCCTGTGAAACCAGCATGATTTTATCTGAATGGTCAAATGGTTTTGAAGTATAGCATTTCATGGATAAAATGTGTTGAACCACAACAAAACAGCATTTTATAATTATAATAATAGGTACAATGAGGAATATAAAGATTCCAAAATAAGTAGCAATTTTTTCCATCATCCACCTCAAAAGGAAACCAATTACTTACAACACCAGTTAAGGAAGGAACAGGATCATTAAGGCAAGGTGCTACATGTTGCATATGATTAACATAAAGTGTAATATTAGCACTATGGTCAGCAATATAGACACACAATCAGATTTTATTATGGCTCAGGTACCTCCTTGGGCTGCAATGGGAATGTCAAGGGACATTCTATTTTGGAGTACTACTTTTCTCATCGTTGCTATTTCAGTATTGATCCCTTGAAGCCCATGGGCACTGTCATTTAGGGCAGTTTGTTTATACTTGGTTAATATTTCAAATATGTGCCTTAACAACTTCAAGTCCTATCTGAGGTGCAAATACTATTGCTAAATGAGCAAGACAATGAAACACTGATCGAGACCATCAAGCTCTTAATATGGTTACATTAGCTGGTAAAAGAAGTTCAGTTAAAATACATCCTTGAGTCCATCTCATGGCTGCTAACCAAAAGGTCAGTGCATCTGCCAATCCATCCTGGCAGAAACCAGGGAAAAAGGACGGTTCCATATGGCCAAAAGGTGTCATTAGGGGCTACCCAATAAGTATCTGAGCATCGTAGTTGGTCGGTGGCAAAGAGATCAGTAGCTTGTAAAGGTTATATCTGATGAATATTCAGACATTAGGAGCCATCCCGTAGTGATGGCTGGGTTATTCATATGGGCGTGGTTAGATTGTTCTCAGTAAAGGGGAGAAACCTGATTTAGCCTCCCCATTTAGGGAGTTAACCAGATGAATCCATCCCACTGTTGTTGATATGGACCTACAATATGAAGAGTACTCTTTGTGGATCTGGAAGATTCTTTAGCTAGCTCTTCTTGGGCAACTTTATTTAGTAAAGTAAGAGTTGTGTTAAAACTAAAGGTTAAGTTATGGCTTAGGTTTTGTTCAGATCTGAAAAGAGGCTATCAATGGAAAATCTAGTAATAGTGATCTCTGTGAGTAATGAACTATTTCTCCATTGTTCTTGTATTCACAGATCTAGAGCAATCCAATCAGATCCCTGTAGTGAAGAGACACATTAGGGAAAACCAGACTGACTTGAGGTTGGGAGGGCACCTCATATCCAACAATTAAACTTTTTAAAATGGTGAGCATAAGCATCTGCCCACCCTAGGAAAACATAAGTAGAGGCATGACTGAAACAAAGGTAAAAAGAAAAAAAGATACAGAGGTTCATTTTCTGGCCTGATCCAGGATCTTGGGCCAGCTGTCTGTCTCAGCTGTCATCTGCTTCTGGCCACAGGGGTGTTTAAATATAACCTTCAATTCTCTGGTGGGTTGGCTACTCCAAAGCAGAGTCTTAGCCTTTTTGAACTGTGAAAAATTGATCCAAGGTTTTATTCCCTTTAATTTGGTTGCAAAAGGATTGGTGAGGAGGACTAAGTACAGTCCCTTCCAATGAGGTTCCAATGAGTCTTTTATCTGATGTCTCTTCCAATGAACATATACTCCTTGGGTGATGTTCGGCAGACTTTGGAAGTCTAGTTTCTGTTTGTCAAAGACTTCTCTAACCTGTAAAAGGTATTCTTTAGAATGGTGGATTGAAGACTGGTAATACTTCAGTAATTCAGACTGAACAATGTTAGGGTAGGTGCAGGCAACATTAAGAAGGACCATGGGTCTCCCAGTAATTAATGCATAGGAGGTAAGTTTGTGAGATCCAAATGATATGGACCTCAGATTTAAAGGAACTAAGGGAAGGACCTTAGCCCAGGATAAATTTAAAGTTTCACAAAGCTTTGCTATTTGGGTCTTTATTATTCCATTAGTTCTCTCTACTAGATCAGAAGACTAAGGATGATAGGGACAATGTAGCCTTTGATAAACAGGAAAACTCAACACAGTTCTTGAATGACTTTACTGGTGAAATGAGTTCCCCAATCACTACAGAGTTTCTGGTGCTCCCCAGGTGGGTAAGATGCTTTCAAGAAGTTTCTCTGCTACATAGGCTTCAGTAGCACAATGGCAGGCAAAGGTTTCTACACAATGTGAAAATCTACAAATCATTACTAATACATATTTATAACCGTTTGAGGGCGGAAGCTGATTAAAATCTAGCTGCCATTCAAACATAGGCCCAGAAGTTAAAGGATATTGTCCCGGTAGGACTTTAAGGTGTTCTCCAGGATTGTAGAGAGGGCAATAGGGCAATGGGTGGTGATATGTTTAGCAGAGTCAAAAAATTTTCCCCACAGACCATGGTCTCGGGGAACATCTAGCTCAATTGTCATAACACAGTTTATAAAGACAATGTTCTACAGTCTACCTCGGTGAGTAGTGTCTGGGGTCTTAAAAGCCTGTGAGCAGCCATCTAAGATACTCTGCTGGTCTCACCTCTTCGGGAGCAAGGGAGAATGAAGAGAACAGGATACAAGGAAAAGATTAGTC
>NW_004443972.1:11313675-11349487 GCF_000243295.1 Trichechus manatus latirostris
TGTAGAAATTTTTGAAATGGTGTATCTTTGGCTATGTATATTTTCACCAAAAAAAAAAAAAAAATGTCGAGAAAGGAGAGGGTTGACATGTCATGGGGTTATTAACCAATGTCATAAAACAATATGTGTACTACTGTTTCATGAGAAACTATTTGTTCTGTAAACATTCACCTGAAGTACAATAAAAAAAAGAATTAAAAAAAATTTTTCCCCACAAATATTTACTTTTAAGGTCTCAATCATTTTATCTTGTCCCAAGTGGGAACCTTCATTTAAGGCTCACATCATAGAAACATGCAGGAAACTGGGTAAGACAGTTTTCTTATTAGGCACAGTCTATAATTTAGTGGCAGCATCTTGGTAACAGCCTGCCTTTTTCCATGTCTTAATTTCATCTGTTTGGGTTAATTGTTGGTGTTTTAAAAGTCTTTCTAAAGTTAATTCTTAAAGTTGGAGTCATCAGTAGACAAATCTGGGGAGTGTCTTTCATTATTTAGGGAAACCTGGTGTCTCCTTAAGAGCTATGGCTGCTAACCAAAAGGTCAGCAGTTCAAATCCACCATCCACTCCTCGAAAACCCTGTGGAGTAGTTCTACTCCGTCCTATAGGGTCGCTATGAGTCAGAATTAACTCAGCAACAATGGGTTTTCTGTTTTTTTATTTATTTATCAGAAGTGCAGAAATAACCTGAGAGGCAGCTTGTTGGGTTGCGATATCAGCAAGACTATTTCCTCTAATTTCTTAAGTTTGGTTGGTGAGCTTGTATTTTTAATGACAGCAGTTTCAGAGGGGAATAAAAGAGCATCTAGAAGATTCACTACTAAAGCTCTATTTTTTATGGCATTTCCAGAAGAGGTCAAAAATCCTCTTTGTTTCCATAACACGCCAAAATCATGTACAATTCCAAAACAATATCTACAGTCCATAAAAATATTAACAGATTTTCCTGAGGCAATTCTACAAGCTCTAGTGAGGGCAATTAATTCAACTTGTTGGGCCGAAGTGGCTTCAGGGGTGGCCTGACTTTCAAGGACTTCAGTAGAAGTCATAACACCTATCCAACTTGATAGTGAGGACCGGGATAATTAGGTTTTAAATAGGAACCACCCACAGACAAAACTAAATCAGGATTAGTTAGAGGTCTCCTTTAAGTCTTTCTGAGGGGTTAAAAGTTGCTCAGTTAAGTCTAGACAGTGGTGTGTAGGGTAGTTGTTCTCATTAGTTGCAGGGAGAAGAGCAGCTGGATTGAAACTGGTAATGGAGTGTCATCTAACGTTAGATGCAGCCAGGAGGAGAACTTCATAATAGGTAAGCCTACTGGCAGAAAGATGTTGTGTCGAGGCAGAATTAAGTAAGGCAGACACGCATGGGGCACATAGGCATCTAAAACGTTTCCAGCATCACATCTGCTGTGGTTTCTACTAGCTTGGCAGCAGCAGCACAACCCTAAGGCAGAGAGACTATCCCCTGGCTACAGGGTCAAGCTGTTGGCTACCATAACCTATAGGTCTTTCTTGCCCTCCATGGTTTTGAGTTATTATGCCTAAAGCATTTACAGCTACTTCATGTATAAATAAAGAAAAATCCAGGTGGTAGTTAAGAAACCCTAGAACAGGAATGTTGATTAAAGTGCCTTTTAATTGAACTACAGCCTCTCTGTCTTCTGGTGCAATTTGGAATGAATCCAGCTCAAAGCCTTTAAAATATTTGTATAAAGATTGAGTCAACAAAGAAAAATTGGAAATCCAGGTTCGACAACAGCCACAGAGTCCTAGAAACCCCCATAGCTGTTTCTTTGTTTTGGGTATAGGAAATACAAGAATAGCTTCTTTCCGTTTAAGATCAGTAGAGAAGTCTTCTGCAGAAATTAGGTGGCCCAAATATTTAACAGAAGTCTAAACTAATTGTAATTTTTCTCTGGAAACCTTATGTCCACCAGTAGACAGATACTTTAATAAAGCTACGCTGTCATCAAGGCAGGTCTGTTGGGAGGTTGAGCAAACTAGTAACTCATCAGTGTATCACAGCAATGTGGATTTTGTTTGTAAACTGTAAAGGCTGCAAATCTGCATGCAGAATTTGAGAAAAATAGGTGGGAGATTCAGTAAATCCTTGGTGCATTACAGTTAGGTAAATTGTTGATTTTCCTGGGTGAAAGCAAACACATATTGCCTTTCAGAATGCACAGGAATACTGAAAAATATGCTGCAGAGATGCACAACCATAAAATGAGTTGCATCTGAAGGGACATTGGAAAGTAATAAATGAGAATTACAGACTACTGGGAATCTAGAAATAACAATAGGGTTGATTGCAAGCAAATCTTGAAAAAATCTCTAGCCCCTATTATTTGTTTTTTTAACTGAAAGAACAAGAGTTTTACAAGGGATGGTACAAGGGACAATTAAACATTTAGAAAGGAAATCTTGTATGATGCAAGCTAGTCCTTATTTTGCTTCTCATTTGAGTGGTTACTGGGGAATTTTTGGCAGAGGTTTAGATAAATCTATTTGAATTTTAATCAGCTCAGCTGAAAAAACTCAACCTACATCTGTGGATGTGGTAGCCCATAAAGTTTCAGAAACTAGGGAAAAGATATCAGAAGGGAGAGGACTAGGCTGAGCTGAATTTTAGAGAGGGAGGACAAGCGCTTGCATATAGCAAATGGCTTCTTCTTCCTAAATATTGTCTAATTCAGAGCCTGTCTCTGTTGACTTAGGGATATCAGGCAGACTCAATAATATTTCCCCCCTTTCATTGAATTGTAAATGGTAATTCTATTTGGATAAAAGAGCTCTTCCCAATAGATTGACATGGGTATCAGAGTTGAGAAAAAAAAGGATGTAAATCTTCAATAGGACCAAGAGACATTGGAACAGGTTGGGAATGAGTTAATGTTTGTTCCTGATTGGTGACCCCACTATTTTTTAGGTTTTAATACTTCTTGACAGGGGCTGTTGTAACAGGTCCATGAGATACTGGAACAGGTTGGGAATGAATCAGTGTTTGTTCCTGATTGGTGACCCTACTAACTTTGAGGCTTTGATACTTATGGGCAGGGGCTCTTGTAACAAGCGGGGTTAATAGAAGACAGTGTGGCTCCAGGGTCAATTAAAAATTGGCAAGGTTCTCCATTAATAAGTGGTTTCTCCTTGCCAGGAAAAGCCTTAGGGATAGCCTCTAGCAATTTTTTACTAGTGGCCTAAGAGTCTTCCAACAGCTTGATGGCTCTTTTATCAATATTCAAGGCTAAATTGTCCTTGGAATCTTTTCATTCTTCCTTCTCTAGCTATAATTGGGCTTCCTCTGAGTTAGTAATTGTGTGAACAAGCTGATATAAGTCAGGGAGCCCAGGCTGGTACACTTCAACAAGGATTTTAAATTTTTCAGAAAATTTGTAGGAGTACTCATAGAATTTAGGAAAATATTCACAATGCTACATAATTCTGAGCATGTCCACAGGGAAAAAGTGATACAAGGTTAATCTTCAGCATCACTGCTGGGGCAAATTTTAAAGGGCATTTCAGGCAAAGGTTTATTTGCTGCTTTTTTTGGGGGGGAGGGGAAGTTCAAATAAAGTGTTATCAGAGGAGTAGGAAGGCAAAGAATGGTATAAAAAGGTAGCAGCTGGCAGGGGAGCAGAAGGGGTGGGAGCTGAAATTTGACATTGTAATTCTTTTTTCTGCTTAGTTAAAGACAGTATTCTACAGGGAAGCAATTTTACTGTCTTGATATTTCTTAGATGCCTCAATATACCAATCAAAATAGGTATCCAACTGGGACTGTTTAATCTAGAAACCTCAGTTCTCTAATTTACTGTGCAGAAAAGTTAACTTAGAGAGATGGAAAGAACACCAAAGTAGCCACTGATTTTCAAAACTGTCTCAGGTGAGGTTATGTCAGACAGACAAGAAAATGCATGATAAGGGATTATAATGCTTGTTCATGCAGTGGGCAGGAATTCCAGAAGGTAGGTCTAAGTCTCCTTTAGACACAGCATTCCCAATTTTATAATGACAGTTACAACAAACAAACATTTACTTGCAAGAAACAAAACAAATCCACAATAAAAATGAAGGGAGTGGAGCTCAGATTCAAAAGGTTTTTTGCCTTAAACAATTCCCAAGAATTCACAGAGACAAAAAGCCTAAAGTGGCTCAGCAGTTACTGTGCGCATGTCTGGATGCCCCAGGGATCATCAAAGAAAATGCACTTTCAAAATCCCACTTCTGACATCAGAAACGTCAAAAATGAAAATCTCATACTCTGATGGGAGTGAAAGAAAAGAAATTTTATTGAGGAATAATGAAGCTCAAGCTGGGTAGCCCTAAGTAAAAATACAAAGCACTCTGCTGTGTCTATCAAGTTAGAAGTGTTTATGCATAGAGAAGAAAGGAAAGGTAGGAAGTTAATGATTGATTCAGCATCAGCTTTGGAGTCGTTCGAAATGTAAATGTTGGCCATTTGGCTCAGGGGAATGAGTTCTACTTCTTGGGTGAGTGGAGCCAGCCAATTCAATTACACACGTTTCTCCTAGGAACAAATTGTTCACATCCTGACACATACAGGAAGAAATTGTTTATCCTGTCCTTTTGCTTCCTGAGAATGCATGTGGATCCTGCCATTCCTGTCCTGAGATGTGTGCCTCCATTTTTGAAAATTTTCTTCTGCACCCTGGTGGTATTTGAAATACCAGTAACATAGTTCTCAGCATCATAGCAACACACAAGCCACCACAGTATGACAGACAGGTGGTGGCATTTGCAGTAAGATGTGTCCATATCACAAGTTGGGCCAATGGAATCTGTGTGGAAATGAATATGTAACATCAATGTCTAATAAAAAGCCTTCAAGATAATACATGCTCAATAAAAAAAAAATAAGACCCTCCTCTCTCACATTCATTTTCAGTTGAGTTATTCAGTAAGTACTGACTGAATGATCTACTCTCCTTTAGCTTCCTGGGTCTCTCTATTTAAGGGATGACCCAAGACTTCTTCTCCAATACTATCTTATAAGCCACAATTTTCCACACACCCTACTACTATCAGAATGTAGTTGCCTTTACCCCATGCCTTCTTCTCTATTTTCAAAAGTGAAATCAACTAAACTGTTAATCCATTATTAAGGGAATTCTCACTGTTTCTTGTTGGCTGCAATGCCCTAACCCAGGGATGGACTACCCAATAAGCAAGGTAAGCACACTCTTAGGACATCAACAAAACAGGGGCACCAGCTGTACAAACCAAAGACCCATAGATGCCAAGCAGACAGGACACAAGGAAAAGCAAGCGCTGCAGTGGAAAGGAACTGGCAGGGCACTAAATGAAACTGATATCAGCTCCAGTGAGTAAGAATGCTAGCCAGAAATAAAGTTCATAAGGGTCACAAGGGCACCCACACACAAGGTTGTTTAAGCTATGAGGCTCCTACCACTCCAACACCTTCATTTACCACTTCAATACCTTCATTAACATGTATCTCCTATGGCCCCCTCCCATGTAATTAAAACTCCTTATCTTGGAGGGTCTCTTAGGAGTATACTATTTCTTTCTAATAAACAAGAGGTGAGGGTGGGCTTTTGAGTCAAACTCTTGCTACATTCACCCAATATGCAAGTGGATCCAACATGAGTGATTACTGGGCAAGGACAGATTATAATAGATAACAGGCCACTGATCCATTTTGAGAGAACCATCTTCTACATCCATGTCTGCTGATCTAGTAACTCCAGCTAGGAAGGCCAGCAATATGTAAATATATAAACTCACTCCTGTCGAGTTGACTCCAACTCAGACTGACCCCATAGGGTTTCCAAGGCTGTAAATCTCTATGGAGGTAGACTGCCACATCTTTCTCCCATAGAGGTGCTGGTGGTTTCAAACTACCGGCCTTTCAGTTAGCAGTCCATGGCTTTAACCACTGCACCACCAGAGCTCTGTATGTAAATATATCTATACATGTATACACACACACACACACACATATATATATATATATAACTCATATACCCCATTTGAAAGCATGAGTAAGCAGAAGAAGGGGCAGTACAGATTATCAGTGTTTAGGGCCCTCACATGCCTTAATCTGATCCTGACCTAACCTAATATGTATACTTTAGTGAAGGAGCTTTAAGGTTGTGAGTTCCATCCACAGGGATCTGGTCTCTCTGATACAATTTGTCTTTGAGGATTACCTTGTTGCTAAAAGTTCACAATAAGTCATTTAGGGAAAGATTTATAAAAAATTTAACATTTTAAGTATAGTTTCTGGAAATTGCATTCCCAGGCCCTTGATATCTTTGATGAAACACAACTACAAGGGGAAGTGTCTAAAATGACTCTCTGGAAAGTGTAAGGTTGCATGATAGACTGCTAGGCTAAATTTAAATTTTCTGTATCTGAGATATCTTCAAAACAGCAATGCTGTTTGTTTTCCCCTTGTGTGATGCAAAATTATCTGTGATCAGTCTAAAAGGAATTCTAAAATGGTAAATATGTGCATTCTTTTAAAATAAACAAGCACTTTTTAGACATGACCAGTTGCTTAAACACACTATCAATCATTATAATGAAGGCCCGAGTCTTTTACTAACACAGAAAGCGTATCGCTTTGGCTTATGAGTTTGACTGTGACAGGACCCTGCCCCCTCTCATATTTATGGTCTTTGAACATTACCCCTCTACACTTGTATATATATAGAATAATTAAGAGAATAATATTACATTTGATTTTCCTATTTTTATCAAAAGTGATTATCTTTAAGAAATTCTTTAAATTGTTCTGCTTTTGTATCAGTGATTAATGTATTGTGCCTGTTCCTCTTGCCTGTTAATTGTTTTATACAAGGGGATGCTAATATAAGCAATAAGGTTTTATTAATGTCCTAATCAAATATATTGAAGCATATATGTGTTAAATACATGAGTGCTAAATAGGTTATCTTTCTTTAAAGAACATTAGGTTTTGAACATTGATCCATATGTATTAATTAATGTCTCTTTCAGAGCTTTTTTGCAAGATAATTAGAAATGGTTTATATTTTATCATGTAAAATAGTACATCTATTAATACATAGATTTATTCACAAAGTATAAGTGAAACTACAACTCTGAAAGACACAAATGTAAATATAGACAGATTTATAATTCAATCATATTTATTTCAAAAGTTAGCTTCTTTAACAAGTACTTTAAAATAAAATCTTACTCTGCCAAAGTTCAGAAAATTTTACCTAGAATTAAATAAAACAGAGTCTGTTTAAACCTTAAAAAAGAGAAAAAAAAATGCTAATTGGACTATTCTAACACTATCCACTCCACCACCAGGGTTTCCAGTATCATCTGACTTAGTGAAATAGAAAATAAATTTTCCTTGAAAATCATACCCCTTCTGCACATATACCTAGAAGTCATTCCTGACTGTTTACTCATATTAACCACCATCTTACACCCATTTAATCAAATTTCAAGGTCCAGTCAATATAATTATATCTTGGGCTATAATTTCTTTCCTTACTATACCTGAAAACTCCACCCCTTTCCATTCTCATTGTCTTCATACTAGGACCCATGCCAACATTTTTAGACTATTGCCATAGCTACCTAATTGGTCTGCGCATACTTTTGCCTCCAATTCAGACTTTACAAATCAACCAGAGTAATCTTTTTTTAGAAAATGAATACCTGCTGTTAGTTTTCTGCTTTAAAACATTTTAATAGCTTTCCTTTACTTCATAGAGTAAAGATTAACTCCCTCAAAATCTCTATAGGACATGCCCACTCAATTCATCCTAACTCAGATTCTCACCCTTTGTTTACCCTTGTCATCATTCAGGTCTCAACTTAAATATTGCATCCCTCCTTGGTATTCCCCCATACATACACACATACCCCTGAGTTAGGTCTTCTTGTTATTGGTTATCAGAACTCTTTGTTCATTGTTTTATAGCAGTCATTACATCTCTAATTACTTGTTTTCCTAGGCATACTACAAACTCAAAAAGAGCAGGGGCCATACCTGCCTTTGTAACACATAATGAGAATTCAATATTTAATGAATAAATAAAAAAAATTGACGTGAAGCACTTATTTCTAGTTACCAGATGTTTTGTTTAGTTTAAACACAATTTAAAAAACTGGAGAATGCCAAGTTAAATATTTTGCTGATATTCCTTAAAAGAGAGAGAGAGAGCTTCTCCTTGTTTTCTCTCCTACAGATGCTTAGAAGCTCTAGATGAAAATGTTAATTATTGTAAAACATATATTTTTATACAGAAAAAAGTACAGGCATTCAGTCATACATATGTGGATAGTGTATTAGTCATGGAGTGGGCAGGAAACAGATGGCACATCGTTGAGGAGAGTTCAGAAAAGGGATCCTTTACTAAGATATGGGTGGGTGTAGGGCAGCCACAATGCAGAATAGCAACACTAGTTAACATCACTCTCCTTCCTCCCTCCAGTCTCCTGATGGATTTCTGTTGGTGGAATCCAACTGGAAGTCAAGCAGAAGATCAATCTCCCAGGACACAGAAGAAAGTGGAGAGAAGTGGACAGTGGGTCTCAACAGGTAAACCAAGGATATGTAGCTCATAGGGGAAAGGGATATGATATGCATAAACCAGGCTCTCTTATCCTCTCCAAGCTTCATCAGAACTAATAATCAAAGTATTAGAACACTTTGATAAAAAGAGAGCAATCTTTTGGAAATGGAAAGAAAAAGTACTGAGTACAGGAATTCTCAAGAGTATCAATTTTTATGTTGAGCTGGCAGCAAAAATGGAAATAGGTGTAGGGTAACCATAAGTCCAAGTCTTCCTGGGACGGTCCTTGCTTAAGATTGTGTCTCAATATAATTAATAGCACCCCCTCCACTCTCAAAAGTGTCCCAATTTGAGCATCAAATTAGATGCTCATACTAGTATCAAAATATATAAAGCAAAGTTTTAGAAACAAAAATAGGTATGGGCAAGGGAAAAAATGAGATAGAAATGCTTACTACAGCATGCTTAATCTTTGACTGAGCTAGCATGCATAAGGACCAAGAGTGTCTGAATAGCATAAATTAAAATTATGAATTCTTAGTTTTAACTAAATTGCACTCTATAGAGTTTACCTTCCTTAAGACAATCAGAAATAAATTTTATAATACGATGCACAGAAGGAACTTAATGTGGTCCAAAACATGAAGTTCTGAACTCATTCTCTTACCACTGTGCCATAAAACTAGAATAAATAATAATACAAAGTAATAATAACATTATCAATGAGTTAGAAATAAAAGTATAATTCTCCAAAATAATCAGTCAATGAAGAAATGAAAATTACAGTTAACACTGTAATTACAAAAATGAAAAGCCACATGACATTGACAATGGAATTCAACCAAAATGAAATTCGAGGGTAAATTCATGGCTATAAATATTTTTATTTCTAAAAATAGGAAGAAAAATAAATAAATATGCAACACTAGAAGTTATAAAAAGGGCAACATTAACCAAGGGATGTAAGGGAAAATATACTAAAAATTAAAGATAAAATCAATGAATTTGCAGAAAAGTATTATTAATATATTCAATTCCTGATTTTAATGAAATATATATACTTTTGAAAATGCAATTTAAAAAATTTGATACAATAGATTTTCCCTGAAAAAATTAAATTCACCAATAACAAGAGAATAATAAAAAAGTTATTTTCAAAATTATAAAAGCAACAAATGTACTGAAATATTACCAAATAGATAAACATTATTTTAAATAGAGAAGGTTTTTTTTTAATTTTTGTTTTTGTTTTTACTTTCACCAAAATAATCTCTAAGAACAGACAACTTTAGTAGTAGGTTCTTTCAAGTTTTTAAGAAATAGATCTTTCCATTGCTATCCCATATATGAGTTTACTTTTATTAAATTAGCAAGTCTTCCATTCCAAACATTCAAAATCTGCAAAAGAGGAAAACCAAGCTACTTTTACTTGCAAACACAGATAAAACCAAAAAACCCAAACCCGTTGCCATCGAGTTAATTCCAACTCATAGTGACCTACAGGACAGAGTAGAACTGCCTCATAGGGTTTCCAAGGAACACCTGGTGGATTTGAACTGCCAATCTTTTGGTTAGCAGCTGTAGCTCTTAACCACTATGCCACAAAGTTTTCCTAAACACAGGTAAGTATTGCTAAATAAAATAACAGCAGCTAAATTTCAACAGAACATTAAAAGAAGAATCCATCACAAACAAATAGCATTTATGTGTAATTGTTAATACTAGGAAATTGAGTTTTCAAAAATAATAAGATTGTTTCAATGAGTAGTAAGAAGAAGTTTAACGAAACTGAATACCTATTTGTCATTTAAAATATAAACAAAATCTTCTAGGTAAACTAGGAAGAATTCTCATTTATGCAATAAACCGTTTAACTTACTAAGAAATATTATTGGTAAAGAGGAGATAACATTATTTGTAGATTGTATGATTGTCTTCTGATAAAACTCAAGATAATTTTTCACAATAATTAACATGAATAGCAGAGTACAGAAAGGTGGCCAGTTACAATAAATGCAATCACTCTCTAAGTGTCTCTTTATAAGTTTTGCTTATGTAAGATATGGCCTTAATTCTCGGTTTTACTATTCAAGCAAAACATGGCCCTTGTACAACATCAAGTCAAATATTCCCATCATGCTTTCTGTCAGTTTGAGGTCTGCTCTCCTCTACTGCTTTTACATCAAAATAGTTTCATCTTCCATAATATTCATTTTTGTTTAGTGCAAAAATGACTCTCAAATTACTAGTAAAATAAAAAACTCCAATATAATACCTACTACAAGTACTTGGTTCTTTAGGAATTATGTATATTTTATTAACTTAACCCAAATTTTACCTGTCTTCTTAGATTAGGTAGAATTGATACAAGCCCCATCCCAGCTGGATGGGAAATCCAATGCTCTCCCCAGGATATATTCCCAAGCAATCACATTAACGTACTCACTTCTGCCTCCCTCGTTTGTTCCTTGGCCTTCTCTTTTCTTGTCACTGTCTTGGTTTTTCTCATACTTTGCTTTCCCCATCCCCAAATTTCTGTTCATTTCTTATGTTGAAGGATTTAGCAGTTCTCCTACAGGCTCCTTCTTCTCTCCCTGAACTTTCTACAAGGAAAAAGTTGAACTCTCTATTTCCCTAAACAAGCAAACAAGGGCCCTTCTCCCAGGAGAATTCTCTTGAACCCTGGTGGTGTAGTGGTTAAAAGCTAGGGCTGTTAACCAAAAGGTTGACAGTTTGAATCCACCAGGCACGCCTTGGAAACTCTGTAAGGCAGTTCTACCCTGTCCTATAGGGTCACTATGAGTCGGAATCAACTCGACAAGCAGGAGTTTGGTTTTGGTTTTGTTAGTGAAATGGTGAATACAGTATGTATGTTATAAATACTACCCCTTTATGAGACGGTGTTGCATAGACATTAAAATCATATCGAACTGCCTCAGGCCTGAATTCAGACTTTTCCCCTACCAGCTGTGTAACCTCAACGGAGTCAAATAACCTCTTTAAGCTCCTATCAGGAGCCCTGGCAGCACAGTGGTTAAAGCAATCTGCTGCTAATCAAAAGGCGGGTGGTTCGAACCCACCAACCACTCCTTGGGAGAAAGATGCGGCAGTCTACTTTCACAGACATTTACAGCCTCAGAAACCCTATGGGGTCGCTATGAGTTGGAATTGACTCCAGGGCAGTGGGTTTGGTTTGGGTGGGTAGTTTCTATAATAATTATGTTGCTGAATACCAAAACCAAACCAAACCTGTTGCTGTCAAGTCTATTCTAGCAACTCTATAGGACAGTAGAACTGCCCCACTACTGGTGGATTTGAACTGCCGACCTTTTGGTTAGCAACCTGAGCTCTTAACCACTGCACCACCAGGGTCCCATAATGCCGAATAGGGGCAAGTATATCTAGGAATACAAAAGTGCATTTTAAAATTGACATTATTCTTTTATGATACGAAAATCCAATCATAAGAAATGGAATAACATATCCCACTTACAATAGAAACAAAAAAATACATAATATGTCTACCAACAAAATTATAGAACACATAAAGGAATACCTGAGTAAAAAAGCAACCTGGCATTTTTCTTAATAAGAAGACAACAATGTCAAGACAGTCAATCATCTGGAATAAATTCATAGTTGTAAAGTAATTCTAATAAAACTACTAATAGGTTTCTCTTTCTTTTTTAACTTCAGAAAACTATTCTAAGTTTCAATAATAAAATTTACAATAGGCTAACACAACTGAAAATTCTTAACAATAGTGTCTCCCTGTTGAGAATGATTTGAGGACTATTTGGAAATACTAGTTTTTCTGTGACTCATATTTAGGAAACAATGATGCTCATAGTAATAACATCACCATTCCTGTTTCGATCATCACAGAAGACCAATGTGTCGTTGTAATTGTTATTGTTTGTTTGTTTTAAGAAAACAGGATATTAGGATTCTAGCAGTGGCCAACCCTATTTTTCTACATATCACCTTCCCTAAAAGAGTTCCCACCCGACCTTTTCTACCTTCTTAACAAAGAATATTAAGAACCTAAAAAAAAAAGACAAGACTTCTTAGTATTAGTGTCCTTGTATGACTGGACATTTCCAGTCTAGAGAAGTATATTCTATTCAAATCCCAGCCCTCTTATTTGGCATCAAAAAGCATTTGCGTTTTCTAAAGCAAAAATGAAAAATGATAGGACCAGAATTTTGCTGTTTTCTCTTACTAGGCAGAGGGTTTGCTCTGGAGGGCATACATATGTTTTTCTTTCTTCCAAGGATGCCATTTTATTTCTGAATAAACAAGAAGTGAATGTTTTCTGAGTGGTGGAAGGAATGGCCTCAGAGGATTCTAATGGTTACCAGGTTGTTTATCTTCTAACTGGAAATTTATTACTTCAATGAATTACTACTCAACTTATAGTCTAAGTTTGAGAGACAAAGAGACCGGAAGAAAGAAAGAGAGAGAGAAGATTGGTTAATCGGTTAACAGAGAAGATGGAAAACTCACCTAAGGGGAAAGAAGTGACCACAAGAAGAAAAATGTCTTAGGTCATCATTTCTTTAGCCCTTATCTTTACCACCATATAGACATCATAAAGAGAATAAGTAAAAATTGACAAATGATATAAACAAGTATTTTGTTCAAGAAGCTTGTTCTATTCAAATAGTGTCACAAAGAAAACCTACCTGCATGTGAATAAGCAGAGTTAGAGGCGAAAACCCAATCGTAATTTATCTTTTCCCTCCATCTTCATCCTCTTTGTCATCTCTGCAAGTTGGAATATTTTTAGGCTATTTTATCTAAACCTCCTTGAAAATTCCCTCTTTTACATTCTTTAACAGAAGTAAGGTTACCTTGGAAAACCTTTTTTTTTTTTATTCTGCCATCTTGGAAGTGTAACCATTTTTTAAAATTCTATCCTTAGATCCTTCTTTCCTCTTTCTGCACTCTTCTATCCAGAAACCACAACCACTCTCGTCACCTCAATTATCACACTTATGGAAACAATTCCTAGATCTATCATTTAACACTCGATCCTAGTTCTCTAACAGCAAACTCAGAATTTCTCTGATTTTTAACATCTAAACCCTTTTTTCTGCCTCCTAACTCAAAAACTTAGATTCATATTTTTTTCCTTCTTTACTCTCAATTTTATAAACAGTTTCCAAGTCTCAGTGTTTTTTGCATACACATCCTCCTTTCCCATTCTTATTGCCACCACCCTGGTTCAGATCTGCTTTGCTCCCTACCTTGCCTGCCAGAGTCACTTCTCATGTCTTGTCTTTCCCCACTCATATTTATTCAGCCTATACACTATGGTTGGTGCAGCGGTGAAAAGCTCAGCTGCTAACCAAAAAGTCAGCAGTTCGAATCCACCAGCCACTCCTTGGAAACCTTACAGGGCAGTTTTACTCTGGACTATAGGGTCACTATGAGTCGGAATCAACTCTAGGGCAATGAGTTTGTATTTGTTTTTATTATATGCTATGGTTATATTAGTCTACCCAAAGGACTACTGAGATCTTCTCTGTCTATAAAAATCCTCATCTCTACGTTAAAGTCCATTTGAAATGTCACTTCCTTCATGGACTTTTTCTTGTTATATACACTATTTGTAATATCACCCTCCTTTTATACACACGTTGTGTGTGTGTATGTGTGTTTCTTTTATGTCAGTTGCCTTACAATTACAGCTATTTTTGTTGCAAAGCACACAGAAGAAGAGAAATTCAGAACTTTCCAAAATACCAATCGGACAGAAATTAATCTAGGCCTCTCAGGACTGTATTTTGTGGACTTTGTTTATGTAAACTTTCAACCAGAGTATTAATTTGATGTCTCTGTTTTTCAACATTCTTTGTACTCTGATTCATTCTTTTGAACGTTAGGCATCAAGACTGAGCTCTTAATTATTCAAAAACCATGTCATTAAGTGAGACATGGTAATTTGATAAAAAATAGCTTTAAGTTGAAAGGATGAGAGAAGACCTGGAACTCAATCTGTGTGTACTATTATAGTTGGTGAACTTTGCACTGAATTTCTGAAGAAGAGCAGCTCACTTGTGCATTATCTGGAACCCATCCAAGATGAAACCTCAGTGGCCTGTGATTCCTAAAGGCCGCACAAAAGCCCAACTCTAATGATGAACACAAACATCCTCTTCTGTTTCTTGGCCCTCTGTCACTGATGGCTTTTTAAATAGTTGCAAAAGTCACAATTGTCCAACTCTCAGAAAAAATATGCTGCTAAGTCAGGGTGTAGCTAGCTCATTTATATAAATTAGAAATATCAATATTCTTTAAAGCTATTTCTCATCTCACCCTGGAGCATCACAAAAAAGCTAACACCCAAGAAAATTATATCATTTTTTAGCATTTTCATGGTACAAAATTGTTCTCATATGGCTGGCAATTTGAAAGATGAGTGATCTATAAAAAGAACTTTAACTCGAAGTTAGCACACTTGGAGCCAATGACAATATGGCTGCAATGTTGAACAGCTGACTTCACTTTATCCTCATCCCCTTTGTCTTCCCTGAGAAGAATAAAGTATGCTAATTTAATTAAATATTAAAATTATGGGGAAAGCAAGATTGGGTAGAAGGAAGAGATTACTTATAACCAAATCTTCATGTGCACAATATCAAAAAAAAAAAAAATCAAGGTATGTCAAACCCAAAGACTGCAAGCTTTGTAATAACAGTGGTATCTTTGTTTACTTTAATGAGAAGAAACTAAATTCTCCTCAGTTACTTAAATGCTTGGCAGCAAGGATTTTATGGCAAAATGGACCTTTTAGCTAGAGGTGTAAATGCTTTAAATTTTTGGAACACATAAACGTCTGAAGTAATATAGAATGTGGAGTCCCTGTATGGTACAAGTGTTTAATGAACTCAGCTGCTAACCAAAAGGTTGGCGTTTCAAGTCTACCCAAAGGCACCTTGGAAGAAAGGCCTGTCAATGCACTTCTGAAATATCAGCCAATGAAAACCCTATGGAGCATAGGTCTACTCTGACACAGATGGGGTCACCATGTATCATAATTGACTCAACAGCAACTGAGTAATCTAGAATATACCTAAGCAGCATCTCTCAAATTCTTTCCAACAGTTCATTCATTTTCCTGATAAGATTTCCCTGGACTTTTGAAAATCCCAAATAGCTGAGTCCCTCATGGAGGATGAGAAAAGTCGGGTGCAGAATTCAAATTCTAGTAAAACGACCAGACTTAATGGTCTGACTGAGACTGGAGGATCCCCAGAAAGCATGGCCCCCCGACTCTCTGTCAGCCCAGAACTAAAACCATTCCCGAGGCCAACTCTTCAGACAAAGATTAGACTGGACTGTGGGACATAAAATGATACTCTGAAGAGTGTGCTTCTTAGCTCAAGAAGATACATGAGACTAAATGGGCAGCTCCTGCCGGGAGGTGAGATGAGAAGGCAGAGAGGGTCAGGAGCTGGTAGGATGGGCACAGGAAATCAGGGGTGGAAAGGAGTGTGCTGTCACAGCATAGGGAGAGGAATTAGGGTCACATAACAATGTATGTATAAATATTTGTATGAGAGACTAACTTGAATTGTAAACTTGAACTGTAAACTTTCAGTTAAAGTACAACAATTAAAAAAAGAAAAAGAAAATCCCAAATAGCCTCGGTCAAAAATTTAAATTTTTAATTCATGTCACACATTAATATTTTTCTATAATATTTATCATATATAAAGTGAGGAGAGTTTTGGCAAATGATCTGTAAGGTACCATCACACTCAGGTCAGAGAACATTTACTTAAAGCAGCAGAGTTGTAAGAATAGGAACTTCACTCCCAGTAGAATGTTTGCTTAAAAATAAGAAATGCCTCTTCCTCCTTTTCTCTTTCCTATAAAACTTAAAGCCACTTTACTTTGTTAACTTTCATAGCGTGTATTCTCACTACAGCCTTCAACACCTGAAAAATTAGTGGAAGAATTTGACTGATTATAGAGGCTGTTTTCCTTGTTCCACTGCTTGTTCTAAAAGGGATACTCAGCAGAACTTGCATTTTTTTCTTTCATTTTGTGCTGTCTGCATGAGTAATTACCTCCCTGATTTCTGAGATGCAATTGAGTAGCTTCCACATTAGAAAAATCCAAAGATTGATAGAGCCATCGCTCCTAAAGGATTAGTTTGCTGCTGTAATTCCACGGAGTAGGTCATTCAAATAGCAAAATGCTACAAAGTTTAATTTCTCCTGTTTTTAAAAGCCAGATATTGTTACTTATTTCAGGGAAACTGGAAAAGTCCCAGGGGTCTTTTAAGCATGTGATGATCTTTAGAATTCCCCTGAGGGGTTACTTCCTGTCCACATGGAATGTGTAATCCCAGAGGGTGGGTTTGTAATAACCAAGATGTAGAGTGCACCTTCTTGAAAAATAAAGCTTATGACAATTAATTTACTCATCTATTAATTACAATTCCTAAATATCCATACTGATAACTTCATAGCAAGCTGAAATCAATTTACGCAAACCCCTTGGCAATATCTGAATGATGAAGAAGCTTTATAACCTGGTTCAGTTACTAAGAATTATTTTATGGAAGAATTCTTTCTTTTAAAACAGGTGTCATCTTTTGGTAAGGTAGGCCAAAGACAAATACTGATCCAATGAGTTCTCCCACATTTAGATGGCCCCAAACTGCACAGTTCCAAAACCATCATGTTACATGTGGAATCTGAGCTTGGTCTTTGGTTCTGCCTTTTTTTTTTTTTAACTAATCAGTCTGGTGGTCCCTTGTTTCAGGCAGGTATCTGGCATGTATACTACAGAGATTGCAAAAACCATTACAAATAAAATTATTCGCAGCTAGCCAAAGAAAACAGAATCAAGTTTTGTTTATTCCCTAGTACTTTTCAAGTTAGCTTATTTATTATATTTACAAGCTTATTTAATTTGTTGCAGATGTTCAGGGGAAGGTTTTGTAAGCATTCACTGTTAGAACGTTGTTTTTTTTTTCATAAAATCCATTTTCCAAATGTCTGAATAATGACAAAAGACCTCCTAACAGAATATTAAGCCAGGAAATTCATCTAAACATCACAACTGTAATCATAAGTGGTATAAGCTGTAGTTGCTGTCTGATTAATTTTGGCTTGGTAAATGTTGGAATGATTACTTTTGACTCAATTTTTTTTTTCTCTTTAAATACAAGTAAACAGCAAAGCTCAGAGGATGCAGGAAGAAAGAGTGACTTCTTAAACTAAATTCTTAATAAAAGTCGAGAGCGTAATTTTTAGGTAATCTCTTACAAAGACACACACTTTTTTTCCCCAGCAATATTAAAAATAGACTCATGTTTTCCAAATTGCTAATAGTAGAATTTTTTAATTTACATATTTTATTTCCACTCTACTTGTATAGCTTGGGGGCATTTTTTTTTTTTTTTAAGTTTTCTGTTATACTACTTATCCTTAGCTTTTAAAATTAGTCCTACTCCTTAGTCAGTTTAACTAAGAAGCAAAAGATCTTTGTAAGTTAGCTGCACATTTAATTAATCAAAATTCAATCTCCCTAGACAAACCACAGATGCTCTACATATTTAGCACAGTGTCTTCTAACCAGCTGTACTCATCTGGGCAGTAACACTACCCTGTAGCTAAACATCTGGACAGAGCTAGGAAACAGAAAAATAAATAGTTTTAGAATCCTGTTAGTCAGATGCCTACAGGTGACATCACAAATGTAAACAAATAAAAAGAAAAATATTTATTGACTAATATAGCATTACAGTTTGAAAAACAGACCATACAAATTTCACAACACTGCTCTCAACAAATTTGGCATAAAGCTCCAATATTTTCCATTTTATAAGTAGCTGTCAGACTGAATAGTACACAATCTTAGAGTTCAAACAGAGCTGAGGTAGTACAGTTAAAATTGCCACACATTTTGAAGAGGCAGAGGCATTGGCTGTCTTACCATGTAGTACTGATGTTACAAATACATTTAAGTTTCTTAGAGAACATCTGGTCAAAAAATGCTCCCATGCCCCAACCCTGCCCACTTCACTAAGATAATCATTGAATTCACCACAGAAATTGCAGGAACTGATTGCTCAATTTTGAAGTTTCTATCAGGGAGGCATATTTTTCTAACTATACAGAATTTAAAACTGTTGTTGACATAATTTATTTTCACTTTTGACACAGGTGAAAATTGAAAGAACTTCTGCATCACTTGTTGGTGTCATGATTCCAAGACAACCAAACGTGTTCCCAGGGTGCATTTAGGAATTCTGATGTTACAAAGAAAGAACAAAGAATATCCCAGGCCTGATGGTAAATTTCCATTGTAATAGATAAGAATTCAGAGATTTGGTTATATGATAGATATGTTTCTTTTAGAAAGGGGTTAATTGAAAAAAATCTTCCCCAATTTCAAATTTGAAATTAGGAACAACCAAAGATATGATACTCAAATAAATGGTAGCTCCCTTTATCTACACCTTATTCTATGTTCAGTCTATTTTCCTGCTATTTTCCTCTAATTATGACCTTAATATAATTTTATTTCCCTGGTTGTTATCTAGATATGACCCTTATCCTCTGACAAAGTTTCTCTAAGACTTTTCTCATTCCCAAATGCTGGGTTGCCTCTGAATCATGTTAGAATGAGAAAATCCCTTTTCCTCATATGATACTTTTATCAACAAATTTTAAGGAAGTTTTTTTTATTGCTTTAAAAATGATGCTCAGCAAACTACCAGTGTTAAGACTATTCTTCTTTCAACCTCTTTGTCAAGTGCTGAGATTTTGGTGCATAGATTTCAGATACAGTGATGTTACGAGGCTTTAACATCCCATACTGGACTACTGTATTCTGTACTAGGAAGAACAATACGAATTTCAAAAATGCCTTAAAATCTTACTTAAATGAAAATTCCCTCCTCATTTGAACGTAAAGAAAATAAAATTTTCTGAAAGGTAAGATAGGAAAAAAATCCTGACCCAACAGCCTTAGAAAACGTTTTCTCCATGTATGTTCTTATCTAAATTCAGATTCATAAGAAAGCTTTAAATACTCAATCACTTTCCAAACATATTTGAAATAATATTAAAAGGGTAAAGAACTCTCAACTGTGATTGTTTATGCCTAATTACTGAATAATAAATCTAAAAAAGAAAGTTTTATAACATATTGTTTCTAATTAACTAGACATTTTAATGAATGATGAGTTGGCACAGAGGAAAGAGCCAGTTTTTCAAATGTCTGGTCTTTCTACATAATCACACTGGAGTTTTCAAATACCCTATTCTATGTTCTTCTTGTTGTTAGCTGCCTCCAGCTGGCCCTTGACTCATTGTGACCCCATGCACAATGGCCCCATGCTCCATGGAATCCCATAATGGGTTGCAGATTGGACTGTTGTGATTTATAGGGTTTTCATTGGCTGAATTTCAAAAGTAGATGGCCAGGTATATCTTCCTAGTCTGTCTTATTATGAAAGCTCCACTAAATCTGTTCAGCATCTTAGCAACACACAAGCTACACTGACAGATGGGTGGTGGCTGCACAAGAAGTGTGTTGGCTGGAAATTGAACCCATAGGTATTGATTATCGTGCTAGTTAGGGCTAAATATTGAATATTAAAGTGACAGCAAAGAGATTGTCAAACATGCAGAGAGAACACAGGCCAAGGGTGGGTGTTCCTCACTCAGTGACCTCTCTGATTGCCATGTTGTTCCTTGAACACATCAGGTATGTTCCCACCTTAAGCCACTGAACTTGGTTGGTCTCTCTCCCTGGAAAGTTCTTCTACCAGATAGATACACATGTATTTCCTTTGCCTCCCTCAACTTTTGTTCAGTTTTCAACTTAGTGATGAGGACTTCCCTGACCACCCTATTAAAAATAGCTTTTCCACACCTCCAACCTCTAGCACTTTCAGTCTCCCTTACTCTGCTCTAGGTTTTATTATTGCTGTTATTACTATTGTTGTTATTGTTTTTAATCTAGACCACGTATAACTTTCTAACATACTGTACAACTTATTTATTATGTTTATTGTCAATTTCCCACCTACAAGAATGTAAGCTCACTGAATATATTTTTTAAGACCTTATCTCTTTCAAATATTCTGAAAAACAGCTATCGTAGGCACTCTTGATCATGAGAATGGCATCTATCTAGTCACTCTACACTGTCATCTTTCCTTCTTGCTCTGAGTCCTCCAGGGCTACTCTGGTGAACATGTTATAATTTAATGGAAGAGAGCATCTTCCTGATGAAAACTAATGTGTGAAATATTCTCATCTGTGCCAAATTCATATTATATGATAGTTCTAATACAATGCTATTGAGCAGCCTTCTCTAGTGACATCCAACTGTGCATTACTGTCTCACTATTTCATGTCTACTTTTCTATAGGCTATATACACAGTATGGGATTCCCCCATGAAAACAGGACACCTTCATGGTCTGAGACTGTGAGGGATTTAAGACATAGAGATGGTATACCTACTTTATAAAACGTAAATTCACTGCATACATTTAATAAGAAGTAACACCTCACATTTGTTCAGCACCTCCCTGTACTTTATATCATGAATCTTTACAAAACAAGAGTTAGGGAAGATATCATCAGTCTTCATTTTTCAGATGAGGAAACAGGCCTTTAAATAAATTATATTTCCCAAGGTCAAATTTCTAGTAAGTGAAATAACTGGAACTATAATATGTCTTCAGACTTCTAATACAATGCTCTTTTTCCTAAATCATTCTACTACACTTACACCAAACCCCAGATTATAGGGGCTCTGATTTACCAAGGGCACTGATACCAATTTGAGGGTAACTTGAACAACCACTCATTTCAACTCATTTCTAGTTTGTTCTATTCCTTTTTCATAACTTCTAAATTTCATCATTCTTTCCAATAATGACAGTAATGACCAACATTTATTGACAGCCTACTATGTCAATCATTTTACTAGTTGTTTTACATACACTACTTCACTTAACTACGGAGTAAAGGAATCCAAGAAGATCTTTAAGACAGACAAGGGGGGGGAGAGATTGTGTTTATTAAGTCTTCTTCCAGGCTTACTAACATCTCAGTGAACTGGGTATGTTTCAGACATCTACATTGCTACTCTTTTAAATTTCACCCAAAATATAAGCATATTTGGACTACCAGTCCAAATCGTGAAATTATTCTCTACATTTGCAGTTAGAAGGATTTCTTAAAAGACTAAACAGTACAAAAAGCACATTGTTGCATATCCATCATTCCATAGGGTCTTTTATAGTCCCAAAGGAATGTTCTGTTCATCAAGCGGTAAGCCTTGGGTTATTGGTAAACTTTCAATGAATCCTTCTACATCACTTACCACCGGGAGGAATTCACGTGTGGTAGAGTACATGTTCCCATACTGGTGAAATGCTTTGTGCTGGCACAAGTGCAGACCAAAAACTCTGAGTCTTAACTTGGTGCCTCCCCTCATTGTATCACCTATAAGCTTATTTTCAATTTCCTGGTCTGTAATTTCCCTGCCACATCTGGTGCATAAGGAATCAAGGAAAGGATTCAATAGAGTCATGCTTACCCCTAAGGAACTTAATCTATTTCCTGCATCCTAAAATCTTACCTTCATGCTATATTTTCTCAAGGACTTCTTTCCTAATATCCTTGAATGAGATTGGAAACCCATTCCCTGAGAAACTGAAAAGTTGGTTGTCACCCTGTTAATTCATGAGTCACTGGAAAATCTGATTAAATTACCTGAGACTCATTCAAGGGCATCAGCAGCATCATCTCAACCAGGTAGAGCTAGTTCCCAAAGACGCTTGCTCTAAAATCTTGTCATTCCAATCATCTTTTCCCAGAGTGTGGCATGTGGGAAGAACAGTGCTTCCAGAATCCTGGCACCTAGAAAAAGAAACTGAAGAAAGAAAAGGAATTAACAAAACAAAACAAAAAAGCAAGGAGACCAAATACACTGTGATGAAGGATAAAAAATGTGCTATTTTTTAAACGTATTGGTTTAAAAATTACTGTATTTAGTCAAGTTTAAGATGCATATATTTTCCACTGTTTAACATCTCTGAAATCAGGATCAAAGTGGCACATAAAATAAGAGCACATCTTATAAATGATGAAATAATTTATGTTTCTATGCTCTCATAAACAAAGTTATATTTATCTGCTTTGTCAAATTTTTTGATATTATATTAAACATTCAAAAGAAAGTTTTAAATACTCTATGTGTAAAAAATTGACTCAGAAAAATACAAACAATATATGTTTTAGGAAAAATTATTTTTATGCTAACATTGTAATGAGTGAACTGAAGGCATTAGAGCAGGAAGCAAAATCCTGGGGAGGTGATTAATGATTTAGCATCTCCAGTCCATGTGGGAGTGTTAATTCCACATAATGAAGCACCAAAATTGTGTTTATGATGGTGACATTGTATCAGAAAACAATGAATGTATGAAAATCATGCTTTATATATGTTTCAGATAAACTGTAAATATCAGAGTATAATTGTCCATAGAGCTCTTAAGAAATTGAATAGAGGTTAGGCAAAATCCCATTGATGTGATACCTCAGGATAAACCAAATGTCTTCCTATTATAATAAAATATCACTGACATCAATATTATTAGGGCTAGTACAATATCTGTTATGTGTTCTGACCCAGGAGTCAGTGATAAGGAACGTGCTCCTGGAGAGCACCACCTGTAGAACCAGTTAGGCTATTTTAACAGACCCACGGTACTCTGGGGACATAGTATATTTGGCAGTAGACTCAGGAATTTGCATTATGCATGAATGTTTATCGGTTTATTAGTAGCACATTCAACTTTTAATATAGATACAGTCATTGCACTTAATAATAAATGACCAAAAGTAGAATTGAATGGTAGACAAAATGAGGAAGAACATAGTAAGTTGAATAGTGTCCTCAAGAAGATATGTCCAAATCCTAACCATCACCCCTCACACACTTACTTCCCAATATCTATGAACCTGATCTTACTTGGAAATAAGATCTTTGCAGATGTAAATTAAAGTTAAGGATCTCTAGATGAGATTATCCTGGATTTAGGATGCACCCTAAATCCAATGACTAGTGTCGTGGATTGAATTGTATCCCCCCAAAATATCTGCCAACTTGGCTGGTTCATGATTCACAGTATTATATGATTGTCTATCATTTTGTAATCTGATGTGATTTCCCTATGTGTTATATATTCTATCACTATGATATAATAAGATGGATTAGTGGCAGTTATATTGACGAGGTCTATAAGATTAGATAGTATCTTAAGCCCATCTCTTGAGATATAAAAGAGAGAAGTGAGCAGAGAGACATAGGGACCTCATACCACCAAGAAAGCCATGCCGGGAGCAGAGTGCATCCTTTGGACCTGAGATTCCTGGGCTGAGATGCTCCCAGACCAAGGGAAGACTCATGCATCACAAGGACCTTTCTCCAGAGCCGACAGAGAGAGGAAGCCTTCCCTTGGAGCTGTTGCCTTGAATTTGGACTTGTAGCCTACTAGACTGTGAGAGAAAAAATTTCTCTTTGTTAAAAGCCATCCACTGTGGTATTTCTGTTATAGCAGCACTAGATGACTAAGACAACTAGTGTCTTTATAAGAGAAAGGAGAGGAATATTTCAGAACTAGAGACACACAGAGAAGAAGGTCATGTGAAGGCAGAGGCAGAGATTGGAGTGATGCCGCTACAGGCCAAGCAACAGCAAGGATTGCTAGCCACCACCTGAAGTTAGGAGAGGAGTGTGGAACAGTCTCCCTCAGAGTCTCCAGAAGGAACCAACCCTGCTCAACACTTTGATTTTGAACCTCTGGCCTCCAAAACTGTGAGAAAATAAATATCTGTTGTTTTAAGACATCAAGTTTGTGGAAGCTACAGAAGCTCTAGGAAACTAGTAGAGAGGATGAGAGTAAAACTGAAGAGGAAAGGACAAAATAGGGAAAGAAATGAAGTATTGTGCAAATGAGATGAGCCAGGAGGTTATGAGTCACTATTCACACTAGAAATACATTACGAAACACTAAAGGTAAGCAGATAGCTCTAGCACTGGCTGCACTTTTTTAATGGTAAAAATAAGACTTCTTCAGGTGCTATCAGAATGATCTGCTCTTCAGTTTCTGCTTCTGAAGCAACAGGCAGTGTAACAGAGAGTTTAAACAAATGGACACGTAGGACTAGACTGCCTCTGTTCAAATCCTACCTCCATTGCTTGGCTAGTGCTAAATTTATGTTTGTGTGTTGCTTTCATCTGTGAAATAGGAATGATGGTAATACATAGAGTTGTTGAAAGGATTAAATGCATTAATATATATAAAGTGCTTACAAGACTGTAAGTTCTGTATATGTGTTTACTTTTATTATTCAAAATATTAATATGACCAAAAGTTTGTGAATTCTCTAATTTTAGCTTAGTAATATTACAAGCCTAATAGGCAGGTTTAAGTGAATAAGTCTTATTACATTATAGAGAAAATAGAAATGAGAATAGGAACTCCAAAAAGGAGTTCAGGAGGTAATGAGAGAATACAAAATGTAATCAGGGTTATCTGAAAAATACTGACTGCTGTGCTCTGCTCTACAAAATAAGACACCAGCTAACGCAACACTGAGAAGGGCTCCCAGAAAGAAACTGGACTTGTCCAGCAGCATACTGTCACTTCTCACATGCACAGACTCCCTTCTACAAAGCATGCCCACTCTACCTGTACCTTGTCTGTGTTAATGGTTTTTTGATTATATCCACTTTCTCATTTGTTCCTATCAGGGCTTCAAACCGGTTTGTTCCAGTTAGAAACCCTGCTGAGAATTTGCATTTCTAACAAGTTGCTTGCTGAGAATTTGCATTTCCACCCCAGATATACTGAATCAGAATCTACTGTTTAACAAGATCCCCAGGTGATCTTTATATATAAGTTCTTGGGAACTTGTAAGAAATGCAAATTCTCAGCAGGGAACTTGTTAGAAATGCAAATTCTCAGCAGGGGTTGGAACATGAAGGAACCAGTTAGAAGCCCTGGTTCCTGTTTAGGCTCCTCATTCTTCCTTTTCTCGAACTATCTCATTTTGATCCATTTTTGCTCTCTTTTCTTCAAACTTAAATTCCTATTTTTATTTTGTATTTTTGCTTTCTCTAATTGTCATCCTCATCAGTATCATTTATTGTGTGTTCATTTGGAGACTACATGGTCACTTTTTTCCTATTCCTACAAATTATTTAGAAGCAAACCTTTCTCATGTATCTTACATGTACATCTTATACTCATGCCTTCAGTTTTGAATAGCTTATGATGTGCATCTTCTCTGATAATCCAATTTTTGTTAGCCCTTTAGTGGGATCGTGGTTGTACAGTGGTTAAGAGCCATGGCTGCTAACCAAAAGATCAGCAGTTTGAAACCACCAGCCATTCCTTGGAAACCCTATGGGGAAGTTCTACTCTGTCCTATAGGGTCGCTATGAGTTGGAATTGACTGGAGGGCAATGGGTTTTGGTTTTCTGGTTAGTGTATAAGGAGATAATGATCATTCACTGAAACAAGGCCACATTTATAGCTTTAACTAAAGTTCATCTTTTGTTTTCTGCTTATGTGTAACTCTAGCACAGAAATTCTCTTACCTACTGATAGATTATGTACCTAAAGGCTGTTTACTGTGTCATTTATTTTCGAGTCCTTAGTGACACTATTGTCATCTGTTGATGGTGGGCAGAGTTGAAACACTTTTCTTCCATTGTGCTTATATTTAAGAAAGTATGTAAATTTAAATTTTGAAGAAGAGCTTCTGTTTGAAGTTTGGAGGTATGTGACAGGTCTGGGTCACACTGCAAAGGAGAGATGTTACACCGCAGATCTGTTGTCACTGAATTTGGGGGAAAGACAGTTGCTCCTGTGGTCTTTCAAACCTGCTGGCCATTTTAAGGTTCTTCTCCCACCCCTTCCTGAATTCATGTTTTTTTAGAAAATGGAGCTGGCTTTCTGAGACCTAAGAGTTGTGACCCCATGATCAAAATTATGTTAAATATCAAGGAAGAGAAAAAGTAGTGGGCTCCGAAAATGTTATATTCAGCTTTCTTCTTGTAGTTTCTCCTCTTCCCTATATCACAAATAGGCAGTCAGTTTTGTGTTTTCTTGCCACAAGAATTTGATTCATAAACCATTGCTGTTGCTGTCATGTAGATTCCGACCCATAGTGACCCTATGGAACAGAGTAGAACTGCCCCCATAGGGTTTCCAAGTAGCTGGATGGTGGATTCAAACTGCTGACCTTTTGGTTAGCAGCCTAAGCTCTTAACCACTGTGCCACCAGGGCTCGGGAAGAGTGACCAGGAGCGGGAGATTAAATGGAGAAGGCTTTTGAAGTCAAGGAGAATCTCCAATAAAGGTTAGAGGGAATTGTTAGCCCTGGAGCAGCAGTTACCATTTGGGTATGTGTACAACAACAAACAAGATCACATCCCAACCACTGGGATTCTCAGACTCACAGGATCCCTATGTCCCGAGGGTGGCACAGTAGTTGAAGAGCCTCCAGACATAAAAGCTTATCTCTAAAGTTACCAGTATGAACCAATGACTCCAAAGAGTCTCTCCTACACCTTGGTTATATGGGTGATCTTCATATAGTCCTTTTGTGGGGAGGGTCTTAATTATGATTAAGGTTGAATTTCCCAACAATCTTGCAGGAAGCGAATCCTAGAGTCAGCATTAAGCTGCTTTTAAGAAAATAAACAAAAGCATTATGCCCTGCATACTGAGTTTGTGAGCTAAAACCTGCTAAAAATTAAAGCAACACTTTCTGTTGCAATTCTGAAAGAAAACAATGTTCTGTGGATCTTGGAAGTTTAAGCAGTGATGGGCCCCTAAAAAAGAAGTAAACTATAGGAATAGAATTAAAATGTCCTTTGGTAAGACAGAACATCATAAAGACCAGGAATTAGGAGAATGATAACTCTTTTTGAGAAAGCTTTCAGGAGAAACATTATGTTGAGAGTAACAGTTGTATAGCTCAACTATATATACAAATCAGTCTAGAGTTTTTACTGTGTAAAATGTGGAAAGTCTATTACATTACATTATTCTTTTCAACAAAGCTACCCATTGTAATTGTGATCACATAATGTGAGAAATATTCTACAGCTACGAAAATGTTAAGGTAGGAAAAGATTAAGGCTACTTCTAAGATGAGGTGTAGATACTATTATTGATAATTATGACAACAAAATATTTATTGATGCTATACTATTAGATGCCTATTGGGTCAGAATTGTAGAAATAAAAAAGAGGGAAATACGGTTCTGTCCCTGGGGATCTCATAATGTGTTTGTAAAAACAAAATCTATAAATAAATAATTTGAAAATAATACATCTAGCTAAATGGTGCTATATGTGATAGATAATATGAATGAGTGCTGTAAGCATTCAGAGAAAGAGGAGATTGATATGGCAAAGAAGTCTTTATAAAGAACAGGATATTGAAGAAGAAGAGCACAGTGGAAGGCTGCACACTACCTGATCTTAGAACTTTCTATACTGCCACAGTAGTCAAAACAGCCTGGTACTGGTACAACAACAGACACATAGATCAGTGGAACAGAATCCAGAACCCAGATGTAAATCTATACATCTATAAACAGCTGATATTTGACAAAGGGCCAAAGTCTGTTTGGGGAAAAGGCAGTGTCTTTAACAAATGATGCTGGCATAACTGGATGTCCATCTGTAAAAAAATGAAACAAGGTCCATACCTCATACCACATACAAAAAACTAAATCAAAATGGATCAAAGACCTAAATATAAAATCTAAAACAATAAAGATCATGGAAGAAAAAATAGGTACAATGCTATGGGCCCTAATACATGGCATAAACAGTATACAAACCATAACTAACAATGCACAAATAACAGAAGAGAAACTATATAACTGGAAGCTCCTGAAAATTAAACACTTAACATTCATCAAAAGACTTCACCAAAAGAGTGAAAAGAAAACTGGGGAAAAAAAAATGGCTATGACATATCCAACAAGGGCCTAATCTCTAAAATCTACAAAATACTTCAACACCTCAATAACAAAAAGACAAACAACCCAATTAAAAATGGGCAAAGGACATGAACAGACACTTCACCAAAGAAGACAATCAGGCGGCTAACAGACAAATGAGGAAATACTTGCTATCACTAGCCACTAGAGAAATGCAAATCAAAACTACAATAAGATACCATCTCATCCAGACAATACTAGCACTAATCAAAAAAATAATAATAATAATAAATGTTGGAGAAGTTGCCAGTAGACTGGAACTCTTTGCACTGCTGGTGGGAATGTAAAATGGTACAACCTCTTTGGAAAACGACATGAAACTTCTTAAAAAGCTAGAAATACCATAAGATCCAGCAATCCCACTCCTAGGAATATACACTAGAGGAATAAGAGCCATCAAATAAATAGATATATGTACATCCATGTTCGTTGTAGCACTATTCACAACAGTAAAAAGATGGAAACAACCTAAATACCCATCAACTGATGAATGGATAAACAAATTATGGTACATACACACAATGGAATACTACTCAATGATAAAGAACAACGATGAATCCACAAAACATCTCACAACATGGATGAATCTGGAGGGCAGTATGCTAAGTGAAATAAGTCAGTCACAAAGGGACAAATACTGTATGAGACCATTATTATAAGAATTCAAGAAAAGGTTTATGCACAGGAAAAAAATATTCTTTGATGGTTATGAGGGTAGGGAGAGAGGGGGAGGGGAAATCACTAACTAGATAGTAGACAAGTGTCAACTTTGGTGAAGGGAAAGACAACCCACCATATAGGGGAAGTCAGCACAAGTGGACCAAAGCAAAGGCATAGAAGTTTCCTAGACACATCCAAATACCCTGAGGGACTGAGTTATTGAGGCTGGGGGCTGGGGACCAGAGTCTCGAGGGACATGTAAGTCAATTGGCACAACATAGTTCATAAAGAAAATGTTCTATGTTCTATATCCCACTTTGGCGAGTAGCATCTGGGTCTTAAAAGCTTGTGAGCGGCCATCTAAGATACATCTATTGGTCCCATACAGTCTAGAGCAAAGGAGAATGATGGAAACCAAAGACACAAGAAAACATTAGCCCCAAAGACTAAAGGACCACATGAACCAGAGCCCCCACCGGCCTAAGCTCAGAAGAAATCGACAGTGCCCGGCTACCACCACCAACTGCTCTGACAGGGATCACAACAGAGAGTCCCGGACAGAGCAGGAGAAAATTGTAGAATAAAACTCAAATTCACACACACAAAAAAAAAGACCAGACATACTGGTCTGACAAAAACTGGAGGAACCTCCAAGACTATGGATCCCGGACACTCTACTAACCCAGAACTGAAACCACTTCTGAAGCCCAATTTTCAGACAAAGATTAGACAGGCCTATAAAACAAATGGAAATCCTGGTGGCACAGTGGTTAAGAGCTATGACTGCTAACCAAATGGTTGGCAGTATGAATCCACCAGGCGCTCCTTGGAAACTCTATGGGGCAGTTCTTCTCTGTCCTATAGCGTCGCTATGAGTTGGAATAGACTAGACGGCAACGTGTTTTTTTTTTTTTGTTATAGAACTAACAATAACACACGTGGGGAACATGTTTCTTAGTTTAATCAAATATACAAGACCAAATGAGCAACTACTGCCCAAAAGCAAGACAAGAAGGCAGGAAGGGACAAAGATGTACGAATGGACACAGGGAACTCAGGGTGGAAAGGGTGAGCATGCTGTCACATAGTGAGGATTGCAACCAATGTCACAAAACAATATGTGTATAAATTTTTGAATGAGAAATTAACTTGAGCTGTAAACTTTGATCTAAAGCAGCAGTAGAGACGAAATTCAGGCCCTACAGAGATCTAAGTTTATATTTTCTATCAGACTTTCTTTAACAATGGATAAGTAGTGTCATTATATTCAAAATTAAGGTAAAAATAAAAATAACTGAAATAAGAATCATTGATGGAATCTACACATCAATATTTATGAAATAAAGAGCTAAAAGTAATTGTATCACATGCACAAGTTATGCCTCAAATGTACATTTGCACAGTAAACATGAAAGTCTAAATTTACTAATGCCTGTGGGGAAACAAAATAATAAATTCTCAGCATTCTAAATTTATCCTCGATTTTACTCTGGATACATTCTGTCATTCATTTAAACATACGGTACAACTCACAATGAAACACCACGAAACAAATAAAAAATCCCCATCACCAGAGATTCCTCCAAACCCTTATGCTTCACCTGTGAGAAAAGGACAATTGAACAGACTTTACACTCAGCCCATCGTGAGTCTCCTAGGTAAACTCTGAGGGTTTGGTAAAATGATAAAAATCCACTCCCCAGTGGGAAGTTTAGTGACTACAATAGCTAGACATGGAGCTCTAATCATTATTCAGCATGTCTTTTAAAAAGGTCCAAAGTCATTGGAAAACTCTTTGTTTTTTCCATCACTTAAGTGGCACATGAGGAGGTGAAAACCTACAAAAGCCGTTCAACATTGTTCTTATTAACCAACATTAACTGTCTGCCCTGGGAATTGAGTCCTGGTTCTCAAAAGCAAATAATAAAAAGTAAATTTTATCACAGGGATTTTTCTTTTTTTTTTTTCTTTTTGGTTTTTACAAGTGTAAGAAGGAGATTAAACAAAATGGCCTTAAAGGCCACTAATGTCCAACTGAGAAGGCTTGCTTCCTAGGATTCAAATCTATTGCAAGAATTACCT
This sequence comes from Trichechus manatus latirostris, assembly GCF_000243295.1. NCBI lineage: Eukaryota > Metazoa > Chordata > Mammalia > Sirenia > Trichechidae > Trichechus > Trichechus manatus. The sequence goes on from NW_004443972.1 coordinate 11,345,035, forward strand.
GTTTTTTCAGAGACAGCTTTCTTTTGATCTCTGTAAACTGGCAGTACTGCCTTCTGCTCTCATTACACACCAACCTTTTGTGGCACTCCAATTAGTTTCAATGTTTATCTAAGTGAATAAAAATCTACCACTTCTTTGCAGTTAAATCAGATAAAGCATTCATGTTATTTTGATAATTGGTACATATGATTTTTCAGTATTTATATGAGATGTATTTTAAAAATTTAGACAAGATTATTAGCAGACACATTCTGATGGATTCCCTGTGGTGTCAGTTCACAGATAAAAATATCCATTTGACATGTAATGTAATAACAAATATGAGGTCTAGTTGGCATTATTAGACCCTACAAATGGACCACCAGTATAATTGCTTATATTCTTGTTTCACAATTAGCTACTGATTGTGTGAGAGTTAATTATTTAAGCCGACTAAATATTATGAAATGAAAAGTCCAGGCTATCCCATATAATTCTCAGCTTGGTTGTTTATAATCATCACGCTCAGGGAGCAAACCTTTCTGGGCCAAACTTCAGCAACCTAGTTTAAGTCTACAAATGGGATTAATAAATGTATGTGTTGGTCTGCAATTTCTTTTCATGTTCCCTTACTATCTCCCGGCTCCATTTACCATCTAATTATCAATTCTGGTTTTCAAAAGAAATTAACGAATATTATTTTAGACTTAAGCAATTAGAAGTTCATAAATTAAAAGACAGATCAACTCTACTGAACACATTTGAGTCCCTTGCTTTCATCCTGACTTCCTAGAAAGACCTCTGGTAAATTCTAGATATCACTACATGAAAATGCTTCATCACTGATATGAAACTAAACTTCTTTATTATATTCATAAAAATCCTAATAGGGAAGCTGTCATTAGTTGTATCAGGAGTTTCAGACTAAAATACCTACTTAGGACAGGAAGTTAATTCAAATGAGCAAAATTGTCCAGGGGTGGACTGTCACAAACTGGAGAAGATATGAATTACCATCTGAAGAACCAGCCACCACTCAGCAATAGCTTATTGTTTCTAGAAGGGATTGGGGCCCTAGGCAGCCAGGTCTTCTGATTTTCCAAGACAAGCCAGAATTCTAGATTTTTATAGAAAAATCTCATTATTTTCAAATGTTGGCACCTATTAAAGTTTTTTAAAAATCACTATGCAAGCCAGGGAGCCCTGGTGGTGCAGCGGTTAAACCACCTGGCTGCTAACCAAAAGGTCAGCGGTTTGAACCCACCAGCTGCTCCATGGGAGAAAGATGTGGCAATCTGCTTCTGTAAAGATTTACTGCTTTGGAAACCCTATGGGACAGTTCTACTCTGTGCTATATGGCCGCTACAGGGTCGCTATGGGTCGAAATAGATTCGACGGCAATGGGTTTGGCTTTGGTTTTAAGCGAGCCAAAACAAATACATCTGTTGCCTGGATTAGCACAGTTTGAACCTCTGAATTAAATACAAGACACTTTAATTGGATAAAAGGTCATATTTGACTCTTGAATGTCATTGTAGACTAAACCAAAAAAAAAAACCTTTGCCATTGAGTTGATTCCAACTCATAGTTACCCTAGAGGACAGAGAATAACTGCTCCATAGGGTTTCTAAGGAGCAGCTGGTGGATTCGAACTACTGACCTTTTGGTTCGCAGTCTGAGCTCTTAACGACTGTGCCACCAGGTCTCCATATTGTAGACTATAACTACTCATATCTCTTTTGCTTTTACAAAATTATCTTAATATTATTTATCTCATACCCTTTTTTATTTTATTTATCTTTTTATCTTTTAACTAAAAATCAACCATAAACAAATTAGGGTTGGGCAGGAGGATAATAGTAGGTAATGCTCCTCTACCCCAAAATAAGAGACATTATATTTCTTCCCCCTAACTTATCTTCTACTAGTTAAGTTTAGATTCTTGATCCTGACTCTGATTCTTATGACTCTAAAATAAACTCTTAAGGAAAGTGCACAGATTCCTACTGGATCTCTTCATCTCAGCAGAACTAAAGACCAGTGTTCCGTTCCTACCCCTAGGAAGACAATATAAAACCCTCAGGTTATCAGCTGGGTCACTTCTAAATTCTTATCTCTACTATCATTTGTAACCAATATATGGACATTCGCAAGTCCTATCAATGGGCTCAATATACAAGACACTCATATTTCAATCAAACTCCATGAGCATTCCTTTCTACTGTCTGAGAAGAAGCTGGTGGGAGACAGGGCCCCATAAGGCATGCTCAGAGGTTTGAACACAAAGAAAAAGGACATATTCCTGATTTTCCCAAAAAAGTGTCAATGATGGCATCACAATGAAAAAATTCATAATTAAGCTGCTTTTGTCACATTGTGATTTCTCCGTAATACATATAATCCAACTGATTCATTTAAGAAAAAACTTTGAATGATTCTTTCTGATGAGAGGAATCATGACTATTAACACAAGAACTCAAATTATTCATCAATCTAGAGACAGAAGTGATTGTGCTTCTACAGGTCATTGCCCATTACGATTAAGAGAAAGCATAAAACATTCTCTACTCAGACCTGGCAAAGGGTAAGAAGTTAATGAAGAGTTGTTGATTTATAAGAACAGAAAACTACAGACTGATATCCCTCATAAATATAGATGCAAAAATTCTTGACAAGTTTTTAATAAATTGAGTCCAATAATCCATAAAAAGTTGAGCATATCATCATTTTCCTGTCATGAGATATAAGAACTAGAACTTACAAGTTTCATCCCAGGATGCAAAGTTCAGCAGTGGAAAATCAACATAATTCACCATATTAACAGAACAAAAAAACAACAAAACATAAATTCTAAATAGATGCAGAAAAAGCATTTGGTAAAATCTAACACCATTTCTGTTGGGAATTCTCAACATGCCAAGAGACCATCCTCAACCTCACAAAGGGCATCTAAGATAAAAAATAAAAACATACAGTTCACATCATACTTGATGGTGAAAAACTGAAAGCTTTCCTCCTGGTACCTGGAACAAGGCAAGAATGTCTCCTCTCACTGTATCTACCAAAGTTATATTGGAGGTTCTCAACAGTGCAATAAAGCAAGGAAAAAAAAAATCCAGATAGGAAAGGAAGAAGTAAAACTGTCTCTATTTGTAGATGACATTATCATCTATTTAAAAAATAATAATCTACAAAATAGGAATCTACAAAAACAAGCTACTAGAACTCGTAAGTAAGTTTAGCAAGCTGATAGTAGAAAAGATCAGTATCAAAAAATCAGTTGTATTTCTACATATTAACACAAACAATTGGCAACTGAAATTAAATAAATAATACCATTTACAATAGCATCAAAAATATGGAAGACTTATGAATGAATCTGTCAAAAGGTGCACAAAACAATGAAAACAACAAATTATTACCAGAAGAAATTAAAGAAGACCTAAATAAATGAAAAGATATATCATGTTCATGAACCTGAAAGCTCAGTATTTCTAAGATACGAATTCTCCATGGATCAAGAAACTCAGTGCAATTCCAGTCAAAATTCCATTTGGACTTTTATAATTATCAGCAAGCTTATTCTAAAATTCATATAAAAAGTCAAAGGACCTAGAACACCCTAAACAACTTTAAAAGGAGAATAAATTTGGAGTACATAAACAATCTGACTTCAAATTTATAACAAAACTACAGTAATTAAGACAGTGTGTCAATGGCATAAAGACAGATAAATAAATCAATGGAATAGAATAGTGAGCACAGACACAACAGAAATAAACCCACACATACATGGGCAATTGATTTTTGACAAGCATGTAAAGGAAATTCCGTGGATAAGGTTAGTCTTTTAACAAATGGAACTAGAATAACTGCATATCCATATGCAAAAAAAAAATGAACTTCAATGCATACTTCATACCATTTGTAAAAAATAACTCAAATTGGATCATAGACATAAATGTAAAACCTAAAACTACAAAATTTCTAGGAGAAAATCTCTGTGACTATGGGTTTGGCAAAGATACTTTAGCTATGACACGAAAAAAAAAAAAAAACCTTGAAAACACAAACTGATAAATTGGACTTCATCAAACTTAAGAACAGTTGTCCTTCAAAATATGTTGTTAAGAGAATGAAAAGACAAGCCACAGAATTATTGAAAATATTTGCAAATCACATATTTGATAAAGGATTTGTACCTAGAATAAATAAAAACTCTGAAAATTCAATAATAAGAAATCAAACAATCCACTAAAAATGGGCAAAACACAGGTTCTGGAAAAATGGCACTCTAGACAGAAGCACCATGCCATCCCTCCACAGCAAATATCCGAAAAACTAAGCCAAACAGAGATTACAACAATCCTGAAACCCTAAAACATCAAATGAAGAGATAAAGAACTCAGCCAAGCACAAAATGGAGTGAGAAAACTGACAGAGAACAGAGAGGGAGGAGAGATTCATGCAGAGG